>NC_142873.1:146397500-146697500 GCF_051225735.1 Oryctolagus cuniculus | reverse complement strand
CAATGCCTGGGGCTGTGCCAGTTTGAAGCCAGGAGCCAGGAGCCTCCTCTGGGTCTCCCACGCAGGTGCAGGGGCCCAAGGACTTGAGCCGTCTTCTACTGCTTTCCCAGACCATAGCAGAGAGCTGGATCTGAAGTGGAGCAGCCAGGACGTGAACTGGCGCCCGTAGGAGATGCCGGCTGGCACTGCAGGCAGCGGCTTTACCCGCTACACCACAGTGCCGGCCTATATATTTTTTTTAAAAGATTTTATTTATTTGAGAAGCAGAGTTAGAGAGAGAGAGAGAGAGAGAGAGAGAGAGAGAGGTCTTGGGGCCAGCACTGTGTCGTAGCAGGCAGAGCTTCCACTTGCAGTGCCGGCATCCATATGGGCAACAATTTGAGTCCTAGATGCTCCACTTCCAATTCAGCTCTCTGCTATGGCCTGGGAAAGCAGTGGAAGATGGCCCAAGCCCTTGGGCCCCTGCATCCGAGTGGGAGACCCGGAAGAAGCTCCTGGCTCCTGGCTTTGGATCGACACGGCTCTGGCCGTCATGGCCATCTGGGGAGCAAACCAGTGGATGGAAGACCTCTCTCTCTTTCTTTCTGTTTCTGCTTCTGCCTCTGTAACTCTGCCTTTCAAATAAATAAATAAATATTTAAAAGAGAGAGAGAGAGAAAGTCTTCCATCTGCTGGTTCACTCCCCATATGACTGTGACGGCCAAAGCTGGGTCGATCCAAAGCCAGGAGCCAGGAGCTTCTTCTGGGTCTCCCACATGGGTGCAGGGGCCCAAGCACTTTGGCCATCTTCCACTGATTTCCCAGGCACATTAGCAGGGAGCTGGCCACAGCACTGGCCCCAGAGATTAAGTTTCAACATGAGTCTCAGAGGGACATTCAAACTATGGCACCAGTGCTCCTCAATTCCGAGTTATGCACAAACGGCCTAGAGATCACATTAAAATGCAGGCTCAGAGTCAGCAGGGCTGAGGTGGGTCCAGAAATTCTGCTTTTCTAAAACGCTCACACGTGACGCTGATGCTGCTGGTTCATTGGCCATGCTTTGAGGAACCAGACTGAGTAGAAATGGCCAGCGTGAGACTTCAGCAGATGCACAAGCCCTATAGGGACTAGATGTATATTCTAGAGGTGATGCCCAGTGGAGGAGAGAATAGATAACAGAAGATAAAGCTGTTTGGTGGTAGAAGCATCGCTCTTTGTTCTGAGCACTTAGGACTGAGACAGATTGCTACCACTGCAGCTCTGAAATATTCCATAGACTCATTTCTGCGGTGAGGACAGAGTGAGTGGAATGTCCACTAGTCTGCCTAGGGAAAAGGTCAGCCCCTGAAGATTGATGGTCACCCCATGTAATTATGTGGGCTCCAGAGCACGAGCCAGGTGACAAGCAGCTAGAGGTCCTGAAGAGAAGGTGCACTACACCTGGAAACAGAAGCTTGTTCAGTACTGCTTCTCATTAATCATAGGTTAATCATCAGAGATTAATCCAGAACTGGAAAGTGTCATTAAATATTCAGGTAAAAACTGATTTAAATGTAGGAAGAGAATGAGGGGGGAAAAGCAAAAAACAAACTTGGGCTGGCATTGTGATGTAGCAGATTAAGCTGCCACCTACAACACTGGCATCCCATATGGGTACCAGTTTGAGTCCCAGCTGCTCCTCTTCCTATACAGTTTTCTGCTAATGCTCCTGGGAAAGCAGTGGAAGACAGTCCAGTCACATAGGCCCCTGCACCCACTTGGGGGACCTGGAAGAAGCTCCTGGCTCCTGGCTTTGGATCAGCTCAGCTCTAGCTGTTGTGGCCATTTAGGGAGTGATGGAAAATGGAAGACCTCTCTCTGTCTCTCTGTCTCTCCCTCTCTCTCTCTGCCTCTGTTTCTCTGTAACTCTGCCTATCAAATGAATAAAATAAATCTCAGGGCCGGTACTGTGGCTCACTTGGTTAATCCTCTGCCTGTGGCACCAGTGTCCCATATGGGTGCCGGGTTCTAGTCCCGGCTGCTCCTCTTCCAGTCCAGCTCTCTACTGTGGCCCGGGAGTACAGTGGAGGATGGCCCAAGTGCTTGGGCCCCTGAACCTGCGTGGGAGACCAAGAGGAAGCACCTGGCTCCTGGCTTCGGATCGGCACAGCGCCGGCCGTGGCAGCCATTTGGGGAATGAACCAACGGAAGGAAGACCTTTCTCTCTGTCTCTCTCTCTCACTGTCTATAACTCTGTCAAATAAATTAAATTTTTTTTAAAAAAATTAAAATAAATCTCAAAAAAACAAAAACCCCACAAACCTTATAGTTAATGTCCACTTTGAAAGAATCATTGCCATTAAACCTAATATTTGCATATGCCTTTTCTTTACTTCCCTGGTACCCAGAATAGAGGATTAGAAGGCTGCAAAAAGGCATTATTGGTTTCCTGAATTACTTTAGAAAATGCCTTTTTATTGTAGTTATGCTTTATAATTTTGTTCAATATGTTTTGTAGTTTTTAGAAAATTCATTTGGGTCTGAGAATCAAAGTAACATCCCTTCAAGCTATAACAGTGAACTATGTACATAAAGCTGTTTGATATGTAATCATATTTTCTTCATGGCTTAAAAGAAAAATTTTGAAATGCCACAATGTTAAAGCCCTGTTTCGTTTTCTTTCCTTTTGGAATGTCGTCTTTTTAGATTGGTCAAAATCTTAGGACCTTCACAATGTGGAAGGAGAGGTATTAGTGGGTCTCTATACTAGTGAGCAGTTAGCCATCTTTTAACTTCTGTCCAGGCACCTGCAGAATGAGGAGACATGATTTACTGCTACAGAAGACTGTGACTATTGAGTCAGCTTTCTTTTTAAGAATTTTTTTTGAAAGGCATAGAGAGAGGGGGAGAGACAGAGAAAGAGATCTTCCATCCACTGGTTAATCCCCAAATGGCAGCAAGGACCTCCATTCAGGTCTCCCACATGGGTGGCGGGGCCCAGATATGTGGGCTATCTTCTGCTTTCCCAGGTACATTAGCAGGGAGCTGGATCTAAAGTGGAGCAGCTGGACTTGAACCAGCACTCTGATATGGGACGCAAGCTTTGCAGGCAGCAGCTTAACCACTGTGCCAAAATGCTGGCCCCAGGCAGCTTTGTTAAACTTTCTAAAACTATAAGACTGAAGTGACTTGATAGAATTAAAGATTGACTCAAAAACAGAGAAAATCAGCTTTGTTAATTAGGTTGGTTGAGAGGCAGAGTTACAGAGACGGGGAGAAAGAGAGAAAGGTCTTCCATCTTTTGGTTCACTCCCCAAATGGTCACAATGGCCAGCGCTTAGCTCATCTGAAACCAGGAGCCAGGAGCTTCTTCCAGGTTTCCTATATGGGTACAGGGGCCCAAGCACTTGGGCCATCTTCCACTGCTTTCCCAGGCCATTCCCAGGGAGCTGGATCAGAAGAGGAGCAGGTGGAACTCGAACTGGCACATATATGGGATGCTGGCACTGCAGGCAGAGGCTTAGCCCACACAGTGCCAGCCCCTATGTTGTCTCTTGTTTTGAGAGACAAGCCCTCCTGAAAGGGGAGCCAGAAGAGACCTAAGGGTATTGCATATGTTAGTGAAAGATGAAGTTTCCTTAGAAGTCTGGGCTTATAAACTGTAACTCAGTAAGAACTGGGTGTCAAGGAACATCAAAGGTATGAAAGAAGTTTCTTGAAAAAAAAAACAAAATATATAAAGAACCTCCTAGCTTTGACATTACAGGCTTGGGGAAGAGTAGTCACTCACAAAGGTGCTCCTTTTTGTGTTGCCTTAGCTTAAATGATTAGATTTTAAGAACATCTTCAGGATTCTTTTTTTTTTTAAGATTCATTTATTTATATGAAAGTCAGAGTTACATAGAGAGAGAAGGAGAAATGTGTAGAGACAGAGAGAGGTCTTCTAACCGATGGTTCACTCCCCAATTGGCTGCAATGGCCGGAGCTGCGCTGATCCGAAGCCAGGAGCCAGGAACTTCTTCTGGATCTCCCCATGTGGGTGCAGGGGTCCAAGGACTTGGGCCATCCTCTACTGCTTTCCCAGGCCATAGCAGAGAGCTGGATTGGAAGTGGAGCAGCTGGGACTCGAACCAGCACCTGTATGGATGCCGGCATTGCAGGCGGCGGCTTTACCCACTATACCACAGCGCTGGACCCAGTGATTAGATTTTGTAAAGACATTCAACAGACTTCTGTTCTCTGGTTAGTGCTGTCTAAACGGAAAAGCAATGTTGCCAACCTGACTGAACACCTGCCATGTCTAGGGGGCATTTGGGGAAGATGGCAGCTGGTGATACTGTTCCTTCTCCGCCCAGGCAATGGTAGCACCTAGACAGGAGGAGTGGTCTCATCAGTTCCCTTCCAGGGCAGCTCCCCAGGAAACAGGATTAATCAGGAAAATATCTGCATTTTCATGCCATTTTTGAGGTGTCTTAGAAACGAGGTAGAGACTGTTATTCTATCTTCAATACCTAGAAGCAGTTCTGGACACAGGGAAAAGTCTTTTTGCTTTAAAATATAGCAGCTTGGACATCTAGCTTCCAACTAGGTTTGTGTTCCTGGATACCTGCGTGGCTCAGTTGTTCCTTCTAATAAACGGGCATTGTGCTCCACTGGGTTAGTTATGGATTTAATGAGTGAGAATGAGAGCTCTGTCCTCATCTGGCCAGCGAAACTAGTAAAATGAAACTGAAAGGTAGGACTTGGGCTCCAGCTGTGTTCTTTTGCTTCACTTTGGGTTCCCTGGTTTTAGAGCACATTTCCTTTTTTTTTTTTTTTTTTTTTTTTTTTTTTTTTACAGGCAGAGTGGACAGTGAGAGAGAGAGACAGAGAGAAAGGTCTTCCTTTGCTGTTGGTTCACCCTCCAATGGCCGCCGTGGCCGGCGTACCACACTGATCCAATGGCAGGAGCCAGGTGCTTTTCCTGGTCTCCCATGGGGTGCAGGGCCCAAGCACTTGGGCCATCCTCCACTGCACTCCCTGGCCACAGCAGAGAGCTGGCCTGGAAGAGGGGCAACCGGGACAGAATCCGGCGCCCCGACCGGGACTAGAACCCGGTGTGCCGGTGCCGCAAGGCGGAGGATTAGCCTAGTAAGCCGCGGCGCCGACCATAGAGCACATTTCTTAAATAGAAACTTATCAAACCCAAAGGAAGTCCTAAGAATTAATCCTAGATGAGAAGTTGTGTATCATCATGGATACTGTGCGACTGAGGGTCACAGATGTTTGTTCTTAACACGCTTTACCTGTGTGGCTTCAGAAGCCTCAGAAACCTTCAGTACTGAATTTTGCTTTTGTTTTCTTTTTTTTTGCCAAACTGTATAAGCCCTTTTGTATGTCATTGAAATGTATTTTAAAATCATAATTTTGGGGGCCGGCGCTGTGGCATAGCGGGTAAGGCCGCCACCTGCAGTGCTGGCATCCCATATGGGCACTGGTTTGAGACCCGGCTGCTCCACTTCCAATCCAGCTCCCTGCTATGGCCTGGGAAAGCAGTGGATTATGGCCCAAGTCCTTGGGCCCCTGCACCCACAGAGGAGATCCAGAGGAAGCTCCTGGCTCCTGCTTCAGATCGGCACAGCTCCAGCTGTGGCAGCCAATTGAGGAGTGAACCAGTGGATGGAAGACCTCTCTTTCTCTCTCTCTGCCTCTACTTCTCTGTGAAACTGTTACTTTCAAGCAAAATAAATAAATCTTAAAAAAAAAATCATGATTTTGTTGTTGGTGGTTAGCTCTAGCCAAAGTCAAAGTGAATTTTAGATATGTCCAACCCATGTATTTCAGGAAACATAAGTTAATTCATTTGAGAGGTCAAGACAGAGATATCTCCCATCTGTTGGTTCACTCCCCAAATGCCTGCAAAGCCAAGATCCCCGAACTCAATCGAGGTCTCCCATGTGAGTGACAGAGACCCAACTTGAGCCATCACCTGCTGCTTTCTGTGATGTGCATTGGCAGGAAGCTGGACTGGAGGCAGAGGCAGACTTGGACCCTCGCATAGTGACAGGAATGCAGGCTCCCAAACCTGACTCGTGGCGCACCACACTCCCACCCATCCCAGGAAACCCAGTTTTAATAAATTTTACCTCCAAAATTGGTGGGCTTAGGGACGCAGAAAATGGAAGCTTACTAATTGGTAGAATCTAAAGGTTTCTAATGAACTGGAAGATGGACTCACAGATTATATTAAAAATTTTTTTAATCTATGTCCTTACCTTGTTTGAGCGGTTGCAGTGGTTAGATATGTGTCCAAAGTGTCTTGTCAAAGCATATTTTGGTTTAACATAAACCAGAAGGAACTGAACACATTGACACCTCAGCTAGAGCATAGTTTGGATGCTTAAGGATTTTTTTTTCATTAATGCACATTTTTGGGCCCTCACAGCCCTTGGTGGTGACTGGCAACTGCTCCCAAAGTTGGTTTCTATTTTGGGGAAGTCATTTGGTTTTTGTTTGGTTAGTGCAGATGAATATTATATAGATGTGCGAGAGGAGAAAGGGGAAAAAAGGCAGAATTCCGGAAGCATGGAGGGATGTGCATGAAGAATTGCAAAGACTATTCAAACAGATGTAGGAAGGGCGGGGAAACAACAAATTTGAAGGCTTTTCAGCTGTGACATTCTCTTCTAATGAACAGCTTGAAAGCCATAATTTTGAGTGTTGCAGTATTTTAAAGTCAGACACTTAACACATTTTTTAAAATAGTGGTAAAATCTTAATGTTTTTTCCTCATCTCAAATGGAATTAAGCATTTTTTGGCCATCATCTTAACTTGGTTGGTGTGGCTCTCAGATGAGCACCAGGACTTTGGAAATTCAGATGGTCCATGGAAGCATCTCTTTCTATCATCATTGTTTTCACGGTATATGTAGTGAATTTTTAATCTCTTTTAGAGAGAATCAGCACATTTTCTCTTTATTAATTCTTCATAAATGACCTCAAGTTAATTCTTTATTTTTATATTTTGCAGTACATTTTTATACCTGAAATTCCTGGTAGTGTGGGCACTTGTCCTCCTGGCAGATTTTGTCCTGGAGTTCAGATTTGAATACCTGTGGCCATTCTGGCTTTTCATCAGAAGCGTCTATGACTCCTTCAGATACCAGGGACTGGTATGTGTACTAATACTGCTCTCCATGTATGAGGGATTTCATTTCCCTTCTAAGAAAATCTTCAGTGGCTGAGAGTGAGCTGCTTAAAGTAGATATTATTAAGCAATACTTAGGTGACTATATTGGGATGAGCTAATAAAACCTGTGGACTGAAGGGGCTGGGCAGAGGACTTTGGTCGAAAGACAGAGTAGTGGAAGAAGCAGTGCTTGCCCAGTCCTAGACCTGTTTCTGAAGCCTCTGCCACGGTGTTAGTGACTGGGTTAGAGTTGGTACAGTAGTTCTTAATTGTTTTTGGTCTCAGGACCTCTTTATACACTGAAAAATTATTGAGAACTCCAAAGATCTTTTGGTAATATGAACTACATTTATCCATATTTACTGTATTAGAAATTAAAACAAAAATTTTAAAAGCATTAGTTCATATTTATTAATTCTGTTAAGATTTATTGATTCATTAAAAATAATAAGTATCATGTTAATACAAACTACATTTTAAATGAAAAATAACTTTTCAAGATAAATAGAAGAGTGGCTCCATTTTGCAGATCTCTTGATTGTCTTGGCTCAATAAAGACAGCTGAATTCTCATACCTCCTTCTGAACTCTGTTATGTTAGAACAGCTCATGTAGCTTCTAGAAAATTCTACCCTTTTATGAGTGAATGAGCATGAACAAGGCAGATAACATCCTAATGTTATTATGAGAACCCTTTTGAACTCGGATACGCACTGAGAGAAACTCAGAGATACCCCACTCCCCCTCCCAGGAATCCCTGGGCTGTATTTTGAGAACTGCTGGCTTAGGGCAAGGACACAGACTTGGGCTTGTTCCCTTGGTTTTTGTGTTAGTTCTACTGTGTGCTACAGCCACAGATTACAACTGTAGCTCTCTTACCCAGCCCTGGTGCTCTTTTAGAAATCCATGCCCTTACCTTTTTAATCCATGTTTTATATGGTTGATTTTAAGGGTTTAAAATTTCCTGTTAACTTTCTCTGAAGTTACCACTTAGTGGTTTCAATGATTTTGTCCAATGTGCTTTTAGTAACCTCTGTTTGAAAATAGTAAGTCCTAAGATGTGTTTTAATTTTGTTTTGTTTTTCTTTTTAGGCCTTCTCAGTATTTTTTGTTTGTGTAGCATTCACGTCAAATATAATATGTCTGCTGTTCATCCCCATACAGTGGCTTTTTTTTGCTGCTAGCACATACGTGTGGGTTCAGTATGTATGGCATACAGGTAAGTCTAAAAACTTCCTTAGATGGAATAAAATCTTAGATTCAAGTTGTAAAAATGTGATAATTTCTTCGAATAAATTATTTAGAGTGGAGTTTAATGTGAACTTTTAAAATTTCTTTTATTTATTTAGTTTATTTGAGAGGCAGAGAGAGAGATCAGTCCTCCGTCTGCTGGTTCACTCCCCAGATACCTGCAACAGCTCAGGCTGGCCTGAGCTGAAGGCACTCAGGCCAGGTCTCCCATGTAGGTGGCAGGCTCTCCACTGCTTGAACCATTATTTGCGCCTCCCAAGGTGCACATTAGCGAGAAACTGGAATCAGGAGCAGAGCCAGGACTTGAACCCAGGCACTCGGATACAGAGTATAGCATCCCAGGTGGTGTCTATTTGGTCAGGTCAAATGCCTGACCCTAATGTGGACATTTTAAAGTGATCTCTTCCTAATAGATTGTATGCCTTTACAAATATATTTTTTTTTTTATTATTTGAATCAAACATTTAAGCTTTTAAAAGATTTGATATTTTGATTGTAGGCATTTCAACTACCAACTCTCATTGTATAGATATTCACTTTAAAAAAAGTTTAAATGATTCCTGTTTAGATTTACATGAGGACAGCCATGTGCTAAGTAAGGAAAATGTTCATGGAATTTCACACTGAAAAGAGTGTCAGAGGTCAATTAAGTAAACCGTTCGTTTGGTACAAGAATACCCACAGTGTCCCTCTGGCACATGGTGGTTTTACGCCTGATTGAAAACCTATAGTGACAAAAAACTTTTTTCCCTGGCACACTTGTCCATTTTGGAGCAACTATAATATAAAATTCTTGCTCATATTGAGCTAAAATTTTCCTACTTAACAGCTTTTTTTTTTTTTAATTTGCTTTATTTATTTGAAAAACAGTGGGAGAAAGAGGGAGGGAATGAGAGTGGGAGGGAGGGACGGAGCTCTTCCATCCGCTGGTTCACTCCCCAAATGACTGCAACTGCCGGGGTTGGGCCAGGATGCAGCCAGGAGCCAGAAACTCCATCCTGGTCTCCCATGTACGTGTCTGGGACCCAAGTCCCTGGGCCATCTTCCACTGCCAGTGCCACCCCCACCCCTTTTACTTTTGACTAAGTGTCTTAAACCATTTTTGGACTTGCTGATTTCTTAAGATGATATAAAAAAGCTTTTCTCAGAAAAATATGTGGAAATCCACGAAACTTTTCCTCAAAATTTCAGGGGCCTACAGGCCATCCCCTCCAGTCAAAACATTGCACCTCTGAATGAGTAGTCTCCCTTCCATGTTAATACTCCTTTAGACATTTGAAGAATGTCATATCTATCTTCTTAAGTTGGCAAAATCATCTCTGGTTTCACCAGCTTTTCCTTGTTTAGTGCCTTGAGCACTGTGGCCGTCCTGGCCTCTCTAGTTCTTAGTGGTTCCATGTTCTGTTTTCAGATACGTTCTAACTAGAGTGGAGTCACACAGCCACCGTCCTTCTTCTTAGAGCTATACTTACGTTACTGCAAACTGAGGTCGGATGAGATACTTCAGTGGCTGCAGCCCGCTGTGAAAGCTTGCCTATGGAATGCTCTGGTATTTGAAGGTGGCTCTCAGAGTCACACCTGTCTGCAAAGCTGCACGAAGCTTGACGGACTCGTAGGCCCAGCTGTACCCTGTAGGCTTTGGAGCCCTGAGGGAGAGCCAAACACAGTTCTGCAGCAGCGTTCATCCTCTTCTCCAGGCCGCCAGGAGAATGATGTTGGCTCATTTAGAAGACACACAGTTGAGCCTGGTTACAAGTAGCCACTATGAACATGGTTTTCTCCCTGTTTAACTCTTTTATATCTGACTTGATTTATGAGCTACCATGAAGGTTCTTTTTTTTTTTAATTTATTTATATATTTGGAAGTCAGAGCAAGAGAGAGAGAGAGATAGAGCTTCCATCTACTGCTTTTTTCCCCGAATAGCTGTAACAGACCTGGGCCAGGCTGGACCCAGGAGTTAGGAACTCTCTCCTGGTCTCCCACATGGGTGGCAGGGGCCCAATCATTTGGGCCATCTTCTACTGCTGTCCCAGACACATTAACAGGAAGCTGGATTGGAAGCAGAGCATCTGAGACTTAGAGCAGCAGTGGGGGGTTAACCCACTGCATCACAACAACAGCCCCTACCGTGAAGATTCTTTAGTCTGCTTTCCTCTAATTAAAGTGATTTCCTCTGCACCATTTTCACCTGTATTTTCTTGTCCTGGGCCTCAGTGTCCAGTGAGTTGCTATTTACACTTGTCACAGTCTCTTGGTCTCAGTTTCTTCTCTCTCATATGAAGGTGAAGTAATCTAGATGATGTTTAAGAGAGCCTTCTAGTTCAGAAATTCTGTGACTCTGATGAGTTATGGTGATTCCCTAATGTCCTTCAGTAATGTCTTAGTAGTAGAGAGGAAACCATGTAAGTACTTATAGACCCTCTTTGGTAGTTCAGTGACTGACCCCGTGGGACAGCAATATAGCTAGTGCCATAAAAATGACCCTGAGCTCTCCTCAGTGCTCGGCTCAGAGATGCCTGCTTTTAGCTAAACTGTGAAATATATATATTTTTTTAATTTTAAAGAAAAACAGACAGAAAAACCACCCTTCCACTGGTTCATTCTTTACATGCCCAAAATAGCCCCTAGCTGGGGCCAGAGGGTAACAGGGACCCAACTACTTGTGCCATCACCTGCTCCTCTCACAGTGGGTATTTTTAGGAAGCTGGAATTGGGAGCAAAGCTGGAACTCAAATCCAGGCACTCTGGTATGGGACATGGCATTCCCAGCAGCGTCTTAACCACTGCGCCAGACCAGACTTTTAATTTGGAATGATTAGTGTTTAGACAAACAAATGAAATGAAAAAAGAAAAAAAAAAAAACCTTTGTGTTCTAATTGGGCCCAACAAATAGAAGTACCACTTATGTGACTTACGAGTTAATTTTTTTTCCAATTTTTTTATATTAACATTTAAAAAATTTATTTATTTATTTATTTTTTGACAGGCAGAGTTAGGCAGTGAGAGAGAGACAGAGAGAGAGTTATAGGCTGTGTGAGAGAGAGACAGAGAGAAAGGTCTTCCTTCCGTTGGTTCACTCCCCAAACGGCCGGTGCTGCGCTGATCTAAAGCCAGGAGCCGGGTGCTTCCTCCTGGTCTTCCATGTGGGTGCAGGGACCCAAGCACTTGGGCCATCCTCCACTGCCTTCCCTGGCCATGGCAGAGAGCTGGACTGGAAGAAGAGCAACCAGGACTAGTACCTGGCACCCCAACCAGAACTAGAACCTGGGGTGCCGGCACCGCAGGCGGAAGATTAGCCAAGCGAGCCATGGCGCCAGCCATTTTTTTCCAATTGTTAGAACTTAAAATTATTTCTTAAGAATGTTAGAAATGGGAGTTGGTGCTGTGGCATAGTGGGTGAAGCTGCCACCTGCAATGCTAGCGTACCATATGGGTGTGGGTTCAGTCTTGGCTGCTCCATTTCCCATCCAGCTCTCTGCTATGGCCTGGGAAAGCAGCAGAGGATGGCCCAAATCCTCAGGCCCCTGCACCCACATGGGAGACCCAGAAGCTCCTAGCTCCTGGCTTCAGACCGCCCAGCTCAGGACAGTGCAGCCATTTGGGTGAATCAGTGAATAGAAGATCTCTCTCTCTCTCTCTCTGTAACTCTGCCTTTCAAATAAAATAAATAAATATTAAAGAAAAAAGGATATTAGAAATGTCTTCAGCACAGTGGAGCAACTAGAGTTTACAGTAATGCGTTATTCACTGTAGAAAGAACTGGAAGAGAGGAGCTGGAAGGCTCAAAACATAAAGAAAAGGTAAGGAACTAGAAATGCTGTTGCCTGATTTGATCAACTCATTCTATATGCATGTGTTGAAGTACCCCATAAAAATGTACAAGTATTACATGTTAAGCAAAAATTTCAGAATTAACTTGACAGCTTATAGCAGCTGATTGAAGGTGGGTATGATTTCAGGAGACATGAAAAGCTGTGTTCTGTAAAATCAGACACTGAAGAGATGAGCAGAATTATAAAATAATGCCATTCTTCTTACTAGTTTTTTTATGTTTGGAAAATACAGCTATTTCTCATAAAATATAATATTTATGTTGTATACATGTTAACATTTTTAAATTGAGTAAATGAGGGGCTGACATTTGCTGCAGCAGACTGCTTGGGACTATTGCATTTCATCTCAGAGCACCTGAGTTTGAGTTCTGGCTCTGCTTCTGATTCCAGCTCGCTGCCGATGGGCACCCTGGGAGGCACCAAGGGATGGCTCCAGCACTTGGGTTCCTGCCACTTAGTGTGGGAGACCCAGATTGAGTTCTTGGCTCCTGGCTTTGACCTGGCCCAGTTCTGGCTGTGGTGGGCATTTGGGAAAAGAACCAGTGGGTGCTAGATCTCTCACTGTCTCTCTCTGCCTTTCAAATAAATAAAATTAAAATGAATAAATTAATAAGTTTTTTCTTAATAAAAAGAGTATCACAGGGGACTAGCATTGTGACACAGAGTTTGAGCTGCCACCTGCAATGCTGGCAGCCCACATAGGAGGGCCAGTTTAAGTCTCAGCTGCTCTGCTTAATGTGCCTGGAAAGGCAGTGGATGATGGTCCAAGTACTTGGGCCCCGCCACCCATGTGAGAAACTAGGATGGAGTTCCTGGCTCCTGGCTTCACCTGGCCCTGCCCTGGCTGTGCTGCCAGCAGGTGAAAGATTCTCTCCCCCCTACACACACCCCATTGCTCTGCCTTTCAAATACATAAGTAAATCTCTTAGAAAAAAAGAATATTAGGAATGGTTGATGAAATTATATATGCCTGTGGAAGAGTGATGATAATGTTTTCCTTGATATTAAGAAAGTGAAAAAAAAAAAAAAAAACCCCGAGGATATAAAACTGAACATACAACATAACGATTTTATTTGTTTAAATATTTTTTCGGGGCTGGCATTGTGATACAGCAGATAAAGATGCCACCTACAAGCTGGCATCCCATATGAGCACTGGTTCAAGTCCACCTCCTTGCTAATGTGCCTGGGAAAGCAGCAGAAGATGGCCCAAATGCTTGGCCTCTGCATCTCCGTGAGCGAGCCACGAGAAGGTCCTGGCTCCTGGCTTCGGCCTATCTAGCCCTGCTGGTCTTTGCAGCCATCTGGGGAGTAAATCAGTGGATGGAAGGCCTCTCTGTCTGTCTCTCTAACCTTGCCTTTCAAATAGCTAAAATAAATCTTTTTTAAAAAATAAATGAAAAATTCTTTCAGTGTAGTTTTATTCATTTGATAGATACAGAATTACATATTTTTCTGTAATATGCTTATATTCATCTTAACTTTGTAAGTTAATATGGAGGGTAAGAATATAAATTTTTGAAATTATTTTTGAAAATGCATTATTCTGTGGATTTCTATTTTTCTTTCAAAGTTATGAAAATCCCTGTTTTTGGTATGTCAAATCCGTAAGAATGGATGAAGTTATTAGCTCCCTTCACAGAGTTTCCAGTGTTAACTCCAGGACAAGGTCTAGGGTACCTGGGCTCTCCTTAAAGCAGATCCAGTACTGCCCGTGAGCTGGGGCCAGATTTGCTGAAACTCCGGCCTTGACTTTTGTCTTCATCAAAATGAGGAAGTTGGGCTAAATGAACTTTCTGATTTCCAGATTCTATAGTTTGGGTTTTTTTTTTAGTTTCATCCCAGAGATCCATAGGACAAAGGCTTCAAGTCACTGGTTCCGTCCCAGTCAGGTCTGTGTAACCCACATTCATAAACCCCTCACCATAAGTCGTGTCCTCACTCAGACAGGCGTGGCCTTCAGATTTTGTTTCTGAGACCGATGAACATTTCCCACTATTTACTTCTTGTTTTCTCTGTTGCAGGTTGCTTTTTCCTCCCTTGAAAATTATTTTTAATTACAAAAGGAATATGAGCTGTGGTTAAAATTTTTAAATAGTAATTTAATGTCAGAAAAACGTTTCTTTGTCCTAAAACTCATTCTTACCTAAGAATTTCATGTTTTAAATATCATTCTGTGACAACACAGATCTTCCATTCTCTGGATAAGCTGCAACATACTTCATTGTATAGATCTATCATAATTTAAAGTTCCCAGTTACTAGATACTTAAATGAATTCTAAATTTTTTGTTATTGCAAATGATGCTGCAGTGAATGTTCTTATACATTTATTTCAGAGCTCTTCTGTATTTTTATAGGCTAGGTTTCTAGAAGTAGAGTTTCTGAGTCCAAAGTACAAATATTTTAAAACTAATTATGCAGCCAAATTGCCTCTAATGATGTTGCCCCAATTTCTGTTGCTGCCAAGGATGAGAATGAACCTCGCCCCCCACTCTTTCTGCACTGTTATTTATCTTTTAAATTTCTTGCCTAATAGGTTGAGAAAATGAAATCTGATTGTCTTAACTTACATTTTCCTACTCAGTAGATAAGTTGGGTGTTTTTTCATGTTTTTCAACCACCTGTATTTCTTTTATGATTTGCAGTTTTTTCCTTCAGTTGCCTTTTTATTGATTTATAGGAGCTCTTTGTGTTATGACTATGAATCGTTTGTTTTACATACATTATAAATATTTTCTGCCAGAATGTTTGTCTTTTTTTTTTAAGTAATTCAGTGTAATTGTTTGTCATATAAAAGCTTTCAGTTTGGACCAAATTGTTTTTTAGTTCAGTTGGAAGTCTTAATAGAAGTTACTGTAGTTGAATCAGTCTCCCAAACACCCCATCTGTTATGTTAGTTAATATGGCATTGATACTTGTCTCTCTACTGCTTTCCCACAGAAAGGGGAGTGTGTTTGCCTACAGTGTCCCTCTGGATTCTCTTTGTTTATATTGAAGCAGCAATTAGATTTAAAGATCTCAAAAATTTTCACGTAGACCTTTGTCGTCCATTTGCTGCTCACTGGTAAGTATTCTGTATTTTCATAATTTATCATTCATTTTGACGTAGAATGGTAAATTCAACTGCGAATTTTTTTCTTGGAGACTTTACATGAACCCAGAAAGCAGCATATCATGGGAGTGGAGAGCAGGAGCCCTCCTTTTTGGCAAATGAGTATCTGAATCCCAGCTCTGTCCCCTAACAGCCTCATTCTCTTTAAGCCTCAGTTTCCTTACCTATCTGGTGAAACTGAGATGATATATGTGAAGTATCTCACTTAATCCCAAGCATGTAGGTGACTGATAAATGTCAGCTGTTTTTATTATAATCAAATAATAGTCCAAAAAGTCTTGATGAACTATATGGCTATTTTAGCAAGCTTAAAAGAACTTAGGGGGCTAGTGCTGTGGCGCAGTGGGTTAACACCCTGGCCTGAAGTGCCCAGTATCCCATATGGGCGCTGGTTCGAGAACTGGCTGCTCCACTTCCGATCCAGCTCTCTGCTATGGCCTGGGAAAGCAGTAGAAGATAGCCCAAGTCTTTGGGCCCCTGCACCCACATGGGAGACCCAGAAGAAGCTCCAGGCTCCTGGCTTTGGATTGGCGCAGCTCCAGCTGTTGCTGCCAAGTGGGGAGTGAACCAGTGGATGGAAGAGCCCTCTCTCTCTCTCTGCCTTTCCTCTCTCTGTGTAACTCTTTCAAATAAATAAATAAATCTAAAAAAAAAAAAAAAAAAAAAAAAAAAACTTAGAATTTCCTTATTTATGAAAGACAATATTATTAATAGTATTTGAAGGAATGTTATTTCTCTTTTATGAAATGTAAATGAATATTAAGATATTTGACTTTGGGGCTGGCGCCGTGGCATAGCAGGTAAAGCTGCCTCCTGCAGTGCCGGCATCCCATATGGGCACCAGTTTGAGTCCCGGCTGCACCACTTCCAATCCAGCTTCCTGCTATGGCCTAGGAAAGCAGCAGAAGATGGCCCAAGCACCCACATGGGAGACCCAGAAGAAGCTCCTGGCTCCTGGCTTCAGTGTTGCAGCCATTTGGGGAGCAAATGAGCAGATGGAAGATCTCTCTCTCTGTCTCCTTGCCTCTGTCTCTATGTAACTCTGGCTTTCAAATAAATAAATGAATAAATCCTTAAAAAATATTTAATTTTAATCATGAAATACTTTTGAAAACTGAGCTTGATTCTAGTAATGTACATCTCTTTTCAAAATATCAATTTTTGCTAATATGTATGACAAAAAATAAACAAGGATCAAATACTGTTTCCAGTATTTTTAGCAAGTGAATTAAATAAACCTGCTCAATAACACTTACCACTTCAGAGGCCAGCCTTGTGGTGTAACAGGTAAAGCTACTGCTTGTGATGCCGGCATCATATATGGGCACTGGTTTACTTCCTGGCTGCTACACTTCCAATCCAGCTCCCTTACTCTTGGCCTGGGAAAAACAGCGGAAGATGGCCCAAGTACTTGGCCCCTGCCACCCGAGTGGGAGACCTATGTGAAGCTCTTGGCTCCAGGCTTCAGTGTGGGTCAGCCTGGGCCGTTGCAGGCATCTGGGGAGTGAACCAGCGAATGGAAGATCTGTCTCTCTGTAACTCTGACTTTCAAATAAATAAATAAATCTTTAAAAAAAAAAAAAACCGTATCACTTCAAATTTGTAGAAAGATCACAGACCAAATTGGGGGCCGGCGCTGTGGCATAGTGAGTAAGCCACCACCTACTGTGCCGGCATCCCATATGGGCGCTGGTTTGGGTCCCGGCTGCTCCACTTCCAATCCAGCTCTCTGCTATGGCCTAGAAAAACAGTGGAAGATGGCCCAAGTCCTTGGGCCCCTGCACCAGTGTGGGAGACCCAGAGGAAGCTCCTGGCTCCTGGCGTCAGATTGGTGCAGTTCCAGCTGTTGCGGCCAATTGGGGACTGAACCAGTGGATGGCAAACCTCTCTCTCTCTCTCTCTCTGCCTCTCTCGCTGCCTCTCCTCTTTCTGTGTAACTCTGACTTCTAAGTAAAATAAATAAATCTTTAAATTGATAATTGGTGTCTAATCTTGTTTAATTTTTAAAATATTTTTCAAAGATTTACTTTATTTATTTGAAAGAGTTTCAGAGAGAGAGGAAGGGGCAGAGAGAGAGCGAGCTTCCATTCTCTGGTTCACTGCCCAGATGGCTACAACTGCCAGGGCTCTGCCAAACCCAAGCCAGGAGCCAGGAATTTCTTCCCAGTTCGCTCCTGTGGGTACAGGGGCCCAAATACTTGGGCCATCTTCCACTGCTTTCCCAAGAGTGTTAGCAAGGAGCTGAATCAGAAGTGGAGCACATGGGCCAGTGCTGTGGCATAGTGGGTAAAGCTGCTACCTGCAGTTCCAGCAACCTTTAAGGGCACCAGTTCGAGTCCTGGCTGCTTCACTTCTAATCCAGCTCTCTGCTATAGCCTGGGAAAGCAGTAGAGGATGGCCCAAGTCCTTGGGACCCTGCACCCACGTGGGAGATCTGGAAGAAGCTCCTGGTTCCTGGCTTCGAATTGGCACAGCTCCAGCCATTGCAGCCATCTGGGTGGGGAGTGAATGGGTGAAGGGCCTCTCTGTCTCTCTCTCTGCCTCTTCCTCTCTGTAACTCTGCCTTTCAAATAAATAAATAAATATTTCAAAAAAAGTGGAGTAGGTGGGACTCGAACTGGCACCCAAATGGGATGCTGATGCCACAAGTGGCGTCTTTACCCACTGTGTCACAATGCCAGCCCCTCAAGTCTTTTTTATTTTATTTTATTTTTTATTTTTTGACAGGCAGAGTGGACAGTGAAAGAGAGAGACAGAGAGAAAGGTCTTCCTTTGCCGTTGGTTCACCCTCTAATGGCCGCTGCAGCTGGTGCCCTGCGGCCAGTGCACCGCGCTGATCCGAAGGCAGGAGCCAAGTGCTTCTCCTGGTCTCCCATGGGGTGCAGGGCCCAAGTAGTTGGGCCATCGTCCACTGCACTCCCTGGCCACAGCAGAGAGCTGGCCTGGAAGAGGGGCTACCGGGACAGAAACCGGCGCCCCAACCGGGACTAGAAACCGGTGTGCCGG
Organism: Oryctolagus cuniculus; assembly: GCF_051225735.1. NCBI lineage: Eukaryota > Metazoa > Chordata > Mammalia > Lagomorpha > Leporidae > Oryctolagus > Oryctolagus cuniculus. The sequence continues at coordinate 146,679,167 of NC_142873.1, read as the reverse complement.
CGCCACAAGGCAGAGGATTAGCCTATTGAGCCGCGGTGCTGGCCCCCTCAAGTCTTTTTTAAAAAGGTTTATTTCAAAGGTAGAGTGATAGGGAGACATCTTCCATTTGCTGGTTCACTCCCCAAATGCCCACAACATTCAGGCCTGGGTCAGCCCAAAACCACGAGCCAGGAACTCTCACCTGCTCTCCCCCGTGGATGGCAGAGCCCCAAGTGCTTGGACCATCCTCCACTGTCTTCCCAGGCACATTATCAGGAAGCTGAAACAGAAGCCGAGTAGCAGGAACTTGAACCGGCACTCTGATAGGGGATGCTGGCATCACAGGTAGTGGCTTAACCTGTGCTGCAATGCCAGCCTCAACTGTTAAGTTAATATTAGTGAAGCTTAGTGTGGGTTTTACAGTGTTTGCAGAGGCTTAGAAATGAAAGGCAGAGTGATGAGTTGAATTAAAATATTCCGACTTTCCGTCCTGTAGATGAGAGTTATAAGTACATATGGTGTGATTTCGTGTAGTACAAACCAAATGTTAGCACTGATAATTTCAGGGACTTATTTATTTACTTATTTACTTTTTAAAGATTTATTTATTTATTGGAAAAGCAGAGCATCAGAGAAAGAGAAAGATCTTCTAGCTGCTGGTTCACTTTCCAAATGCCCACAGTAGCCAAGGCTGGGCCAGGCTAAGCCAAGGCCAGGAATTCCATCTGGTCTCCCGCATGAGTAGCAACAACCCAAGTGCTTGAGCCGCCTTTTGCTTCTTCCCAGGGTGTAAAGTAGCAGAAAGCTAGAATCGTAGGCGGAGGTGGGACTCAAACCCAGGCTCTCTGATGCAGGATGCAGTGTCTTGAAGCTTTAGATTTTTAACACTCATGATGTGTACTTGTGACCACTCTTAACGTCTGCACTTTCAGTTGTACAAGCACACGCATGCCTCAGTTTGGTGCATACGGCAGATCGATGTTTCTTCAAAGACGGCAGCCACTGTGTGTGACAGGCACTCTGGTGACGTCGGCAGGAAGAGCTCTCTTACGGTCCAGCGGTCCCCTTCCCTGGGGGTTTGCTCTGTGGGCCAGCTGCCTCTGATTTCTGTGGCAGGCATCACATTTCCTTGTGTGGTCACTGCCTGCTCTCCTCCCCTAGAATCTTTTGATTTTAAGTCAAAGGGATCCTCATGTGCTTGATGTATGAGTTGTTTGTTTTAAACTTGCAATCACTGGCTGGATTGTCTTCTTTCCAGTATCGGGTACCCCGTGGTGACTTTGGGTTTTGGCTTCAAAAGTTACGTGAGCTACAAGATGCGGTTAAGGAAGCAAAAGGAAGTACAAAAAGAGAACGAATTTTACATGCAGCTTCTCCAGCAAGCCCTGCCCCCAGAGCAGCAGATGCTGCAGAAGCAGGAGAAGGAGGCGGAGGAAGGTAGGCCTTCGCCCCAGCGCGCTACCTCAGAGGCTGTCACTGTTTTACCTCCCAGTAAATCTCCTTTTTTTTAATTTGTTTTTGGAAAAATAGCTAGGATTTTAGATTTTCCTGTTTTCTGGTATTCCTCCTCAGGGCCATTGTTTTGTTTGCTAATGAAATACAGAGTATGAGTGGAATTTTTTTTTTACCTATTCTCTGAAGACCATGTACTTCCAAATAGTTTTATTATTTTTAGATCTTATTTCATATTTTATTTACCGTAAGTACTTTAAAGTATTTATTGTCAATAACACAATAGTAAGTGTGTGGGTTTGGGTTGAAACAAGCTAGGAACCAAAGTCTGAGCCCGCTGGGGATGTGCACATGAGGTTTCTAACCAGACGTCTTTTGGATGGGCTCTGACAGCTGGGTCAGTGCTCCCAGAGCTGTATCTGACGGCTCTTCTCTCGGGCGTTTAACCCATAGAAATGGAGGAACTGACAGGGGTACCAGTTTTCTCTGGTTTGGAGTGGGAAATTTGTGGTCATTTTTTTTTTTAAGATTTATTTATTTGAAAGGCAGAGTTACAGAGAGACAGAGGAAGAGAGAGAAAGAGGAGAGAGAGAGAGAGAAAGAGAGAGGTCTTCCATCTGCAACCCACTCCCCAAGTAGCTGCAATGGCTGGAACTGTGCTGATCCGAAGCCAGGAGCCAGGAGCCTCTTCTAGGTCTCCCATGCGGGTGCAGGGGCCCAAGGACTTGGGCCACCCTCCTCTGCCTGCCCAGGTCACAGCAGAAAGCTGGATCGGAATTGGAGCAGCCGGGACTTGAACTGGTGCCCACATGGGGTGTCAGCACTGCAGGTGGCGGCTCCACCTGCTGCACCACAGTGCCTGCCCCATGATCATGGTTTTAATATGATTAAAATATGTATCAAAATTTTTCTCCAACGTGGTGCAAAAAAAAAAAAAAATCTCTTCAACTAGACCTTAACAGATTGGAATGTGTGGACCTGATACAAATAGTCTGGTAAATGCTGTAGATTTCTTAGTACCTCAACACTGGAGTCAAGAAAAAGGATAGTTGTCATTTATCCCAAAATCATACCTCCTTTTGTTGCTTTTTCTTCAGTAAAGGTGTTAGCAGTTGCTTGATCCAGGCCTCTTTAAAGTATGGGCTCACAGGAGAGCGATCTTCCTCTCATGCCAGTGACAGCAAGTTTGATTTGATGGATACATGAAGTATGACTTAATTATAAAATTTCAGTCTTACATTCAAGGCCAAGCATTTAGTGGCTTTGCTGTCCATGATAGTGACTTTCTGGATCTGCAGCTTTTCAGATGTGTTTGGATTTGCTTCGTTAAGTTAGCATCCTATTCTCTGAGTTACTGCTTCTAATGAGTTTGCAAGTTAATGTAGTAAATTTCTAAGCTTAGATAATACAGTTCATTGAATCTGTCTATTCTGTGTTTTTAAAAAAACTAAATATTCTGGTATGGGTTTTTTTGTTTGTTGGTTGGTTTGTTTTTGGTATTGTAGCAGCCAAAGGGTTACCTGATATGGATTCCTCAATCCTCATACACCACAACGGAGGTATTCCAGCCAACAAAAAACTCTCCACAACTTTGCCAGAGATAGAATACCGAGAAAAAGGGAAAGAAAAGGACAAGGATGCCAAAAAACACAACCTTGGGATAAATAACAACAATATTCTACAACCTGTAGACTCTAAAATACAAGAAATTGAGTATATGGAGAACCATATCAATAGTAAAAGATTAAATAACGATCTTGTGGGAAGTACAGAAAATCTCTTGAAAGAGGACTCATGCACTGCTTCCTCAAAAAATTACAAAAATGCCAGTGGGGTTGTGAACTCCTCACCTCGAAGTCACAGCGCCGCGAACGGGAGCATTCCTTCCTCGTCCAGCAAAAACGAGAAGAAGCAGAAATGCACTAGCAAGAGCCCAAGTACACACAAGGACTTAATGGAGAACTGTATTCCTAATAACCAGCTAAGCAAACCAGATGCCCTGGTCAGGTGAGTGTGTGTGCTGTATCCTTACCAACACTTCCCAGTAAACTTCACACGCTCTGAAAAGCAAACGCCCCCATTGGGCCTGCAGGAATTGTTTGAGATCAGATCCTGTGACTGGTGACGTTTTGCTGTTTGTTTGACTTGGGTTTGGTGGCCACCTGTGTCACTGTCTTGCAGCCTTGACCTCAACTCTTCCCAGTGTTCCGAGTAAGAGACGAAGGTGATTGCTTTCCACACCTCACAGATCTGCGTGTAACCTGGTTGTTGTGCTGGTATCGAAAGGCACTGCTCTGGTCCTGCTCCTTTTATGTTTGCATATCCAGAGTTCTTTCGGCAGGGCCACAAAAGGAAGAGTTTGTTCCCTGTTCATACAAATCTCCCGATCTGTCAAGCAGCTACAGATGGGGAGGAGGTTTGAGAAGGTTGTCTTTTATACCTTGTGCGTGTTTCACTTGTCTATCTGTGCCTAGAATGTGATTTATCCCTAGGTCATTCTGGAAAATTTAGGTTTGAAAAATAATCTCTTTCGCAACATTCCCTAGGCAAACACAATGCTAGACATGGATTTTAATCAGAAATGTTTCTTTTCTTATCTTTAATTAAAAGAATAACATCATCATATTACATTGATGGGCCCAGGCTTAATTTTGCCATTTTTTTAAAGATTTATTTCTATTTATTTGAAAGGCAGAGACAAAGAGGTCTTCCATCTACTGGTTCACTCCCTAAATGGCCGCAAGGCTAGAGCTGGGCTGATCCGAAGTCAGGAGCCTGGAGGTTCTTCCAGGTCTCCCATGTGGGTATAAGGGCCCAAGCACTCTTCCACTGCTTTCCCAGGCACATTAGCAGGGAGCTGGATTGGAAGTGGTGCAGCCGGGACTGAAACTGGCGCCCACATGGGATATCAGCACTAAGGCGGTAGCTTTACCTGCTACGCCAGAGCTCCAGCCCCTTTGCCGTGTTTTTTATGTGACTTACATTACGCAAACACGAATGTGTTCCTTTTACCTCGATTCTTTTATCTGAAAACCGAAGTCCAAACTGGAGCTAGTGAGTTATCTTCTGTTCCTCTTCCTTTGGCTTGCTTTAAAACCAAGGATGGTTTATATAGGAGGAGCATGTCCAGCGCTAGATAATCAGTCTGTTCTCATTTTCTGATCGGCAGCTAGACTGGGGGAAATAGAATAGGTTTCTGTTGCTGTGGGCTTGAGAGGTTTCCTGGCCCCTGTTCTTTTGGATGCATGCTGTTGCTATTGCTGGGCTGGCCTCCACTTCCGGCGGTTGTGACGTTCTGCCCACCATGCCCTGCAGTGGAAACAGCAGAGAACACTCCTCCAAATACCCATGGGAGAAAGACCTGTTTGTTGACCTTCTATTTCAGAAGGAATTTCCCACAAATCCACTAAATGCTGTAATTGAAGCATCTGCCACAAGCTATTTAATATCCTTTCTCCTACACAATTTTAATAATAACAGTCAAGCCAAACAGCTTTCCTCTGTTGGTTGTTACAGAAGAGAGCAGTCCAGGCTCAGTCTTGTGACACCATCTCTCGTGGGTCCCTGTCGTGATGTGGATTGATTCTACTACCTGATCTGCCGTTACTAGAGAAGCCCAGAGACCCAGAGAGCCAGCTGTCTAGGGAACTAGGTGTGATGGCCTGCTTCTGGGGGCTGTGCCTCTTCCTGTGGTCACTGATACGTATCCCACCTTCACCAGTAGGGCCCTGGGCATGTGGTCAAATAAATGAAAGAGTAGCATATTTAAGTAGTTTTGTAGGCTTCCTTAGGATTACTTTCAACTTTTAGAATGATGTTATAAAAAATAAGAGGATGGGCCGGCGCCGCGGCTCACTAGGCTAATCCTCCACCTTGTGGCGCCGGCACACCAGGTTCTAGTCCTGGTTGGGGTGCTGGATTCTGTCCCGGTTGCCCCTCTTCCAGGCCAGCTCTCTGCTGTGGCCAGGGAGTGCAGTGGAGGATGGCCCAGGTGCTTGGGCCCTGCACCCCATGAGAGACCAGGAAAAGCACCTGGCTCCTGGCTCCTGCCATCGGATCAGTGCGGTGCGCCGGCCACAGCGCGCTGGCCGCGGCGGCCATTGAAGGGTGAACCAACGGCAAAGGAAGACCTTTCTCTCTGACTCTCTCTCTCACTGTCCACTCTGCCTGTCAAAAAAAAAAAAAAAAAAAAAGAGAGAGAGAGAGGATGACCTAAATATCTAACAATGAGGAGCATTTAAATTAGTTATGGTTCAATCATTTGATAGACTTTTAATACAGACATTACAAAATCATGCTTTTGAGCCATATTAAAGAATATGGGAAAGTACTCATGACATACTTTCTTATGAAGAAAGTAGAAACAAATTAATTAAAAACCATTTTTTTTCTAATACACACAGAGAAGAGATTTTCAGGGTGGATGTGCGGCATCCCAGCTCAGAATGGCAGGGGTTGAGTTCTGCCTCCTCTTCCCATCCAGCTTTCTACCAACGCACTTGCTAGGAGGCAGCAGATGATGATCCAAGTGCTTGGATTCTTGCCACCCACCTGAAGACCTAGATGGATGGAGTTCCAGGTTCCTGGCTCTGGCCCGCCCCAGCCCTGACTTTCACAGGCATTTGGAGAGTGAACCAGTGGATGGAAGCTCTCTTTCTGTGCCTCTCTGTCATTCTGCCTTTTAAATAAACAAATATGTCTATCTTATCTTTTTTTTTAAAGAGAAATTTGAAGGGAAAAGAACCAAATGTTCACAACAGTTATTACCCCTTGGGTAGTCTTGGGCATTTTTTTTCTTTTTACTTTCATGTGTTTTCAGATTTTTCTGTTGCCAAAAATGGGAGAGTTTCAGTGGAAAGTTCTATCTGAGCAGATTATCCAGCTTGGTTGTAGTGAGCTTTATCTCACTTCCCCTTCCCCTTGCCTAGCTCCTGTTTCCTCTTGTTTGACTTCATGTGTGTGATGATGAGTAGTAATGCGATTCTGACTGATCCCAGCCTGACGTGTTTGATGTGTTAGCCAGAGACTGGCTTTGTTATCTTCAGATGGAGAAGGGTGCACTCGTCGGTCCCCGAGGCTCCGTGGAGTGCCGATGTCCACAGGCTGACAGCGCCTACACACACGGAGTTGTGCACGGTTCAGACTCGCTGTAACTTCCATGGGGTTGTTTTAGCCATGGCATTGATTGCCCTTTTTCAAATGTTTAAGAAAAGAATTGAAAACAGGTGTTGTGGTAATCCTTAGTGCTGCCACAGCGGTTGCTCTGCAGCTGTGTCTTCCCTCCACGTGGCTGAGGACTGCTGTGTTTGAGGAACGAGTTCAGGGACTTTGGGGGACAGTTTCATTAGTCTCCCACTTTGAGGTAGGATTCTTCTAGTTTGCTGTGATTGTCCAAGTCAGGTGTGGTGGCCGCTGCCTGTGAAGGAGCAAGCAGCGGTACCTTCCACGCACGTGGACGTTCCCTCGTGTGCCGTCTGCCGCAGGTAGGAAACAGCAGGATGCAGGCCAAACCTGGCGCGCTGCCTGTTTTTGTAAAAATAAGTGTTATTGGAGCACTGCCATTCCCTTGAATTTCCCTGCTGTCCGTGGTGGCTTTTGTCCCACAGTGGCAGGGTTGAGTGACCGCGGCAGAAGCAGTGTGGCCTGCAAAGCTGAAAACACATGTTATCTGGCCCATTACAGGAGAGAGGGCTGCACTCTGTTACAGGCCCGTTACAGGAGAGAGGGCTGCACTCTGTTACGGGCCCGTTACAGGAGAGAGGGCTGCACTCTGTTACGGGCCCGTTACAGGACAGAGGGCTGCAGTCTGTTACAGGCCCGTTACAGGAGAGAGGGCTGCAGTCTGTTACAGGCCCGTTACAGGAGAGAGGGCTGCGCTCTGTTACGGGCCCGTTACAGGAGAGAGGGCTGCGCTCTGTTACGGGCCCGTTACAGGAGAGAGGGCTGCACTCTGTTACGGGCCCGTTACAGGAGAGAGGGCTGCAGTCTGTTACGGGCCCGTTACAGGAGAGAGGGCTGCAGTCTGTTACGGGCCCGTTACAGGAGAGAGGGCTGCACTCTGTTACGGGCCCGTTACAGGAGAGAGGGCTGCACTCTGTTACGGGCCCGTTACAGGAGAGAGGGCTGCGCTCTGTTACGGGCCCGTTACAGGAGAGAGGGCTGCAGTCCGGTATGCAGCGGCCAGTTGTTCGGAGGCTCTTTTCCTCTTACCACATTAGGAGCTAGTCAGGCTCATAAGGACAGAAGCTGGACCTGTTTATTTTTATAATTCTCTGTAAAAATCAAGTACTTGGTGAATGTTTAATTCATGCATGGCAAAGGGATAAGGAACTGAGTGAATGGAGAAGGCTCTGGGTTGCCAGGAAATTCAGGACAGTGTGGAGCGGAAGGGGCTGGATCGATGGCTGAGTAAACAGATGTGGGGGAGGTGGGGAGCTTGGAGATCCTCAGTGTCGCCTGAGGGATCTAGTCCCTGGGAGAGTGGGCATTTGCCAAAGCCAGCCCAAAGCCCTCTTTTGGCTTGACAAATACATGTCTTGTAAAACGATCCTGTTTCTTCCAGCTTGATTTCTGAATTTTTTCAAAAGATTATTTATTTATTTATTTGAAGGATAGTGTTACAGACAGACAGAGGAAAAGAGAGAGAGGTCTTCCATCTGCTGATTCATTCCCCAAATAGCTGAAACAGCCGGAGCTGAGCCAATCTGAAGCCAGGAGTCGGGAGCTTCCAGGTCTTCCACACAGGTGCAGGGGCCCAAGCATTTGGACCATCTTCCACTGCTTTCCCAGGCCATAGCAGAGAGCGGGATTGAAAGTGGAGCAGCTGGGACTCGAACCGGCGCCCATATGGGATGCTGGCATCGCAGGCAGTGTCTTTACCCACTACGCCACATTGCCAGACCCAAGATCTGTTATTTTAACTAAATGCTAGATCAGAAAGGAATAATGTACATTAAAGTAAGGTTCAAATGTTTTCATGAGTGGTGTCCAGGGATATTTTAAGTATGAAAATTTAGGCAAAGAACAGGGGAAAATAGGCTAGCCACTGTGACAAAAATCACTGTTAAGATTGTGGTGTATTTTATTCTTAACAGCAATTTTAAATAGTTGTGGCCATGGTGTTTTTTTTTTTTTTTATAGATTTTATTTTTTTAGAGCAGTTTTAAGTTCATAGAAAATAGAGAGTGAGGTCCAGAGATTGCTCATCTGCCTCTGCACCCTCACGTTCCTAGCTTACCCACCCCCCCCCCCCCGGAAGGGCACATTTATTGCACTGATGAACCCGCACTGGCACATCCTTATCACCCTAAGTCTGTAGTGCACCTTAGGGTTCACCCGTGGCATTGTACTTCTGTGGTTTGGGCAGATGGGCAGTGACGAGCATCCACCATGATGGTATCTTGAGAGCTCTGTGTGCTGCTTATTCGTCCCTCTGTGGTCCTCTGTTCCTAGCATAGTTTTGCCTTTTCTAGAATATCACGTAGTTGAAGTTGTATGGTGTGTAGCCTTTTCAGACTGGCTTCTTTCACTTAGGAGTATGCATTTAAATTCCTACTTGTCCTTTTATGAATTAATAGAACATTTCTTTTTAGCACTGAATATATTCCATTCTCCTGAGGCACCACAGTTTATCCGTTTGCCTGCCAAAGGACGTCTTTGTTGCCTCCAAGTTAATAGTCCTGAATAAATCTACCATAAACACATTTTTGTGCAGGTTTTAATGTGGGCATAAGTTTTCTCTCTTTATTAAAATAATTTTTAAAAATTTATTTGGAACGCAGAGTGACAGAAGATAAGAGACAGGCAGAGAGCTTCCATCTGCTGGTTCACTCCCCAAATGCCTACAACAGGCTGGGCCAGACCAAAGCTAGGAGCCAGGAACACAGTCTGGGTCTCCCTCTCAGGTGGAAGGGACCCAGCTACTTGAACCATCACCTGCTGTGTCTCAGGGTACACATTAGCAAGAAGCTGGCATCAGAAGCAAAGACGGACTCCAGATACTCCAATATGGTATGCAGATATCCCACTCAATGGCTTTAACCTCTGCCCCCATACCCGCCCTGGACATAGATTTTCATCACCTTAGGATATATTTGCAGGATCATAATTGCTCATTCATATGGCAAAAGTGTGTTTCGTCTTCTAAGAGACTACGGAGGGGTCTTCCAGAGTGGCTGCGCAGTCTTGCGTTCCCAGCAGTGAATGAGAGTTGCGGTTGCGTTCTTCCCGGCTAGCACGTGGTGGTGGTGGTGGTGGTGGTGGTGGTCTGCGTTGGAGCCGGTCTGCTGGGTTCGCAGGGGGCGTCACCAGTGCATCTTGCTGATGATGTGTGAAGTAGAGCATCTTTCCTCATGCTTGTTTGCCATTGCTGTCTTTGGTGAGAGATCTCGGAAAAGTCTTTGGCAAACTTCTAAAACAGACTGTTTGTTATTGTTGAGTTTTAGGAGTTCTTTGTTTATTTTGGATAACAATCTTTTATCCGATGTTTTTTGCAAATATTCTCTCCCAACCTGGAGATTATCTTTTTATTCCCTTGATACTGTCTTTTACAGAGCAAACTTTTTTTTTTTTTTTTTTGACAGGCAGAGTGGACAGTGAGAGAGAGAGACAGAGAGAAAGGTCTTCCTTTGCTGTTGGTTCACCCTCCAATGGCCGCCACGGCTGGCGCACTGCGGCCGGCGCACTGCACTGATCCGAAGGCAGGAGCCAGGTGCTTCTCCTGGTCTCCCATGGGGTGCAGGGCCCAAGCACTTGGGCCATCCTCCACTGCACTCCCTGGCCACAGCAGAGAGCTGGACTGGAAGAGGGGCTACCAGGACAGAAACCGGTGCCCCAACCGGGACTAGAACCCGGTGTGCTGGCGCCACAGGTGGAGGGTTAGCCTATTGAGCCGTGGCGCCGGCCTGGAGAGCAAACATTTTTAATTTTAATGAAGTACAACTTACCAATTCTTTCTTTCATGATTGTGCCTTTAGGGTTGCATATGTAGCTTTTGTGTCCTGCCTTTTCACTTAAGTTACATAGAAGAATTCCCAACTTAGCATAATCCTCATTTTCTCGTGGTGTGGAATATTCCATGTCAAGTCCATGCAGTCATTCGGCAGTCACTCTCTGAGGTTGGGCAGGCCAGAATGTAACACCTGTACTGCTGGCCTAAAGTTTCAAGACCTGCAAGCAGAGGGATCAACGGTTTTGTTTGGCACAAAGCTCCCTATCAAATACCCAAGATTCTGGGGTATCTCGCTGGTGATTGTTACTTGTTTGTTTCCTGGTTAAAGGAGAGAATTCAGACACTGAGTTAACAAAATATAAACTGATCAATAGTCTATAGAACTGTTGAAAGTCTTCTATTGCCTTTTTTGTATTCAAGCCAGAAATACTTTTTTATTGTAGTGTTTGTTTTTATTAGTATTATCTACCAATTAAAGTCGTTGAATTGTGCCTGGCATGAAGGGTTGTAAAGGTTAAGTACCCATGGTTTTGCTGAGTAGAAGAGTATTTGACAAAAATTAGTAAAATTTAGAATGATTCTTTTTTCAGCTGGAAAAGACCTAAGAGACTTCTAGGTCAGGCCCCAGCTTCATCTTTTTTTATCAGTGATGTAAACGGGCCCTGAAAGATCAAGTGGCTGATACAGGTGGCCCAGCTGCAGTGGCGGTACCAGGACCAGGGGCCGGCCTCTCAGCTCTACTCTTAGTTGTAGTATTTGAGGCAGAGAGAGAGAGTGAGAGAGAGAGCGAGGTCTTCGATCCACTGGTTCACTCCCTAGATGGCCGCAACAGCCAGAGCTGCGCCAATCCGAAGCTAGGAGCCAGGAGCTTCTTCCGGGTCTCCCACGCTGGTGCAGGGGCCCATTAACTTGGGCCATCTTCTACTGTTTTCCCAGGCCTTAGCAGAGAGCTGGATCAGAAGTGGAGCAGCCAGGACCCCAACCAGCACCTATATGGGATGCCGGCGTTTCAGGCCTGGGCGTTAACCCGCTGCGCCACAACGCCGGCCCCAGCATGCTGCTTTTAAAAAGATTATCAACCTGCTATATTGTTCTGCTAGTATTTTTGTTTTTGTGTTTGTTATAAATGGAAAAAAATTTTTTTAAAGATTTATTTATTTTGAAAGAGTTTGAGAGAGGGAGAGACAGACAGATCTTCCATTCACTGTTTCATTCCCCAGATGGCCGTAAGGGCCAGTACTGGGCCAGGCTGAAGCCAGGAGCAAAGAGCTTCATCCTGGTCTCCCATATGTTTGAGTCATCTTCTACTGCTTTTCTCAAGCCATTAGCAGGTAGCTGAATTGGAAGTGGAGCCAGCTGGGTCTCAAACCGGCACCTATGTGGGATGCTGGCATCCTAGGCAGAGCCTTAACCTACTATGTCACAGGGCTGACTCCTATAAATGCAAATTTAACTAACATTGGCTCCAAGATTGGCATTTGAGCTAGATTTTATGACCTCATAGCTAAAATCTGTAGAAGAATTGTTTAGAATTTCAAAATTCATTTTTTTTCCTTTCTACTAGAGAGATGCTGTTCCAAGTGTTTAATAGATGTTTGCTCTTGCCAAAGACACAAGGGCATGTACTTATCTGTGATCAGAAGAGAGCCAGCGACTTGTGTACCCTTGGACGCTCATAAGATCTCCAAGAATTCAGCTCTGGCCAGGGCTAGCTTGGGAATTGGTGTGGTCCAGACATCTGAGAGCCACCTGGTATGACATTTGTCCTTACTTCAGGAAGAGTCAAAGCTTGATGCAGCAGACCTAAGAACCCTGCACTGGAAGACTTAAGAACGGGGGTGGAACCTTTCAGGAAACCATCACTGGCTGTGTTCTTTCTGCTTGGGAGGCCTGTGTCCTGGGGCGTGAGCCTGGCTGTGATGGTAAATTCCTAGAAATTCCGAAGCCTTGGGAGGGCGAAGAGCCTTTTCTTAAGGGGAAAATGGAAATCTGGGGAAAGCTGTAATATTTTGAACACTCTGTTTATTTCTCTCTAGATTCATTTTGTTATTTTAAGCACACCAAAATGTTACTTAGTTTGCTCCTATAATTAGTTCTGTTTATTTGGAGATTTGAGAGCCTAAGGGGAAATGGAGAGAAGTTTCTCAGGACTTTTTCCAGGAATCTCTAAGCCACTGGTGGCCCTGCCTCAGAGGACAGGGAGAAATGGAGAAGCGCTGTCACAAAGTTTAGCTCCTTCCTTTGCACTGAGGAGTGTTCAACTGATACTTACATCTAGGAACTAACTCAAATGACCAGATCTGGGCCGTAAAGAAATATTTTGGAGCATAGGGATTGATGACAACCTAATTTATAAGTAAGCTGCCTAATGTTCTAATCGCTTGAGTATGTGCTTTAGGACTCTGTGATGTGACTCATCCCTCTCTTGTTTAACCTTGTGAGGAGAAAAATATCATTGCCCTTCCTTCTGCTTTCTGGTCCACGTAAGCCTTGTATTTAGGTTTTGTGATTTTAGGCTTCTCTCAAAAAGGAGAATGAAGATAGCTAAAGCCAAAAACAGCCAGCTTTTCCCTTTGGCCAGACTTTGCTGGCGTCACGGAGTGCTCAAGGGCGATTCCCTAACAGTTCACAGGCTTCTGAATGGAGCCTTGGCCTCCGGATGCCAGCATTGAGATGGCTGTGGGGCTTCTGCTTGGGTGTGGTCCTGAGTGCATGGTCAGAGACAGTTTACAGTGCTTGTTTTTCATTTCCCCACATTGCAAGATCTCTACACACAATTGAACATGATATAGTCATGAAAAGAAAGGACCATGTCTTCAGACACTGATTTTTAGTAGTGGGATTCGGTGTGACTTGGTGTCTGTGAGACAGAACAAGACGAAGAGAGAAGAGCTAATGCTCTCTGGTGGAACACGAGACCCCAGTTCTGACGGCTCTCCTTTCCACCTTTTCCTGTCCCTTGTCAGGAACTGGGCTGGGTCAAGGTTAGGAGTGGGTGGAGCTCACTCCTTCCCCCAGGAGAGAGGAACAAACTTGCTGGTCCAAATTGCAACAGAAAAGTGGGGGAAAGTTTCAGAACATTGAACTTGCGGTTACAGACACAAAAGAGGAATAGAAAAAAGCCAGGACTTGATTACTGGGAGAAAGTAAGACTAAGCCATCAGTTCAGGAGGCAGAGCCTCTGGGCATTCCCTGGGCAGGTCTCCCAAGAGTGGCCTTTGGGACCATTTCACTCCTTTCTGGAGGCCCTGAAGAGCCTTAATCAGGGAATTACAGTAGTTAGGGAGGAAAGGCAGCAAAGAATCCTCTTGAAAGGTGGAAGGAGGCCTGTCTAAAAGGTAGTGGGGTAAACTCAAGGTTGACTGTTGATGGAGGGGGACAGGGGAGAGTGAAAAGGTTGTAGAGTGGATAAACCCATTGAAAATGTATATTTTCTGGGTACTTGTGTTCCTCATGGCCCAGAAGATTGCTTGAAGTACATCCAGAGAGGCGGCTTTGGCTGTGGGGAAGCGTTCCTCTGTGCTGTCTGCCCCATCTGGCTTGGGTCGCTACAGCAGTATTGTCACGGCTGTAACAGAGCCCAGGCTCAGCAAGGACGGGGGACTGTGCTCTTGTCCATCGTGGTACGAGGTGCTTGCTGCACAGAAGGGGCTTACTGAGTGAATTCTACCTTTGGGTGGGGAAGATATTAGAAAGAGGGGAGTCGGAAGGCGGGGCTTGGCACTTTGATGGCAGTGCAGCTCAAAGGCCTTTGAAGTTAGAACCCCTAAGCAGTAGGAGACAGCCCAGGACCAGGCGTCCCGTGCACACTGTTTGTTGTCTTTTAGGCAGTTGTTGTCGGTTTTGTTTAAAAAAAAAAAAAAAAAAGGAAGATTTTCTACTCCACACCGCTTTCCTTGGTATTTCCCAGAAAGTTTTAGAATTCAGTACTCTGTCAGTACTTTCCCCAAGTCTTTGCAGGAAGCCCAGGGATTGTCTGAAAGTTAGAAGAAACAAGGCATAAAAGTCTTCTGCGGGACTACTAAATCCAGAAAGCCGCCTGCCCTGGCGGGGGTTGGCTGTGCTGCAGGGCTGAGGAGTCTGGGCACAGGCCCAGTCCCAGTCACGAACTTCATGGAAGGAGTGTCATCAGCCTTGTCTCATTCGTCCCTCCTGGTGGGTCTGGCCCTCTTTCTCTGCCAGTCCCACGTCATTCTCCTTGTCTGTGGTAGCTGGAGAGGGAGCTCAGATCCTACATTCCTGTCCAAGCTCTCCTCCAAGGAGATCTCCAGTTAGAATATGTGCTTGGCCTCCCACATTCCACATCAGAGGGCCTAGGTTCAAACCCTGGCTGTGCTTCCAGTTCCACTCCTGTTAATGTGCACCCTGGGAGACAGCAGGTGGTGAATCAAGTACTTGAGTCCCTGCCACCCACACTGGAGACCTGGGCTGAGTTCCTGGCTCCTGACTTCCGCCTAGCCCAACTCTAGCTGTTGTGAGTATTTTAGGGATTGAATTGGCAGATCTCTCTGTGTCTCTCTCACTGCCTTTCAAATAAATTAAATTAATAAAATTATTTTTAAAGCCTTGGTTTGGCTGCTTATATATTATCTCCAGTGCTGGAGAGAGAATGGCATGTTTGTTCTCTCTTGCATATGACTGCATTTTCCTGTGTATCAGAGATAGTTTGCAGAAGAGAATCTAACCTTGGGAGACAGTGATTTGGGATTTGTGGGCTTTACTCTTCTGCTTCCCTTGGGCGTGCCACATGCACAGCCCGGTGCAGAGAAGCCGTTGCCACAAAGTAACTTGACCACCCATGAGTGTGGCTCTCAAGGAAGGCCTCTCTGCTCCTGTGGGACCTATGGGTATAATCTATTTGTGGTGGCATATTTTTAGCTAAGGCATAAAACTGGTAAAAATGTATACAATTTTAGCATGAGGACTATGAACACTGGACACTTAGAGGTCCTAACGACTAGATTAAATATGTTGAATTTAGCTGCTACTAAATTATTTGGAAATGATTAAGTGGAAAAAACAAGTAGTAAAGCTATATGTTTGCTCAGTCAGTGCTTCCTGTCTCTGTGGAAATGTGTTTTTGATTTATATTTGCCCAGTACTCTGTCAGATACACATTGTCAGAGCTGACTTCATTTTCTGCTGTGCCCATCAAACTTAGGTACCTGTAGTTTTACTTAGCTAAGCCTGTTTATATATTTTTAAAAGATTTATTTTTTATTTATTTGAAGGAGTTACAGATAGAGGTAGAGACATGGAGAGAGGTCTTCCATCCACTGGTTCACTCCGCAGATGGCCACAACGGCCAGAGCTGTGCCGAAGCCAGGAGCCAGGAGCTTCTTCTGGGTCTCCCACGTGGGTGCAGGGGCCCAAGGACTTGGGCCATCTTCCACGGCTTTCCCAGGCCATAGCAGAGAGCTGGATTGGAAGAGGAGCAGCCGGGACTAGAACCGGCGCCCATATGGGATGCCTGCTCTTCAGGCCAACGCGTTAACCCGCTGTGCCACAACGCTAGCCCCAAGCCTGTTTATATTAATTCACAACATAGTTTGAATTAGTTTTAACCATTGAAGTTTTAAACTATAGTATTCTGAGTATTCTGGTATGTAAATGTGTTAATAGAAGCGTGATGGCTGCATGCTGCAACAAGGCTGTTTTCATAACTTGAAAAGCCATGGAACATTTTGAACCCAGGCATCAGTGAATTTGCAGAAGCAGTTCACCTAAAGTCTCTGTATGCAGGGGGTCAAATAGGGAGGTAATAAATAAATGACAGAATACCACGTAAGTCATTTTGAGGCAGGGCACATAAGAAAATTTTCATAGTGAGTCCTGAGAGTCGATTCTATCAAAACAGTGATTTCTAGATAGACCGAAAGTTTCCCTGCTAGAATCAAGAAGAAACTGGTGCACAACCTGGAAAGGCTTTGTGTTAAACTGACTCATACCTCTGCTGGCACATAATGAATCAACTAAGGGGATTAAGGGTGGATTCCTTGAAGGGGAGGTAACCTCAAGGAGAAGGAACCATATTCTTTAAATATTACTCATGCTATCATTTAGAAACTGGCTCTTTGGACTAGCTGGGACTCTCAGAATTAAAACAAATTTTAGTTTCTTTTTTTAATACGAAGAGTGACAACTCCTGTATCATACAGTGCATGTCACCTTTCCTGTGAGAGTGTTCCGAGAGGTCCGAAGCAGAAGCACAGAGTAGCCAACTGAGGAGGACCATCACGCCTCCCTTCGCCCTGTGCCCCCAAGTTCCGCAGTAAGCCTTGCACTCAGACTCCTGCAGGAGTGGCATAGGGCCCAGGAACAAGTGGGACAGGTTGGGGGAGCACTCTGGGGTCCAGCATCGTCTTCACTGGCCGTCAGTACTGCACCTGACACCCAGGAGTCTGGGGGCATGAACTCTTCTAAAGAGGACAGCCAGTTGATGCCATTGAAGATTGTAGGCCTGGTGTTGCTAAATCTTGATACCTTGAATAGATGCCCAAAATGGTTATCTATTTGTGAAATCTCCCAGTTAGAAAGCAGTTTTTGTTAATGTCAGGTAGGGGTAGGGTCAAGCAGAATGTTCTTGTGGGTCAGATTGACTCACCAGTTTGCCACCTCTGCTCCTGACCTTCCTGTTGGGCTTGTGCTTCGTTCCCCACCCCCTGGCACCACCAATCAAAACTTGACTCTCAGAGCAAGGCCTTTCTGTTAGGGAGTATCTGGTTGGTCCCATGAACTAACCTGCTGTGTATCAGTGGCTCTTTCTGCCGCCTCCTGTCTGGTGACCTGTGCTCCTGGAAGACAAGCACAGGCTGACAGTGCCTCCCCAGAGTCAGATCTCCCCTTCCCACGGAACTCCTGTGCTGGCTGTGACCTTCAGAACGCTCAGAAGCAGAGAGGACAACCTCGTGATCGGAAGGGTGGTTTTGGTCTTTACTTAGTTAGAGTTCGTCTTCTGTGTGCAAAGTTAATTTAGAATGAATCTTAATGGAGAATGGAACTGGGAAAGGGAGAGGGTGGGAAGGCGGGTATGGCGGGGAGAATAACTGTGTTCCTAAAGTTGTACTTAAGAAATTTGTATTCCTTTAAAAATTAACTAATTAAAATAAAATAAATAAAATCTGAAAAGAAGAAGAAGAAGAAGAAGGGTGGTTTCTGGCCTTCTGGTATTCTCAAACCATGTGGTGCAGAGAACTGCCCAGACCCGCTGTGCCTAGCGCTGGCGACTTCTTCCGTGTCAGATTCTTCTGCTATGTTCTTGGCGCATAAGGCATGCCGGGACCCAGACGTAGGCACACTGGTGTAGTCTGGGCCTCTCCACACCTCCCGTGTAGTACGGGAGCCTGGTGTCCAAGCGGTGCCTTCTGTTCTGTGGCCAGTGTTGTGTGAGGCCTAGAGGCCAGCACAGAGCAGTCAACCTAGGCTCTAGAATCTAGATTTAGAAAGATGATCATTTTGGAAGGGAGTGATGAGATGCACGTAGTTGTGGATTTAGGGACTGAGCCATTCTCAGCTTCAGAAGGCCAAGTTCCCCTTCCTTGGAGTGACCAGGAAAGTGCATGGAGTAAAGGAGTTGGATCTTCCCCAAGGCTTTCGCATTGTTCTGCAACTGGCCTGTGACGTGGGTGAATCCAAGAGTAACGGTGAATGCTGAGCAGCCGTGAAAGCAGACCAACCACCACTCTTTTAAAATAACTGGGGGCAGCAGTTGGGACACCCCTTGGAACGCCTGCATTCTCTGCCACTGTGCCTGGTCAAGCCTTGGCTTGCCTCCAATTCCAGCTTCCTGCTAATGCACGTCCCGGAAGGCAGCAAATGATGGGTCAAGTGCTTGGGCCCCTGCCACCCATGTGGGAGACCCAGATGGAGTTCCAGGCTCCCAGCTTCAGCCTGGCCCAGCCCCAGCCATTGTAGGCATCTGGGGAGTGAACCAGCGGGTGGAAGATCTTTCTCTCTCTCTCTCTGCTTTTCAAATAAATTTTAACAATCATAAAGTAACTTTTCTCTCAATTATGAAATAATAATTAAAATGTTAAAAATAAGTTTTCCATATTTATCATAGCCGATTTTGAAGATGAAGAGATAACCACTGTTAACTATATATCCTCAGCATTTTTTATCGCATATATGTATATTTTAAAGATTTATTTTATTTATTTGAAAGACAAAGTTACAGAGAGAGGTAGAGACAGAGAGAGAGGTCTTCCATCTGCCGCTGGCTCACTCCCCAGATGGCCGCAACGGCTGGAGCTGTGCCAGGAGCTTCTTCTGGGTCTCTCCTATGTGGGTGCAGGGGCCCAAGGACTTGGGCCATCCTCCACTACTTTCTCAGGCCATAACAGAGAGCTGGATTGGAAGTGGAGCAGCTGGGACTCGAACCAGCGCCCATGTGGGATGCCGGCACCTCAGGCCAAGGCTTTAACCTGTTGTGCCACAGTGCCGGCCCCCTTGCATATATCTATATCTATGTTTATATCTATCTATTAGCTGTATCTGCCTCTACCTCTCTATGTAACTTTGTCTTTTTTTTTTTTTTTTTTTGACAGGCAGAGTGGACAGTGAGAGAGAGAGACAGAGAGAAAGGTCTTCCTTTGCCGTTGGTTCACCCTCCAATGGCCGCCGCGGCCAGCGCGCTGCAGCCGGCGCACCGCGCTGATCCGATGGCAGGAGCCAGGTACTTATCCTGGTCTCCCATGGGGTGCAGGGCCTAAGTACTTGGGCCATCCTCCACTGCACTCCCTGGCCACAGTAGAGAGCTGGCCTGGAAGAGGGGCAACCGGGACAGAATCCGGCGCCCCGACTGGGACTAGAACCCGGTGTGCCGGCGCCGCAAGGTGGAGGATTAGCCTAGTGAGCCGCGGCGCCGGCCTGTCTTTCAAATAAATAAAATAAATCTTTAAAAATATACATATATGTAATAAAAAATGCTGAGGATATATAGTTAACAGTGGTTATCTCTTCATCTTCAAAATCGGCTATGATAAATATGGAAAACTTATTTTTAACATTTTAATTTATAATTGAGAGAAAAGTTACTTTATAACTATATACATATATATAGCTACTTCTACAAAACAATTCATAGTACATATAAAGCTTTTTTTTTTTTTTTTTTTTTGACAGGCAGAGTTAGACAGTGAGAGAAAGATGGAGAGAAAGATCTTCCTTCCGTAGGTTCACCCCCCAAATGGTTGCTACGGCTGGCGTGCTGCGTCGATTCGAAGCCAGGAGCCAGGTGCCTCCTCCTGGTCTCCCATACAGGTGCAGGGGCTTAGCCCTTGGGCCATCCTCCACTGTCCTCCCGGGCCACAGCAGAGAGCTGGACTGGAAGAAGAGCAACCGGGACTAGAACCCGGGGTGCCAGCACCACAGGCAGAGGATTAGCCAAGCGAGCCGCAGTACCAGCCATATAAGGCTTTATAACTTTTTTCACTGACTCGATCATGAAATTCTCCCATGTCATTGAATAATCTTCCTCAGTGAGTTAATAATTCGATTTTTAAATGCAGTCAGATACATAGATGTACTATAATTTAGCCAGTCTTCTATTGAATATTTAAGTGCTTCTGATCTTTTTCTTATTGCAACAAAAGCACTTTTACATAAATCTTTGTGTGCATCTCCCACTTGCTGCATCAACAGATAGGAACATTTTGAAGACTTTGATACAGAATATTAAATCGGACCCTACTCCTTTAAGGACCTTACTAAAAATACCACTTTTGACACAGTTTTATTGTTAAAGAATTTAAATAAATCCGCACATTTCCCTAAGTGAAAGTCTCTAGGATTCTTTGTGCATTCCTTAAAGAAAACTAACGCGTGTACCTTTTGTGTTGGCCAGATTAGGAAGCAGTCTGTAATTGTTCCACCTCGTCATCGAGTCGTCAGGGTGTTTGTGCCTGGTAAGCAGTTGTGGTGGTTACGGTGAGACCCGAGGCAGCGGCGTGTCGGTAGCTCCGAAGCTCTGGTTTATAAAAGATGCTGGCACAGGTTCAGGTCATCGCAGCCTCACGTACCAGGGCACATCTACCATGGACTCAGAGTAGTGTTTCTCTGAGTGACCCAGGCTACTCATCCTGTTGGTGTGGAAGACCTGCAGCGTGGGGTTCGGAGGGGAATCGGTCTTGCTTCTGGGGACAGAGCTTTGATTTATGAGTGCAGCTCTGTGCAGACAGCTGTGCGGTCCCTAAACAAGCCTTGTCTGGTCTGATTAATGTATACCCGGGGACTCCTAGTGGAGTCAGGCACTTATCCCGATGAAGCAGCTGCTCTTCATTCATTCTTCGCATGTGCACCTGCCTGCTCCATAAGCAAACATCCACTCAGCCTCCTCTCCTTCAGCACGATTTAAATTAGAACTCTGGCGGCCTGCTGTAGCTAGGTGGTTTCCAGAGCCTCGAATGTCATAACACTGACCGCGTTCTATTCTGAGCACTGAAGAGGTGGACGCGGAATGAGGGTTAGCGACGTGATCTGTCAGGATCGGAGGAAACTTCAGAAATGCAATCCAAGCTTCTAATTCTGTAGCTCAGTCAGTCCCTGGCTTCAACGGACTTCCAGTCTTAAGGGAATGAAATACGTAGCAAAGGAAAGATTGGACAGCACCCCCACCACAGACCCAGCGCAGGGCAGTGGTTCAGCACCAGGTGGGAAGTGCTGGCGACCAGGGCGGAATTCAGCTTCAGAGGGGAAGGAAGCAAAGCGCCTCTTGCCGGAGAGTTTAGTTTTTGTACGTGGACCTTGGAGAATGGTTGAGACTGCGGAATGGAGGCCGTTTCTTCCTAGGGGGTGGTGTGATTCAAGGCAGAGCTGTCTGGGAACGAGGACTGTGTCATTTGGGCAGGTGTGCGGGGCCTGCAGAAAAGCCACCTTTCAGCCGCTGGGCTGCGTGACTTGGAGCTGACTTTCCGAGCGAGGCGAGCAGCAGGGTGAGGTCTGCCTTGCGGAGCCTGGAGTGCCTGTGTCCCTAACTCGCGAGGGTTCGGAGACAACCAGCAGCGCCCCTCGTCCTCCCCAGGGGCCCGGGAGGGCCAGCAGCAGCCCTCAGGGATGTGGGCGAGCTGCTTCCCAGAGTGCTGGGAGCTTGCTCGTCCCTCGGCGGAGTGCCGGCCTGTTTTTCAGGGCTTGCTTCCTGGGGAGCTGTGCTGCGGCCCTGCCTCTGACCTGCTCTGTGCGCAGGGTCAGGCCCCTGCAGCCTCGGGCAGGCTTTAGAAAACCCTCGCTCCTGGCGGTCTTCTAAGCTTGCAGTGAAGTTGTAGTGCTGTGGGCTGCAGTGCAGTCATCGGCCAAAGATCTGAACTGCAGACGTTCAGGTGCAGTATTCCCTGCCACCTCAGGATCAGTCCGTGCAGGACATGAATCCTGGTGCTGCTTGACTGTCAGGTGTCCACCTTCCAGATACACACTCAGCCTGCCAGAGGCCAACATTTGAACTTCATTCTTTCGGTTAGTTAAGAGATGGCCCCTGGTTAAAATGGAAGTCTTTTCCTTTTAAAATTAGGCAAGTATCAATAATTCGCATTATAGATTGCCTCAGTTGGGTGAGATCAAGGAGAAGGGAAAACATAGCTACAGTTCAGAGTGGACCAGAAGGGTCCTCCCTGCCCCTGGCAGTTTTGCTTTGGAGTGTAGTCTGGCACTGACTCCGGAGGAACAGTCCCAGCTCTTGCCTGGGGACTTGGCTTCAGTGGTGGCTTCACAGCTTCCTGCCGCGTGGGGGACTCTTGTAGTTCTCCGTAAAATGGCTAGGAAGGTTGTCTGGGCCTAAAATGTAAGGGTTTAGAATCCTGGGTTGTAGTTGACAGATATGGACGTAATTCTTGTAGACATCAGCTTTGCCATGGGCCCTACCTGTCTCCAGAGTGATGCCATGAGACAGGCCTTCGTAAAGGTGCAAACTGGTCCCACGGAGCTGAGTGGGCAGCAAGTGCCTTTACGTATTTCCTGGCTAAGCCTTATTAAAGTTTGGCTAAGGAGTGTCTGGTTCAGTTTCTCTTTGTGTTGGGATGAGATTGTAGCTGTTAGTAGGAGCATTCCATAGTGAAGGGAAGAAAGGGCACTCAGTTCTGAAGCTTGCAGGTGAATTTTTTCCTCTGTTCTTTTGATCCTTGTATACTGACATTATTTGCAAAAATTATAAACTGTTACTTCTGCCTCATTTTCTCTCTGACCACTTGCTTCTAATTTAGGTTGCAGCTGTTGACATTTAATAAAATTCCATGAGTACATTTGAAGATTTTGCATTAACCTTTTAACACCATTTAATCAGCCTTCTTGTCTTCACACTAGTAAATCATGTGCCTGCATTTTACCTTCAGTGCCACAGGGTTAAGTATACCATTAAGTCAAGCAGTGATTATCTGTTGAGTAAATGCTCTTAGCACTTGACTTAGCACTTGGCTTAATTCAGCTCAACTTGCTAACTCACATAATTATTTTATAACTCATGATGTATAATTTTCTATTGAGTAAATGCAAAAATTTAGATATGTCTTAGAACATAAGATCATATTGTACATCCATCCAATGGTGTATCATACAATAATTCCTTATGACAGGTACCTAATAATGTGAGAAGGTGTCTATGATATGTATTGTGGTACTCTAACTAGTATGAAATATATTTCCATATGTGAAAAAAAAAAAAGACATACAGAAAAGAAGTAGACCAAATGTATACAGTGAGTGGTTCCGCCTGGATGAGAGAATTGTGAATTGCTTACATTTTTATTGGAAGTGTGATGTACTTATATTCTATATGGAAGTGGAGCAACTGGAACTCAAACCAACACTCCAGTATGGAATGCTGATGTTGAAACAGTGGTTTAACCTGCAGCAACACACCAGCCCCTGTTATATTTTCCCTTTTTTTTTAATTTTTTAAATTTTTTTTGACAGGCAGAGTGGACAATGAGAGAGAGAGAGACCAAGAGAAAGGTCTTCCTTTGCCGTTGGTTCACCCTCCAATGGCCGCCACGGCTGGTGTGCTGCAGCCAGCACACCGCGCTGATCCGATGGCAGGAGCCAGGTACTTATCCTGGTCTCCCATGAGGTGCAGGGCCCAAGTACTCGGGCCATCCTCCACTGCACTCCCGGGCCACAGCAGAGAGCTGGCCTGGAAGAGGGGCAACCGGGACAGAATCTGGCGCCCCAACCAGGACTAGAACCCGGTGAGCCGGCGCCGCAAGGTGGAGGATTAGCCTAGTGAGCCGCGGCGCCGGCCTGTATTTGCTTTTGATACTGATTGGGGATCACTTTTATAAAGAATACATCCAATATGGGATTATAAGCCATTTTTACAGCCTTCATCAATAAAGATTTAAAATATAGTGAATGTTCATGGTTCGATTAATGCTTTGTGTAGAAAGGGAGTAAAACATCGTCTGGCATAAATTTGAAAAGTAACTGAGAAATTTGCCGTTTGGTGCTTTTTTCTCCTGTGTGTCCTTAGGCACTGTACCTAGAGGTTGGTGTTTCTTAAACTGGGGGCGCCGGTGCCAACTCGCAGGCTTTCTGCAGCAGTTTGGAAAATAGTGATTCTGAGTTTTACAAAGTGACTGACTGCAGTTAGGAAAATCGTGACTTGTTTTGGTTCTGTCTCTTGAGATGGAGCTCTGTATGCTTCACCTGCTTTCCTAACTGGTATGTAACACACACGCAGAGCAGTGCACAGATCCGCAGTGTGTGACTTAGGATCTCAGGTGAGCCGCTCGCTTTACTTTCCGTCGTATCGTGCTGCCGTTATCTTTGACGGCATTGTCATGGCTGCGTGGTGTTCCCCGCTCTCCAGAAGTTGCACTCTGATACTTTGATCTCAACTGTATTAGCTCTTTTGGATTTTTACTTTTTTTTTTTTCAAGAATCTCTAGAATTTTACTCCAAGTAAATATTGTTACTCTTAGTTTGGCCTTTAAAGCTTTAAAATGGAAGAGAGTAATAATACAAAACCATGACCTCTAGCCTCCAAAGATTTAATGTTTCTTTGATTGCCCACTGCGGCCCAGTTGGACCTCAGCAGGCTGGCTGTGTGGAACTTGATTCCCATGCCTGTGCATGTGACCCTGCACGGTTTGCTGATCTGAAGCAGCGAGTCAGCAGCCGGCCGTAAGTGTGTCAGGTCCAGAAACCCGAGAGCAGCCCGGCAGGGCCTTTGAGAGCAGCAGCCTCTGGCAAGGGAGCGGCGCCTGGAAGACGGCAGGCCGGCCTTGCTGAGGGCCCCGCCTTGCTGAGGGTCCGGCCTTGCTGAGGGTCCCGCCTTGCTGAGGGTCCCGCCTTGCTGAGGGTCCCGCCTTGTTGAGGGTCCCGCCTTGCTGAGGGTCCGGCCTTGCTGAGGGTCCCGCCTTGCTGAGGGTCCCGCCTTGCTGAGGGCCCGGCATCAGCCCTGCAGCCATCTAGAGCCCTGCTCCCGAGCCCCAGCGCTGGACTCTGCTGGGTCCCCTGGTCTCATCAGAAAGCCACCCTTATTACCCAAACTGCAGTCCTCAGACTGTGAAATCCACTTCTCAAGAAAGGTAAATTACCCAACACATTCTTTAGCCAAGCCTCTTCCTGGGGATGCCCTGACAGCATCAGAACCTCCCTGAGTGGTGGTGGGGTGAAGGGTGGCCTGGTGACCTGTCATGTTCAGAGCAGTTCCAAGAACACATTCAACTGGAATAACCCTGGCAATAGGGAACGCGTGGCATGCTGTCCTGTGACCCTTCCCTGGGGAGCTGGTGGTGTCAGGAGACCCAGCGTGGCTTCTGGAACACAAGGTTTCTAGGCCGCACTCCCAGACGCTGGACAGGAGACCTGGCTGCTGCATTTACAGAATGCCTGTTTCAGTATTTTGTGATTTGGGGTTTGGAAATCTCCATAAGTGGCCTAAAGGTAGATAAGTAACTCAGGCTGCTCTTTGGTTTCTCAGGGAGATTAGGCACTGTGTATTGGGTAAGTGCAGACCACTATGCTAGGCCTTGGAGTCTGTCCAGACTCAGTCCATGGAGCTGACAGGCCCAAAGATGACCCGCCATTGCCCCCCAGGAATCGTGGTTCTGCTGGTGTGCGCAGTCCACGACTCAGCACGTCTCATCCGAGCACACTGACTTGTACCTGCCTGTGAGTTTGTATCCTGATGAAAAAAGTGTCTTCTCCCTGGCCTGAACTCCAGTGCCACTGTCCACGGCCCCATGTGACACACCCGTGCTACCTTTTCCCGCTGTTCCTAGCGCAAGCCTGTCTTGCCTCGCATATCTGTGGCTGTTCCCACCTGTAGGTTCTGAGGCCGTTTTCCCCCCAGAATGTCCCTCGCTCCCTTCCACTACTCCAGATGCTGCCAGTCTTCAGAGCCTGACTCAGTTCCCATCTCTGCCCAGCCTTTCCTCTGAGAACACAGGTAGCACTGCCGTGCTGTGGATGACGAAGCTGCCGTTTGGCCTAGAGGTGACGAGAATGGACCCTGCAGCTGCTGCCTGGGAGGGCCTTGGGCTTCAGCCTTCCTGGCCCAGATTTCTCCATCTGGGAAAATGGGAATAACAGTTGCACCCAGCCCACGGTTTTGCAGATGGAGTGAGTTCCGACCATTAGCGCCCCTATAGGGAACAGTGCTTGGCACCGAAGTTCTTACGAAACAGTAGCTGTAGCCATTGCTCCTGGTAGCACGTGTCTGACCGTAGCCCTCCGTGTGTCATCTTGCGGTTACGTGTCTCTTGCTCCTACTGATTTTTAAAGTCCTCTCTCAGAGAAATGGACTTGGTTTTACCTGTTTGGTTGCCTGCTCAGTACGACCTGTGCATTTACTGGTCTCCCAGCACACATAGCTTAAAGTGAAACTCCGCTGCATTAAAGGAAACAGGTGGGCCCGAGGAAGCCATGGAAGAATAAAGAGGCTTCAGTTCACGGGTGGAGTTTCTTGTGATTCCCGATGCGGGATTGTCACCGTGCTGAGGCT
The DNA here is from genome assembly GCF_051225735.1 of Oryctolagus cuniculus. Taxonomy (NCBI): domain Eukaryota; kingdom Metazoa; phylum Chordata; class Mammalia; order Lagomorpha; family Leporidae; genus Oryctolagus; species Oryctolagus cuniculus. The sequence goes on along the minus strand of NC_142873.1, from coordinate 146,652,855 downwards.
GGTGCTCCCTCTGCCACAGGCACCAGATCTGTTAGCATCTCCTGCAAGGAAGCCCACGGTCCAGGAGCCGTTGCCGACACTGTTTTCCCTAGGCCTGTGGGGGGAGGGGGTCCCAGACCCTAGATTCCGAGCTGTAAGAATGTCTCAGAGCGCTGTGTGCTGAGTCTCCAGCTGAGGGGCGTGGACAAGTCGCCTCCTCTGCCGTCCCTCCTTCCTGTTAGCAGCGCTGTCCTCACTGTCACTTCATAGACATTGGGGGAATCGAAAGTTGCCCCTGGTGGAAGGAGGTGGGAATCACTCCGCAAACTCTGTTGCAGTCAGCAGACTGAAGGGCAGGAGCGGCCAGCCGGGGCCTCTGCCGCCCCCCAGCAGCTCCGGGGCGCCCCAGCCCGAGGCTGTCACTGAACCCCGTGGGCCCTCTCCAGATGAAATCACTGTGTTTTTCCTTCCAGGCTGGAACAAGACATTAAAAAGTTAAAGGCTGACCTGCAAGCCAGCCGGCAGGTGGAACAAGAGCTGCGCAGTCAGATCAGCTCCCTCTCGAGCACGGAACGAGGGATCCGCTCAGAAATGGGCCAGCTCCGGCAGGAGAACGAGCTGCTGCAGAACAAGTACGTGCGCCCCTCCAGCCTGGGGCGGGGCCGCCGCCCGCGCAGGGGCTCCCTGATCCTCTTGTTTGGGGGATTGGCGTGCAGCACTCAGGTGACAGCAGGGACGTTTTCACACAGCGTGTTTAAAATAGCAGATAGCCGACATACACATAAAACTGCAAGAACCTCCTTGCAATAAAACAGTGTAGTAGCGTTACTGTTTGTCTTCTCTCATTTAGTAGTGTGTCTTAATTTAAAAGTTCCGAGCTTTTGTGATAATATACGTAAAATTGATAAGTAGTCCTGCCACAATTTGAACATTTTGCTCCTTTGAATGTTTTCAGAGGATCCAGCTTTGATATTGACTTTGGTTTCTGGCAGGCACTAATGACGCTAAACTTTGGTGTTATTAGAAGAGGCAGGCAGAGGCCAGCTCCGGTGTCTAAACTCCTCCAAGCTTTCCATTCATTCATTCCAGGATTACTTGTTGATTCACCGTGGGTCTGAATGACTTTCTCAGTTGCTAAGCAGCGTGTATCTGTGGTAGTGATTACTGTTACACACGCTGAGCTTTCTCTATTGAGAAAGGAGGCCAACATTTTTAAGGATTATAATTCAAAAGCTAGAGCCGTTGTAGGCAGATAACTTCTCCATTGCTTCTGGCCAACTTTCGTGGTGGTTTTAGCATTGCTGCCTAGAGACCCTCCCTAGTAAGTTCACCTGGTGTTGGTAGGTAGCACTGCAGGTGATGGGCGTACGGCTGAAATTTCCAACCGAAATGAAGCATCCCATGGCTCTTTAAGAGACTGGTTTGGAGCACTAGAGAGGCAAGGTGCAGCATAGCTGTGTTCAGAAAGACTTCTCCCCTCGCACCCCTTACCCTGGGTTCCGGGGGATTGGTCCCATCAGTGCGGCTGCGGAGGACTGGAGTTCTTCCCCGGGGCTTTAGGACACTAGAGTCATTCTGCAGTGAGTCCCTCTGCTAGCAACGTTCTGTCTTCCTTTCTGAACTGCCTTGGGAAGATCATGTACCTGGAGCGGAGGCTGGGTCCGATTCTGTGTCTTGCAAGGCAGTTGGTCTGTTGGTGTTTGGGAATTGTAGATACTGGCGCAGCGTCCTGACCCTGGGCACTCCAGCAGCGCGTGCACAGGAGCTGGCTCTTCAGGCCTCCTGTTCACTGGGCCTTAGGAGGATGCCGAGAGGCCGCGCGTGAGTGTTTTCATTTTAAGACTGTGTGACACTTGTTTCCATATAGGTTACACAATGCTGTGCAGATGAAGCAGAAAGACAAGCAGAACATCAGCCAGTTGGAGAAAAAGCTAAAAGCTGAGCAGGAAGCCCGAAGTTTTGTAGAAAAGCAATTACTGGAGGAGAAAAAAAGGAAGAAGTTAGAAGAAGCCACTGCTGCCCGGGCTGTTGCATTTGCTGCTGCATCTAGGTACGGCTGCCACCTGAGAGGGTGATCCACGGTTGGCTTTCCCTGTGCCAGGACAGGTGGGAAGTTGATGCCTTGGGCGGGGTTGGACAGCTAGCAGTCAAGCACAGATGGGTCACTTTTAAGTCCATTTTGCTGGCTGGTTTAAACTCTGCAGCCTGTGCTGTCATCCTTAGGACCTCATCTAGGAAGCGGGATGGGGGCCTCACCGTTCTGAGAGCAAAGGCTGCTGGTCACTCTGCAGAACCGAGCATTACTGAGTGCTGAGAGGTTCCATCTGGGCTCGACTTCCCTTCCTAGAGTGCTCGTTGCACTCTACTCATGTGTGTGTGTGTGTGTGTGCGCACACGTGGGGGGTGTTTCTAAAATTTTTGTCTTAAAATGAGAGAAAGATAAAATCCTGGTTGCCAAGGGCAGCACTATAACATAGCAGATTTAGCTGCCAGCTGTGGTGCCCGTATCCCACGTGGGTACCAGTTCATGTCCTGGCTGCTTCACTTCCAATCCAGCTCCCTGCTAATGTGCCTGGGAAAGCAGTGAAAGATGGCCCAAGTACTTGGCTCCCTGTACCACGTGGGAGACCCAGAAAAAGCTACTGGCTCCTGGCTCCTGGCTCTGGATCAGCCCAGCTCTGGCTGTTGCGGCCATTTGGGGAGTAAACCAGAGTATGGAAGACCTTTCTCTGTGTGTCTCGCCTTCTTTCTCTTTCTAACTCTGCCTTTCAAATAAATAAATAAATCTTTTTTTAAAACAAAATCTTGGCCGGCACCGCAGCTCAATAGGCTAATCCTCCGCCTTGTGGCGCTGGGTTCTAGTCCCGGTCGGGGCGCTGGATTCTGTCCCAGTTGCCCCTCTTCCAGGCCAGCTCTCTGCTGTGGCCTGGGAGTGCAGTGGAGGATGGTCCAAGTCCTTGGGCCCTGCACCCCATGGGAGACCAGGAGAAGCACCTGGCTCCTGGCTTCGGATCAGCGCGGTGCACAAATCTTGGTTGCCCACCAGCTGTATACTCACTGATCCTATCTTTGTGGAATGTCAATGAACTCTCAAATGAGATGAAAATAAGTGAAATATGAGTCTCTGTTGCATAGCATTAAATCTGTGGAGTAATGAAACCTGGGGACTACTTCCTGTGTCAGTATTCCAAAAACTGATCTAGCAAGGGGAGGGGACAGCTGACAGTCATTAGGAAGGAGTCTTCCCTTTTCCGTGTGTGTGTGTGTGTGTGTGTGTGTAGATTTATGAAGTCCATCTGCATAGGGGATCAGTCATAGGTTGGCAGATGTAAATTAGTATTGTTTTGTTTGTCTCACTTTTAATGTCCGACCTAATTTGTATCTATGTGGTATAATTCAACTGTAATTCTTCTTGAGTTTGCTTCGTTGTATTCAACAAGTAACTCCCTTGCCAGCCCCTGGCTTGTTCTTAGCCTTTCTGGGGCTCTGGCATGTGCAGAGTAGCTGGTGAGTCATCACTTCACTTTCGGAAAGTAATGGTGAGTGAGAATACCCGTCCTGTGTGGCCCTGCCTGCCCCAGGACTCTGCCTGCAGATGGCCGAGCCCACTGGGCCCCAGTGGCCGGACAGACTCCAGAGACCCTTGCTTGACCAGCCTGCCTGGGATGTGGGGTGGTTTGCGCCTGTGCTTGAAGATTTTCCTGAACAGAAATCTAGTGTGGCCAGTACTCTGCTTAATTCACCTAGCACCTGCCCTTCTTGAGCAATTCCCCCGAGGACACACAGCTCCCTTAGCCGTATTGTTTATTGTCTCCAGGCCTGAGAGTCCGTCCTCGGGTGTTTGTGTCTTCTCTAGAGCCTTCTGCCTCTAGTTAGGCATATTGGTTTTGCTCCTGCCCCTGGCTGGCCCCCGCTGCCACCCTTTCCATCCTTAGAGCCGTTTTTAGTCTGAAGCGGTCTTTGCCCTTCCCTCTTTGGTAGGCAGAGGACGCCTAGTCATCGTGCCGTTTCTGCTCCTAACACTAACAGTGCCTGCTCAGTGCCATCATCTCTCTAACTTGTTCTTGCCATAACCCTGGGAGGCAGCCAGTGCTGCTCCCTTCTTGCGCTCTGGACTCTGTGACTCAGCAACGGTGAAATCCCCACGTGTGGCCTCTCAACATAGAGGGAAGAGCTGCTCCCTAGCTCGCTGCCCTGCTGGAGATGACGTGTTCCGTTCTGTCTCTCAGCCCTGTGTGCCCAGTGTCGTGTCACCACGGCCTGGGGGCAAGTGTGCTGATGGGGAAGCTGGAAACCCTCTGGGGTTGTTTTGTTCTTAAAGATTAGCTGATTGTTTTAAAAGGCAGAAAGGTAGAGAGAGGGAGGAACACAGAGAGAATGATCTTCCTTCCGCTGGTTCACTCTCCAAATGGCCACAACAGCTGGGACTGGGCCAGACCGAAGCCAGGAGCCAGGATCTTCATCCAAATCACCCAAGTGGGTGCAGAGGCCTAAGCACTTAGGTCATCCTCTGCTGCTTTCCCAGGTCATCAGCAGGGAGCTGGATCAGAAGTGGAACAGCTGAGACTCAAACCAGTGCCCAGATGGGATAATGGCATTGCAGGCAGCTTAACCTACTGTACCACAGTGCCAGCCCTGAAAACCTGTTCTTATTGCAGTTCTGTTACCAACAAGCCTCAGTGACTTTGAAGTAAAATGATGTCTATGTAGCTTCAGTTTTCTCATCTGAGAAATGGGAGTATATCCCATGTTGATGTAAGGATTGAAGAAGTTAGTTGTTGGCTCCTGTAGATAATAATAATTTTAGGTCACTGTTGAAATTATCAAATAATAGAGTGAATGAATCTCTTGAACATAAGCTAAAACTTGACAGGCCCTGGAGTATCAGAGAAATAACGGCTCTGCACTGTAAGTGCACTTGGCCCTCTACATCCATGGGTTCTGCAGCTGTGGATTTACCCATCCACAGATCATCTTTGGGGAAAAAATGCATATGTACAGACTTTTCTTGTCATTCCCTAAACTGTACAGTCTAACAACTATTTATACGATATTTACATGGACTTGGATCTGCAGGCATTCTGGAGTTGATTTAAAGCATGCAGGAGGATGGACATGGGTTATATGCTAATACTGTGCCTTTTTATAAAAGGGACTTGAGCATCCATAGATCATGGTATCTGGTATCTGTAGGGGGATCCTGGAGCCAGTTCCCTACGTGATTCTGAGGGACAACCGTAAACCTGTAGTTTTTTGAAACCCCTCTATTTCCTTCTCTTTTTCAAAAGGGGAGAGTGCACCGAAACCTTACGGAATCGGATCCGAGAACTCGAAGCAGAGGGCAAGAAGCTCACAATGGACATGAAGGTGAAGGAAGACCAGATCCGAGAACTGGAGCTCAAAGTCCAGGTAACGTGCGCTCTGCTCTCCACCGTGGTGTGGAGCTCGTGCCGGTGACCCGGGCGTCTGGGGATCTCCACGTGAGAGACGCGAGGCTCCAGGCCAGCTCCTCTCCGGTCCTGGTCAGCAAAACCAGGTTCTGATGCAAGCCTGAAAGGCGATGTTCCCTTAGCGTGTGCTGCACCCGGGTTTGCCTTCCTGTAGATTCACTGAACTTTTCCGGGTTCTAGACCCAGGTCAGTGACCTTAGGAATTGACGTGTCTCTTCCTAGTCCTGACCCTGTGTCCACTGCCGGGGAATTGACCCTCCTGAATGACCCTGAGCCTTGCAGATTGTGGTCCTGAGCTGCACATGATCAATGGCCACTCTGGGGGGCTCTCTGTAGCCTTGCCAGGATTTGGCATCAGCTCCTCAAAGGCACATCTGCGACTAAGGTCGTATGTGAGATGCCTCGCGGCAGGGTGCACCCTGTGGCGGTGCTGGCGAGCCAGCGGGCTGCAGTAGGTGACCTGAGACAAAGCCTCAATGCACCGCGGAGGTCGCCCCGGAGGGCCGGGAGCCGAGGAGCAGTCAGAGAAAGGCTTTGGAGCACTGAAGAGCGGGGAGAACCACAACACTAGGAGCTCATCTCGTACCAGACAAGAAGACATTCCAGATAGAGGAGAAAAAACACATTTTTTAAAACAGGCAAAAATAGTTGAATTTATTTTCTTATGGAATAGGGAAAGACTTTGTAAATGAAAAAAGCAATGGACACAATCACAAAGTGAAACAAATGAAGATCGATTGGGGAAGGTACAGATATTACAATAAATATAAATGAGGAAGTAATACTTTTAATACATAATAGCTCATTAAATTGATAGGGAAGGCGCAGATAGGCAGAGAAGTAGGCAAAGGACGTAAACAGATAATTCACAGAAAAAATGTAAATGATAAGAACATGAAGAATATATCCTCATCAATCATGAAGACATGTAGATTAAAATTAGGTATCATTTTTCTCCTGTGAAATTAGCAAAGAATTTCTAAGTAAGATATCCATCTTGGTGCAGATGTTGCAGAATGGGCTTCATTTGTGGCTTGTGGGGATGTAGCTTCCCGTGAGGGAGCGTGCACTTTGTCAGTGTTTCCCACTGTAGAGATCCAGCATCGGGCAAGTGTTTTAAAACCTCACCAGTGTTGGCCGGCGTCGTGGCTCACTAGGCTAATCCTCTGCCTTGCGGCGCCGGCACACCGGGTTCTAGTCCCGGTCGGGGCGCCAGATTCTGTCCCAGTTGCCCCTCTTCCAGGCCAGCTCTCTGCTGTGGCCCGGGAGTGCAGTGGAGGATGGCCCAAGTGGTTGGGCCCTGCACCCCATGGGAGACCAGGAGAAACACCTGGCTCCTGCCATCGGATCAGTGCGGTGTGCTGGCTATAGCAGCCATTGGAGGGTGAACCAACGGCAAAGGAAGACCTTTCTCTCTGACTCTCTCTCTCTCTGTCCACTCTGCCTGTCAAAAAAAAAAAAAAAAAAAAAAAAAAAAAAAAAAAACCTCACCAGTGTTAAGTGTACAAGGATGGTCATGACAGTGACAAATAGTATAAAAAAAAGATTCTTAATCTTAGAGATTGATTTAAATTGTGGTATGTAACCATGCAAGAATATCATATAGCCATTAAAAATGTTACTTTGATAGAATAGGTGAGGTTACATTTTTTAAAGACTATTTATAAAACCCTTCACATGATAGGGATTATTTCAGTTATGTTAAGAGGTATACATGTGTATAAAAAGGACTAAAAATGTATCAGAATTTTTAGTGATGGGATTATGATAAGTTTTCATTTTATTTTTTAGTTTCTCTGTATTTCTAAATATTCTGCGATTAGTTTAGCTTTCTGTCTTTAAAAATGCAGAAAATCAGGTCTCTACATATTTCTTGAATATATTACCAAGTATTTGAAGTGGGCTTATTCTGCAGTTTGCCCTGTCAAAATAATGTATACAGCTTTTAGTGCAGGTTGACAGGAGAAGTTTTGCCAAATTTGACTACAACATTTGCAACATTTGCAAGTGGCCAGCAAGGAAACCATTCTCTGGTTCTGAATTAGGCTTGCATGAAAACGGTTTGACTAAAGGCAGAGTCCATTTGACCTGGGCACAGGCCCCCGCAGTCGAGTGGTTGTTTGCTAGGTGGCGGCGTCTGTGCACGTCACCGTGCGGGAACATTCGGCACCTTTCTGAGTCGTGAGCTCTGACTCCGGGCGTGCCAGGGCGGAGTCCTCATGGCCAGATCAAGAACAGTAGGATGGGATTTGTGATTTCCGGCTCACTGACAGAAGCCTGTGCCTCAGCTACCTTGCAGCCTTGCGCTCTGACGGTGTTGATGTTGGTGGTTTCGACAGGAGCTGCGGAAGTACAAGGAGAACGAGAAGGACACCGAGGTGCTCATGTCCGCCCTGTCCGCCATGCAGGACAAGACCCAGCACCTGGAGAACAGCCTCAGCGCGGAGACGCGCATCAAGCTGGACCTCTTCTCGGCGCTGGGGGACGCCAAGCGGCAGCTCGAGATCGCGCAGGGTAGGAGGGCGGGGCCCCTGGAGGGGGCGGGGGCGTGCAGACTGTGCGGGACCCGCGGATGCAGAGAGCGCACCTCCTCCTAGGGCGCTGAATCAAAGGGCATCTCGGGTTCTTCTGAAGTGGTTTGGTTAGTGCCTGACATGCAAACGTCGGGCTCCCTAGGGGTGGGCATCTCACAGTGCCTGGGTTCGCGGCCCAGCTCTGCTCCCAATCCCAGCTTCCTGCCAGTGCGCTCTCTGGGAAGCAGATGGTTGAGTCCCCACTGCCCAAATTGGAGACCTGGATCAAGTTCCTGGCTCCCAGCTCGGTCTTGCCCAGTCCTGGCCACTACTGCAGGCATTTTAGGGAGTAAGCTGACACATGGGAATTCATATTCACTCCCTCTCTCTCCCTGTCCCTATCTGTCTCTCAAGCAAATAAAAATTTTAAAAGCAAAAAAAGAAAGTTGATTTTAAAAAAGAGACGTTGGAATCCCACGCTAATTCCATCTGCAGTCATATTTTGAAATGTGAAAAGTCAGGTGCAGGGTGTACAGAGGAGTTTCTACGTCTGGGAGCTCATGGTGTTAAAGAAGAGAACGGTAGCGTGATCAGAGGGTGCTGGCAGAGGAGGGGCTCAGAGAGGCAGGGACCAAACCAGTGTGGAGAAATGGAGAGGGCCGTTTCCCAAGGAGCTGATGTCTGACCTGGGGCTTGAACGATGAGAAGGGGTTGACCCCGTGAAGAGTGGCAATCTGTGCAGAGGAAATAGGCCAGCTAAGGACTCGCAGACCAGGTGGGGCCTGATATTCTTTGGGCAGCTGGCTCTGCTTGGCTGGTGCGGTGGTGGGAGACTTGGAGGGCAGCCCCTCCATGTGGTGGATACTGAGTCTTACTGTGTGCCCCTGAGGGTGCGGGGCTGTGGCCCTGGCCGGGACAGACACGAGCAAGCCGGCAGGGAATGTGTCAGACGGCAGTAGGTGCGATGGTGAGAATGAAGATGTGGAAGCAGGTGAGTGCGTCTGCTCTCTTGACCCGGTGCTCACAGAAGGGCCCTGGGACAGGCAGAGTGGGGCAGAGGCCGAGCCTCAGTAGCTGGGGGCAGCACTTCCACCAGATGCCGCATGAGAGCAGAGCCCCGCAGGGGGCTGCCCCGCCTGGCAGGAGAGTGGGGGAGGGCCAGGGGCAGGGGTGGCGGCCACACCGGACTGGAGGCCACGGAGGAGCTGGAGCTCTACCTGAGTGAGCTCTGCCCTACTCTGCAGGGCTACTAAGGCATGCGGGAGCTGGAGGAGGCACGTGTGGATTTGTGGGAGAGAGTGATGAGCCGCCTGATCAGTGAGAGGGCTTATTTGAGTGCTGCAGAACATTTTGAAAGAGAGAGAGTAGCCGCGTTGTCTGGATGCCCGGGAGAGAGGAGGCTGCACACAGCAGGGCCGGGGCACCCCCTGGCAGTGGTGTGCCAACTGCTTGGGGACCCCTTCATTCAGTTGAAATGGTTGGCGCATCACAAAGAGGTTTTTCTAAGTAGATACATCTAACAGTAGTTACTGGGCCTAAATTAAAACTTAGAGCATTTATTTAGGACTCCATTTTAAAATTATAAACATGGTACATGTCAACATAAATAACATACATTTCTGAAAAATGACTTTTCCTAAAAAATATGAGAAAAGTGGCATCATTTGACATTAGCAAGTCTCTGATCTAGCCTAAGAAGCCTGTTCGGGTCTCGTCTCTGTTGGATCGTTCTGCCCTGGTTCTGCAGTCGACGTTGCTTACGGAAGACTCCGTTTCCGCTCCTGACAGAGGCAGATGCTCGGCCGTGTTGAGGGTGGTTCCTGTGCTCACGGAGAGGCCTGCCGCCGTCAGGGAGCAGCAGAGGGCCAGGAAGACCAGAGGCGAGATCAGGGAGGCCTTCATGAAGGAGGCACATTCGTTGAGCTTTGAAGTATGAATTTTTTTAAGATTGATTTATTTATTTGAATGTCAGAGTTGAGGTCTCCCATCTACTGGTTCACTCCCCAAGTGGCCTCAATGGCCAGGGTGGATCCAGGCCGTAGCCAGGAGCCAGGAGCTTCTTCCAAGTTTCCCACGTGAGTATAGCAGGGGCCCAGACATTTGGGCATCTTCTGCTGCTTTTTCCAGGCCATAGCAGAGAGCTGGATCAGAAGTGGAGCAGCCGGAACATGAACCGGCGCCCATGTGGGATGCGGGCATGGCTTTACCCCCTACACCACAACACCGGCTCCTGAAGTACGAATTTTAAGAGCAGAGAATGTTAGGGAAGAACACTTTACCTGAGCCTGGGCTGTCCGGGTGAGTGGTCCAGCAGCTCCAGCTGGGGGACGTGGAAGAAAAGAGTGAGTGACTCGGTGCTCTGTGAATGGAGCTGTGCTAAAAAATACCTTCCCTAGGCTTCTGGAGGAAGTGGTGACAGGCTCCAGCCATTATCTCCCAACAGCAGGCTGGGGGTGAGAGTGAGTGGAGGCAGAGGCCAGTTAGGAAACTCTCACTGTCTTCTGGCTACACAGGTGGTGGCTGTGGGGGAAGGGTGGTGCTGACAGGGGAGTGAAGGGGCATGGAGATGCCTGAGCCCCGGGAGCAGGGGCTGCTGGAACCAAGGAGGGGTGACCGAGCGGGAAGGTGGGTGGAGAGCCCAGCAACCTTACTCTGGCCTCGGGGAAAGGCAGGAGATTCCTCAGGTCCCAGCTCTGCACGCCCTGGGAGGCAGCTGACGGCTCAAGTGCTGCGTCCCTGCGCCCATGAGGGATACCTGCACTGGGTTCTGTCTCCTGGCTTCAGCCTGACCCCAGCCATGGCTGTTTAGTGAATGAACCTGTGGATGGGACACATCTCTTTGTGTCTCTCTCTCAAAATTTAAAAAAGGGGGCAAAAATAAGAGCAGCCTAGGAGTCCTGATTCTGTCCCTACGCTGACTTTTTTGCCTGGCTTCACTCCCTGTTCCCTTGGGTTGCAAACTTGGAAAAAAGTCTCCCTGCGCAGGGTAGCACCTGGTCTCAGAATAGCCATGGAGAGGAGAGCGTGGCCTCCCAGCAGAGATGGCGCCCGCGCCGGCCCGGGAGCCCCGTCTTCCCCAGTGCGCTGAGGGGTTTGCGTGGTGCTGCTGACAGAAATGCGGTGTAGATCTGCATGGAAAGACAGTGCAGGTCCTGTGTCAGGCGTTCATCTGAGCCTCATTTTGTTCAAAGAGCAGGGGATGTGTGCCGGCTGGGCGCTCGGGGGACCTGCAGGGAGGGAGAGGGAGCAGCGGTTGCCTTGCCTTCCTCCCCCCTCCACAGGGTGCTGGGATCTTCTCGTAAAAATGCAACTTTGTCATCAAAACCAGAGCCCTGTTGTTTTTCTTCTCCCTACTTTCTGTATCATTTGATTCATCCTGGTTCTGAAATGGCTTTCATCTCTACGTCCTTTTACAGCGTACGCCACCGAGCTCTCTCACGTTCCAGATACATTACCAGGTTTTCTGTTAGGCCGTGGGAAAACTCACACGCGAGTTGTTTTTAGAGCGTTTACATTTCTGAAAGGCTGCTTCTGAGTGTTCTGGTAGACCAGGGAGCCACAGAGCACGGTGGACACTGCGTAGGCTTGGAGACCGAGAGGTCCGGTTTAGTTGTCTCCCAAGGAAATGGCATTGAGGAAGAGACCCAGCTTGCAGGGCCCCGGCTTGCCACTGGGTGGGACCCCAGGGCGAGGCGCTGGAGGGAAAGTAGTCTCTGCCCCAGAGGAGCAGAGAGGGCACCAGGGGCACCAGGGAGCAGCCGCAAGGGCTGGAGCAGGGTGTCGGGCTGGAGCAGGGTGTCGGGCTGGAGCGGGGTGTCGGGCGGGAGCGGGGTGTCGGGCGGGAGCGGGGTGTCGGGCGGGAGCAGGGTGTCGGGCGGGAGCGGGGTGTCGGGCTGGAGCAGGGTGCGGGGCTGGAGCGGGGTGTCGGGCTGGAGCAGGGTGCGGGGCTGGAGCGGGGTGTCGGGCTGGAGCGGGGTGTCGGGCGGGAGCAGGGTGTCGGGCTGGAGCAGGGTGTCGGGCTGGAGCAGGGTGTCGGGCGGGAGCAGGGTGTCGGGCTGGAGCAGGGTGTCGGGCTGGAGCAGGGTGCCGGGCTGGTGTCGGGCTGGAGCAGGGTGCCGGGCTGGTGTCGGGCTGGAGCAGGGTGCCGGGCTGGAGCAGGGTGTCGGGCTGGAGCAGGGTGCCGGGCTGGTGTCGGGCTGGAGCAGGGTGCCGGGCTGGAGCAGGGTGTCGGGCTGGAGCAGGGTGTCGGGCTGGAGCAGGGTGTCGGGCTGGAGCAGGGTGCCGGGCGGGAGCAGGGTGTCGGGGCGGGAGCAGGGTGTCAGGCGGAAGCAGGGTGTCGGGCTGGAGCAGGGTGTCGGGCGGGAGCGGGGTGCCGGGGCTGGAGCAGGGTGCGGGGCTGGAGCAGGGTGCTGGGCGGGAGCAGGGTGCCGGGCGGGAGCAGGGTGTCAGGCGGAAGCAGGGTGTCGGGCTGGAACAGGGTGTCGGGCGGGAGCGGGGTGCCTGGCTGGAGCAGGGTGCCGGGCGGGAGCGGGGTGTCGGGCTGGAGCAGGGTGCGGGGCTGGAGCGGGGTGTCGGGCTGGAGCGGGGTGTCGGGCGGGAGCGGGGTGTCGGGCTGGAGCAGGGTGCGGGGCTGGAGCGGGGTGTCGGGCTGGAGCAGGGTGCGGGGCTGGAGCGGGGTGTCGGGCTGGAGCGGGGTGTCGGGCGGGAGCAGGGTGTCGGGCTGGAGCAGGGTGTCGGGCTGGAGCAGGGTGTCGGGCGGGAGCAGGGTGTCGGGCTGGAGCAGGGTGTCGGGCTGGAGCAGGGTGCCGGGCTGGTGTCGGGCTGGAGCAGGGTGCCGGGCTGGAGCAGGGTGTCGGGCTGGAGCAGGGTGCCGGGCTGGTGTCGGGCTGGAGCAGGGTGCCGGGCTGGAGCAGGGTGTCGGGCTGGAGCAGGGTGTCGGGCTGGAGCAGGGTGTCGGGCTGGAGCAGGGTGCCGGGCGGGAGCAGGGTGTCGGGGCGGGAGCAGGGTGTCAGGCGGAAGCAGGGTGTCGGGCTGGAGCAGGGTGTCGGGCGGGAGCGGGGTGCCGGGGCTGGAGCAGGGTGCGGGGCTGGAGCAGGGTGCTGGGCGGGAGCAGGGTGCCGGGCGGGAGCAGGGTGTCAGGCGGAAGCAGGGTGTCGGGCTGGAACAGGGTGTCGGGCGGGAGCGGGGTGCCTGGCTGGAGCAGGGTGCCGGGCGGGAGCAGGGTGTCGGGCTGGAGCAGGGTGCCGGGCTGGAGCAGGGTGCGGGGCTGGAGCAGGGTGTCAGGCTGGAGTCCCGCCTGGACGTGAATCCTGGCGGCACCCTTGAGCAGCTCTCAGCTCCTCCCTGCCTTGGTCCCTCCTCTGTGAACGATGATGATGGTAATCGCCACCTGCTAGGGCTGATGGGAGCCTGGCACGTGGGAAGCCCCAGGTGACCGTCCTTCTCATCACTGTGGGAAGCTGGTGACCGTCCTTCTCATCACTGTGGGAAGCTGGTGACCGTCCTTCTCATCACTGGTGCAAAGAATGAGCGAGGAAGAAGTTCAGAGTGTGTTGAGGACCTGGGAGGTGGGGCGCTGGTTTAGGTAGGAGGACCGGGAAAGCTCTTCCAAGGAAGTGCAAAGAGAACCCGCACCAAGAGTTAGTGGTGCAGGGGGCAGGAGAGCACGGGAGGGGACGTGGGCAGGGGCTTGGTGCTGGACACCGCATCCCGCGTTGGAGTGCCTGGATCGAGTTCCAGCAGTTTTGTTTAAGTTTTGTTGATTGTATATGAAAGAATTACTCAGAGAAAGAGAGAGATCTTCCATCTGCTGGTTCACTGCCCAATGGCCACAATAGCCAGGGCTGGGCCAGGCCAAAGCCAGGAACCCGGAACTCCATCCAGGTCTCCCACGTGGGTGGCAGGGGCCAAGGCACTTGGGCCATCTTCCATTGCTTTCCCAGGCGCATTACCAGGGAGCTGGATCAGAAGTAGAGCAGCCAGGACTCGAACTGGCACTCTGATGGGATGCTGACATCACAGGTAGCAACTTAACCCACTGTGTCGTCTCTGCTTCTGATCCAGCTTCCTGCTAATGCTCGTCCTGGGAGACAGCAGATGATGGCTCAAGTGCGTGGGTCCCTGCTCTACCTACACGGGAGACCTTGGCTGAGTTCTGGGCTCCTGGCTTAGCCTGCTGTTGTAGGCATTTGGAAACTGAGCCAGCAGATAGAAGATATTTTTCACTGTCTTTCTTTGTCTACCTTTCACATAAAATGAAAATAAATAAGCAAACTTTTTTTTTTAATTGCGGAAGGAAGTGACTGAAGCAGGCAGGAGCTGATAGGATCAAGAAGCAAGCATAGTGAGGGGCTGTGCCCAAGCTGACCAGAGTAATGACGCCGAAGCCACCAGCAGAATCTAGCCTGGGCGGTTGGTCCGAGGTATGGGCAAGCAATCTAGGTCACGCCTGAATCCGGCCCCCACCCCACCCCCCCGGCAGCAGGCACAGAACCGCGTCTGTTTTCTGTAAGAAAACCTGGAGGCAGAAGTGTATTGTGACCGGTTCTGTGGCCTTGACTGTTCTATGTCTCAGAGATGGTCCATCCTTCCAGAAAAAACGTCAGAAAATGTTAGAGCCATAGGTCAAAATCCACACCCCTCTGAAGTGGTCAGAGGTGACTGCCGTGTCTAAAACGTGGCCCCTGGGCACTGACTCCTTCGGTCACATCCACGTGAGCAGAGTTGCTTCTTCCCTCTGAGCCAGGGATCACTGAACTGTGGCCCACAGGCCAGTCCTGGCCTCACACTCCCAGCGTTCCTGAGCCAAGACTGGCGGTTACCTTTCTCCGTAGCTGGGGGCTTGGGAGGCAAACGGGGGAGGCAGCGCGTGGCCCACCGGTGCCCAGCACATCTGCTGAGGCCCTTTGAGGAAAAGCTTGTCCGCCCTTAGGCTGCCGAGCCTGGAGGCGCGTCCGCTGTGCCCGAGCTGGCGGGGTCGACCCGCTGAGCCCGCCTCCTCACTGACGCTGGGTCTTTGATTTTCCAGGACAAATCCTTCAGAAAGACCAGGAAATCAAGGACCTGAAGCAGAAGATAGCGGAGGTCATGGCCGTCATGCCCAGCATCACGTACAGCGCCGCCACCAGCCCCCTGAGCCCTGTGTCCCCCCACTACTCTTCCAAATTTGTGGAGACCAGCCCCTCTGGACTGGACCCCAACGCCTCTGTTTACCAGCCCCTGAAGAAATGAAGACCAGCCGTGTGTTTTGCCCCATTTGGTTACCAGAAGGCATCACAAGGGAGTGTATCTGGCAGTCAAGATAAAAAAAAAAAAGTTTCTATTGTATTTTGTGGGACTCTGTATGTTGTCATTTTTCAAACCGGGGGGGAGTTAACACCAGGTCCGATCAGAACTGCCCATCAGTTTTTCTTGTAAATTTTTAGAAGACCTCACAGAACTTTGCAGTTTATTTTTTTCGGCCAACACATTAAAACCATTCTTGGATTTCAAGTAGCCAATTTTGCCTTTTATGTATTCTTACATAGTTCCCTCTTGAAGGAAAAAAAAAAAGCAGAGTTTTTGCTTTTCCACCCTTTGTTTTGTTCTTAAAAAAAGAAAAAAAGCAAAAACTGCACATTGGATTCACACGGGTTGATAATGGAAAGTTAGTTTTTAGAGTAGAAGTGAAGTAAGCCGACAGCCTTGATTCCCCAGCCACATTAAAGAAGATTCCTGATGTTACAGGAAACAAATCGGTTGCCCCTCCAGCCCCTCAGATTCCAGGCGCGTGACGTAAGCGGGGGCCGGGGCTCTGCCCTGGCGCGTGTGCACGGTTGCGTGGGAAGTCCTGGTACCCCTGGTGTGTTCAGGCCGAGGAGATGGCCGGCAGCAGCCTTCCTCAGTGCCTTGGGAAAGGCGTCCAGAGCAAACGCGTCGTCCTCACCCCCCCCCCCATGCCATCCCTGTCTTCTCCGTCACACTCACGTGGGTCCTGCCGTAATGCTGGTGGGCAGCTGGGCTCGGCATGGCCGCGGCCGCTGCATCTTGCGTTCCTCTCCCCGGAAGGCGCCGCGTGCTGTGTGCTTGTCCCTGGTAAAGCAGCCGGCCCGGGAGCCGGGCGGTGTGCGTGCGTGCATGCGTGCGAGACTCTGACGGCGGCTAATAAAAGCTAAGGTCTAGGGGGTTTTTCCCCTTCCATTTCATTTAACTGTTTTCTCCACTTCTCATCATCTTGTGTTTGACCATTTAAAAGAAGCTTGACTATTCCCCAGCTCTTGTGCCAAGGAGGGCTTTTTCTTTTTTAAGACTTTTAAATTCAAAACTGCACAAAGTACAAGTTTCACGCGTGTATTATGCGTGGATAGAAAAGAGTTTGCAAGGCAACTTTTGGAAGTGTTTAAGAATCAGGAAGGAGGGGGAGGGATTGGGAGAGTGGGACAAGTAAATTATATTTGGAAACTAGGAAAAATTAAGAAACCAAATAGGCTGGTCTTGCTTGCTTGCCATGGGTTCTGGAAGGACATGGTCCCTCTAGTTAATTGGCATGTATGTCTTATTTAAAGCAATCTAAGTAGGACAAGCAAGTCAGTAAAATAGAAGCATTAAAAAGAACCATCCTTCAATCACAGATCTTATTTTGGGATTAAGAAAAAAAAAACTTCTAGCTTTAGCCAGGTGTGCATGTTGCTGCCATTTGCATTTTTGGAATCCTCTTGTGTAACTGTTGCCACGAAAGTGTTACTTAGAATTGTCATAGCTCTCTCCATCTCTGTGCAACAACGTGGAGAATTGTGTTGAGGGAGCCCCCATTTTGCTGCCTTTTGGGACACTTTTCGTTAATACTTGGTCTTGGCTGCATTCTTTTTTTCCTTGTGGGGTTCAAAAGAATAAACATTTTCTTATGGCTAAAACTAGTTTTTTTTTTTTTTTTTTTTGGTTTTGGTTTTTGTTTTTGCCTTTTTAACTGTTCAGGAGGGCACAGCAAGGTAGACTGAGCAGGGCTTCGCGCTCACTGTCTTGGTCCCTCCTTCTCTCCGCCCATCTGCCATCAGTGTCAGCGGGCCGGGAGCAGGCACCGACCCAGAGGAGCCCCGCCAAGGGCCAGGGTGCATGTGAATTTGATTGCTGTTCTCCAACATGTAAACACTCGCATTTGTCCTCTCTCTCTCTGTCCCTGCCCCTCCTTCTCTCTCCCTCTGCCCCTCTCTCCCCATCTCTCTCCACCTCTGCCCCTCTCTCTCCCCATCTCTCCCTCTCTTTCCCCTCTCTCTCTCCCCCTCTGCCCCTCTCTCCTTCTCATTCCCCCCTCTCTCTCTCCCTCCCACCCTCCCCGCTCTGGCATTTGATTCCAGCCAAGGCCAACTTGTTTTCCAGTACCACCCTCCTTTCCTAAAAAAGCAAGTTAGGGTCGGGGGTGGGGAGTGTCAATGAGCAAATCTTGCAAGCAAGTTTCCTTCACCCATGCCTGTGCTCCGAATTTCTGGAATCTTGTTTGGCTGCAGAGTGACCGGTACCCTGCTGGGCCTGCTACCTGCTCAGATCGGAGCTGCGCTCCAAGGCCACCGCTTGTGTCATCCTGGTCCGCGGAGGCTCTGTGCTCGCCTCCGAGAAGCCAGCGGCCGTTTTTGGCCATTGTTGCAACTGATCTTGGCTGGAGTTTTGGAAAACTCTGCTCCTGGCACCTCACCCTGCGTCCTGACCCCTGGGTAGTCTTCCAGAGGCTGGGCTATTAAGCCACTTGCAGACACAGCACACTCAGTACCGTGAAGGGAATCCCTCAGGGGAAACACCGAGGCCAGCCGGGGTGCCGCTCTCCCTGCAGGGCTGTCTGCCTACGGCTCTCTCCTTTCCACCCAGGAAGTCTCTCTCCTTTCCACCCAGGAAGTCTCCAGTTGTCTTTGTTATTTTATGCGCATCCCACAGTGGCTCCACGTCTCAGTGCATTGTAATTGACCGCATGCCAGGAAGCATCGGTTGGCCTGCTGGATGGTTACGGCTCACAGGAAGGGCGGGCCGAGTGTTCTGACATCTCTGTTGACATCTGCCAAGTGTGCATAAGGAAGTGGCCCTGGAATCATCTTCGCCAAGAGATCCCATAAAGCGGGAGTGAACGCTTTCCTGTGGCTCCCCCAGCCGGCAGGGAGGGAGCGGGCCTGCTCCTATGCCATGTCCCAGCCCCACCCAACCGTTCCCCAACCGTGCCATCCATACTGCACGGAGACCCCTAGAGAGGGACAGCAGAAACCTGCCTCGGAGCAGGTCAGTGAAGTCGGACCCCAGAAACTGTTGGCAGCAGGGCCTGGAAGGGGAGCCCCCCCCCCCCCAGCCAGACCTGTGAGTGCCGGTTCCCGCAGCCCAGCTGCACTGGCCGCCTCTGCTCGGCTTCCTGCGGGGCCCTGGAGCACAGCAGGGCCCTCAGACAGGGATGGGAGGCAGCTCCCGGTTTCGCCACCCTTAGCTCGGGGCCTCCCCTCACCTCGGGGGCCGGGGCATTTCCTCCCTGGTTTTCAGGAAGGTCCCTTGCAGCCCGCCTGAAAGAGACAGGATGCAAAAGAGCAGGCTGGAAACTCCCCGGGGCCTCCCAGGCGGGAGTTAGAACTCCTGGTGAAGGCGGGGCCCTGGCTCCGGGCTCCGCCCCTGGGCCGCTTGCCCAGCACTGCCCCACTGTGTGGGCCCCGCCCCCACCTGACTGCGTTTTAACAAGACCTCCTGGTGATGGGGTCGCAGGTTGTTCTAGAAGTCCTGTCCTGAGCTGACTTTCTTAACCTCGTGCAGAAAGAACGCCGAGGGGCTGGTGCTGTGGCACAGCGGGTGAAAGCCCTGGCCTGCAGTGCCGCCATCCCACATGGGCGCTGGTTTGAATCCTGTCCTGGTTGCTCCTCTTTTGACCCAGCTCTCTGCTATGGCCTGGGAAAGCAGCAGAATTGGGTCCCACGTGGGAGACCTGGAAGAAGCTCGTGGCTCCTGGCTTCAGATCAGCACAGCTCCGGCCATTGCAGCCATCTGGGGAGTGATCCAGCGGGTGGAAGACCTCTCTCTCTGTCTCTACCTCCCTCTGTAACTCTCTTTCAAATAAATAAAATAAAATCTTAAAAAAAAAAAAAAAAAAAACAGACTTTGGAAGAAAGAGCTTGCGAGGGCCGCCACGCGGGAGGCGGAGAACTCTGCATCTCGTCCCTTTCCCTTGGGACACCTTAGAGTGTCAGCTTTAGGGGGACAGAAACGGCCGTCAGGATGTCTGCTCCTGACCCTGGAACCCAGACTACGACCGGGCTCCGCAAATGCTCGCCAAGGGAAGGAAGCTTCCTGAGCAGCGAGGCTGAGGCGTGTCAAAGTCAAAGTCAAATCGCGGGTCTGCGACCGCGAGGGCTGCAGGAATGACACGTGGAAACAGCCCAGGCAGCGTGTTCACTGTGGCGTCTTCCACCTGCTCATCTCTGGCTTCTACTGAGAGCGTGTTTTGTTTGTTCTTTTTTAAAAAGATTTTAGTTATTTATTTGAGAGGTAGAGTGAGAGAGAGACCTCGCTGCAGGGAGCCTGCAGCCCACACAGCCCTAGACCCAGCGCCCAGCAATGCAAGTCAGCGGTCAGCCAGCAGATCGTATAAGACGTCCACCAGGAGGGCTCTGGGGGTGAGTCTGACCAGGTGCCACGCTGCCTCTCTCCCTCTCTCCTCCGGCTGGCTCGGAGCATCTCTGCTCGATTTCTCTCTCAGGGCTTGCGTTCAGCTCCTCTGCCTTTGCCTGGGTCCCAGCCCAGCAGACCCTCAGGATGGGCTCCCGAGGGTTCTAGGCTGAGCTGCACACCCTGATGGGGCCTTTGACCCCCCCCCCACCACCACCAAGAAGCCCTGGATTGGTTACTCTGGGAGATGACCCATTCTGCCTCCCTGCCCAGCTGAGGGGTGGCAGGGGTGCTCCCCAGGTGTGTTTGACTGGGCACAGCCCTCCCCTGACTGCCCGGAGCTCTCGATGGACACGGTGTGCTGCTGGGACACTCAGCCATACTCAGGACCACCGTGGTCAAACGACAGGTGTCCTCACAGCCGCCGGAAGCAGCCTGTTAAACAATCACCTCTGTGTGTGAGACAGCTTCCGAGGCCCCCCCTACCCAGCTCCTGACTCGCCCTCTGGGCTAGGGCCTGAGCGGCCGCCCTTCTCAGAAGGACCAGTGGCTTGTGCCGCTGAAGCCGTCTCTCCCTGCTGCCACCAGAGGGCGCAGCACAGCCGAGGCTCTGCCCCAGACGCGTCATCGTAAGCCTGGCTGCTGGGTGGCAAGGGGGACCTCGGAGCCCGCCTGGACAGGCAGCAGAGGCCAGGTCAGGTGCCTCCGCCTCGTGGTGGTGCCCAGTGGCCTGGCCCTCAGGAGGAGCGGCCAGCGACCCCCCAGGAGCTCTCTGGGGGCTTCCCACGCTGGCCTGGGAATGACTTTTCAGAGCACCCTAGAATCTGCATTCAAAATCCAAAAGGCACTTAAGACGAAAGGATACTCTATACATTTAAATGTTCCACAACAGACAGCCAAAACAACTCTAAGGAAAAAAAAAAAAAAACAAGGGGATAGAGGGTGGCAGCGTGGGGGAGGGAGAAAGCCCCCATTGTTGGTTCTGTTTGGGTATCTGCCTGGGGGGTGGCGGGGAGGGCGCGCCAAGTGCTGGGACAAGGAACGCACGGCACCTGCGAGGACAGGGCTGTTGCACACCTGTCGCACACCTGTCGCACACCTGTCGCGGGGCTCATGTGGCTGGCATGTGTGGGTTGGGGCAGCTCCCACCCGAGTGCGACCTGGGGGGCTGTTCTTGCAGGCCCTGGGGGGAGGGCAGCAGCAAGGTTAGCACCTGAGACTGCAGCCTTGGGTCCTGTTCGGCGGCCCGCAGACGCGGTGTTCCACCCGCGAGGAGTGGACTGCGTTTGAACTCACAGTGAACACCTGGGAGATTTCATATCTCGATTCTTTGGTTTCCTGTTGAAAAGGCAGAAGCTCTGGTGGCTCAGGGCCGGCTCGCTCTCTGCACACCGCAGGGTGAGGGGCAGCCGGGCCGTGCTCAGCCCTGGGTGCTCTCATAATGGCCCCTGTCCAGGGCCAACGCCCTCCCCGAGCCTGAGCTGGGGACCCTGGGCTGACTGGTTGGAATTCCCTGGGGGCTTCTGCTGCGCAGAGGTAAGGAGAGGACACCTCTGCCCTGGCTGCGGCCGAGGACCTCCGAGGACACTCTGTGCCGGGGCCTGGAGCCGGGGCCGTGGTGAGATGTGAGCGCACTGGCCCCAGACTGCCCGCGAGAACCACGCCGACCACGCTGATGTCTACCCCGGGAGTGGGTGGCCCTCCGAGCTCCAAAGAGACACTGCTGGCCTCACCTCTGTGTGTGGTAACTGCCTTCTTATCTGTGGTTGTCCTCTGAACAGAGGGTTTCCTTAAAAGCCAGAGAAGCTGAGTGTGGCCAGTATCAGCCCGAAGGGCAACAGAGTGGAGGGGATGGGGCACACACACCTCCGGGCTGGCCCTGGGACGGGGCGGGGGGTTCTGGCCGAGGCAGCCCCGTCCCGACGTCCTCTCCCTGCCTGCTGAAAGGACAGAGACGTCCCCTCGGTGTCAGAGCCGGCAGGTGACCTGCTGTGGCCGTGGACGCCCCGTGGGACAGGCGCTCTCAGCACACAGAGGGGCTTCGCCGCGGGACAGCAGCCCTCCCCAGGCAGGGCCACACCCGGTGCGAAGTGAGCTGAGGCCAAGGCAGCCCCCAGGCCTGGGAGCAAAGCGTACAAGTTGTGGCACGGACACGTGGCCCAGGCGTACCCGGATGCTACCAACGCACACCCATGTTACTCGAGCACCTACGTACCGGCAGCGTACATGCGTGTGGCTGGCGTACATACGTAACACTGGTGTGAATGCTGCTGGTGTGCACGCATCACCAGCGCACGTGCACGTCCTGGTGTGAGCGCTGCAGCGAAACCCGACGTCAGATAACAGCGAGAAGGCTCGGGTTTGAGTCCTCTGCCCCTCCCCACCCCGGCTGAGCCCCGGGCAGGACACTCAGGGCCTTGCTGAGGTTTGAATGTTGGTGCCCACCTGGGGTGCTGGGCAGCTCTGCACCCCTGGTGATGGTGCCGGGGGGAGGGGCCTTTGGAGGCGATCAGGTCGGGGGGTGGAGCCGCCGTGCCCCTTCCTCCAGTGAGGCCTCTCCCAGGAGACGCACACTCTGCAGACGCCTCCGTCTCAGCCCCGCCTGCCCCGGAGCTGGGAGACCCCCCGCCCCGCCCCGAGTGCGGCATTTGTTACAGTGGCCTGCGTGGACCATGCCAAGCTCCCTGGCTTCGTGGAAGGACACAGCTGGCGGCCCCTCCAATGCCACAACCATACACTTTTTATGAAAAAGAATCCAGGGGTTGGGCGCTGTGGTGCCCCCGCGCCCTCTCCCCGTCTCTGCTGCCGGGGCCGCTCTCGTCACCTGCACCAGCTCCGCGGCTCAGAGAAACCACCCGCACGCGTGACTGCCTGCCGGCGCTGCAGGAGCCCGGGCGCGCCGCTCCCGCGACTTCTGATGGCCGCTGCACTGGAGTGGAAAAGCGACCTTCCCGTCCCCGTGTGGGACTCCGGCTTTCGGAAATACGAGGAATTGCTCTGGGCGTGCGCATGACCGCCTCCCCAGGCCCCTCGCCATCTGGCTCCTTGGGCGGGAACTGACAGGTTCACACGCTCATTTCGGAAGCTGACACCAGAGCCCAAGACGTCCGCACAGGCACCAGAGGGCGGGGTCTTCACACCCACGTCCCACCTCAGAGCGCCTCCACGTGGCGGCTGCCTCCGGCCGGACACCAGCTGCCTGCTGGCTGCTCGCAGTCGCTGGGGCCCCGCCGCCCCCCGCCCACACCGGAGCCCCCCCCCCCCCGCCCCGGGTGGAGTCCCTGGCTCCCGCCCTTGGCTCTGCCGGGCCATGGCTCTTGTGGGCATTCGGAGAGGAAACCAGTGGACTGAGTGCTCTCACCCTTCTCTCTCTCTGCCTCTCAATAAATAAACCAAGGGCAACAGAACTGTCTCCGTGGGGCATCTCGGGTATCATGGCCGGAGCGACAGATCCCAGGCACAAGGCTGTGCTCCCGACTAGCCCTGGCTTGTTTTTTAAAAAGAGTTATTTATCTTGAAAGTCAGCATTACAGGAGGGTGGTGGGGGGAGAGAATCTTCTACTCACTGGTTCACTCCCCAGTAGCCAGGGCTGGGCCAGGCTGGAGCCAGGAGCCAGGAGCTCCTTCCTGGTCTCCCATACGAGTGCAGGGGTCCAAGCACTTGGGCCAGCTACTGCTGCTTTTCCCAGGTCCTAGCAGAGAGCTGGATCGGAAGTGGAGCAGCCAGGACTCGAACTGGCGCCCATATGGGATGCCGGTGTTACAGGCAGCTTTATCCACTATGGCACGTTACCAGCTCCCTGGCCCTGACTTTGACTAAAGCCGAACTCCTTGTGAGGGCAGAGGTGGAGTGATACGACCTGCCCAGTGGGACAGAGCTGGGACGCATCTCCTAACCTCCTAGGCCTGACACATGGGGGAGCGACCTCTGGCGGTCCCAGGGTCCCCATGAGGAAGCAGTGGGTGGGCACCTGCCAGGCCCCGGGCCGGTCTGTGCTTGCTTCACCCGCTGCTCACTGAGCCCCAGGGCTGCCTAGGAAGGAGCAGTGCATGGAAGCAGTGGGCCAAGAGCTTGCGGCAACGATGCAATCAGCTGAGCACATGACCTCCACGAGCCGTGTCTGTCTGTCTGTCCGTCTGTCCTCTGTCTGCATTCACACTCCCCACCCTGCAATGATCTCCCTCCCCGGCTGCCAGGGTTGTCAGTTTCTTTGCCGCTGACTCACACGTTCGTCATCTCCGGCTTCGACCTCTCCCCAACTCGAGGCTGGAATCCTAGATGCCTCTTGATTCTTCTTCCTGGAGAGCCCCTGGGCTACGCGGGTTGAGTTCCCACCAGGCGTCTTATCTCTATGCAGACCCATGCCCCCATCTCGTCTGATGGCAGCGCCACCCTTCCGGGTGCTCGGGCTACCCCTGTCCTCTGCGACTCCTCTCTCACCAGTTCTCGCCGCCCCCACTGCTCCCACCCTGTCTCCCTGCTGTTTCCACAAAGCAGTCAGAGAGATCCAGTTAGAACACAGGTCAGGCTGTGTCACTCCTGTGCCCCTACCCCCAAGAAATCTCAGAGCAAAGGCCAGAGCCGATTCTTCCCCCACCTCCCTCCCACGCTCCCCCGAGCGCTGCCGCCTTACCGACCCCACCAGGCACCACCTCTGCTTTTTTGTACTCGCTGAGTCCTTCCAGTTTTTGGTAAAAGATGTTATTTTTCCAAGATTTATATATTTATTTATTTATTTGAAAGTCAGAGTTACAGACACAGCGAGCAAGTGAACGAGAGGTCTTCCATCCACTGGCTCAGTCCCCAGATGGCCGCACTGGCCAGGGCTGGGCCTGGGCAAAGCCAGGAGCTTCATCTGGGTCTCCCATGAGGATAGTAGGGGCCCAAGCACTTGGGCCGTCTTCTGCTGCTTTGCCAGGCACATTAGCAGGGAGCCAGATCAGAAGTGGAGAAGCCGGGACTCAAACCGGCACCCACATGGGATGCCAGCGTCATAGGCAGTACTGTCTGTGCTATGCCACAGTGCCGGCCCCAGAGTTTGATTTTAAATGTACAGAAAAATCGATAGTCCAGAGGCTTCCTGCAAACCTCATTCCTGGTTTCCTGTTATTAACATCTTACACGAGGTGGTGTTTGTTACGATAAATGAGCCGACATCGATGCGTTCAGAGGGACGAAAGCCGGCGTGTAAGCTGGATTCCCTGAGTTTGCATCACGTCCTTCTGCCCCAGGGTCCCAGCCAGGATCCTGAGTGACACTTCATGGTCGCCACTCTTCCGGGTCCCCGTGGCCCTTCTAGAACACCTGACGCATCCCTCGCATCCATCAATGTCTTCACCGGGCGCTACTTTCCCGGGGAGCCCCTCCGAGCAGCTGACCGCATGGTCTCAGCCCCCTGTCTGCTGTATTCTCAGCACGGATCACCAGCCAGCCTATTTTCGAGTAATGAATGTACATATACTATTTATTATCACTGTCTGTTTTTTATTTCTGTCTTTCCCTCTTTACCCTGACGAACGGCAGCCCCACACGGGCAGGGACTTCGTTCATTGCCGAGTCCCCGGCCCTTGGAACCGTGCCTGGTCACATGGAAGAAGGAGCTCCAGAACAGATCTGACTGCAAGCTCTGGACCGCGACTGTCAGCATCCTGCACCTGGTCCCCAAGGCCACCTCCCCAGGGCCATCCTGCACCCGGTCCCCAAGGCCGCCTCCCCAGGACCAGGCCCGTGTCCAGCCGCACCCATCCTGGGGGAAGACCGCCTGCCCAGGACCGGGCCCGCGTCCAGCCGCACCCATCCTGGGGGAAGGCCGCCTGCCCAGGACCGGGCCCGCGTCCAGCCGCACCCATCCTGGGGGAAGGCCGCCTGCCCAGGACCGGGCCCGCGTCCAGCCGCACCCATCCTGGGGGAAGGCTGCCTGCCCAGGACTGGGCCCGTGTCCACCCGCACCCATCCTGGGGGTTGGTGACGTTCTCTCAGTCTCGCAGGTGAAGAACCGGAGGCTCAGAGAGACAGGGGACCCAGCCCAAGTGCTCACAGGCAGGCAGTGGAGACGCTGGGATTTAAACCCAGTGGCCCCACCGGATCCTTGACTGGGCATTTTAACCACCAGATGGCCCTGCAGATCCCCAGGCCTGGGTCGGGACCACCTGCTGCTGCCGTGGCCAAGGCTCAGGGGCCACTCTGGGACTTGCTGTCAGCCATGAGGCTCTGCTATGCCAGGGACTTTTGTGGCTGGCACTCTCCCCCCGGAGGCAGGGGCCTCTGTCCAGCTCTGTGCCCTGGCCGGGAAGAGACCGAATCCCAGCTTCTCCTGTCCCCTCTCCACCTCCTCCATATCCCAAGCTCAGGGGAATCACCAAGGGCTCTTCTGGTGCAGGTGACAAAACCGGCTTAAGCAAAGAGGACAGCGTCGGCCCCTGTCGCTGGAACCCCACAGGGAGAGCAGGCCTGGGGAGCAGCTGGCGCCGTCGGACCCCGTTCCTCCCAGCCTCCTGCCTCAGCTCTGCTCTCGGAGGGTGGGCCTCATTGCCAATCCCCTCGTGGTGGCAGATTCGTGGCAGCCCCAGGTTCTACATCCACCCAGGTTTCCCTCCAATAGTAAAACTCCAAAGAGCCACTCTGATTGGTTCTGCCAGACCTTGGACCCGCCCCTGAGCCAATCACCGAAGGGTGACGAGTTGATTGGCAGTAGTTGCTCAACAGCCCAGGAGAAAACTGGGGGACAATCGCCTTTAGATGCCTGGCAGGCAAAGCAACGGCTGGGCGCTCCTACCCATTCCGGAGGGGCCGCGGCGAGCAGGTGCCTCCTGTGTCGCGCCTCTGTCCGGCCACTCCACACCCGCGGCCGGTGAGGAGACAGGGCCAGCCCAAGCTCAGGTCTCCTGGACCCAGCTCTGGCCTTGTCACGGCCAGCAGCTCACTTGAGGATTTACCAGCCTTGGGCACAAGGAGGAGGCACACGCGGCCACCTCGCACTTCTTCCAGCCGACCCCTGCCTTGCCTTCTTCCCCTGGGGCTGTGGCTGGAACCAACACCCAACCTGGGCAGGGGCGCAGTTTACCCACCGAGGCCGCCTCACGCTGCCCTGATTGGTTCTGGGCCAGGCACTCCACCCGATGAGAGCCAATGAGATGGAGGAAACACGCCCCGCCCGCCCTTGAAGGGGGGGCTTCCACTGTCTCCACCCAGAAAAAGACCCAGACGCTCCCTCTGGCGGGGGGCCGCGAGACTCGAGGGTGCTAAGTTGAAGGTGGTGGGAGCCATTTCTGGGTCCTTGCAGGGACAGCGGCTGGGTCACTGTTGGGTGGCAGCTCTTGCACAGAAGGCAACAGCTTGGCCTCAGGCTGCCTGGCATCTGGCCAGAGGAAGAGGGTGAGCAGGTGGGCACTTGTCCCCTCCATAGGCGAACTTGCTCCCCCGCCATATGCCTAGCAAGGACTAGGAACCTCATCAATACGGGGCGCCCAGCTGAAGACACCTTTCATGGGGTGAATGCTGCCCGTGCCCAACACCTCCCCCCAACCCAAATGAGCTAGGGATTGGACTTGTCCTGCCTCCTTGGGTGTCCCCCCAGCCCAAATGTCTCCAAGCCTCGGTAATGGGCATACTAATAGCATTCACCTCCCGCAAGTCCCTGTGTCTGGCACACAGAAGGTGCTTCACAAAGACCCACTAGCAGCACCAGGTTCACTTTCCTCCACAAGCCTCAGTCTTCTCATCTGTGAAATGGCTGCACACGTACTCAGTCAACAAACTGATCGTCCTCCGTGTGCCAGGCACTATGCTGAGGACCTAGGACAGCTCCAGACTTGAGTGAGCCAGGGTCTCTGCCTTGGGGGACCAACATGGTGACTTGGCAGGCATCAGGAGGTAAAAGCCGGTGGGAGGAGAGCCACGGTGGGTGGGACATCTCCTGTGCAGAAATGGGCTGTGCTGGGCAGGTGACGGCTCCTGCAGGGTGGGGGTAGTTGAGGTGAGGGGTGGGAGCTGACCCTGTGTCCCCTGAAGGTCAAGGTGGCATGAAAATGGCTTGTGTGTGTGCATTGGGTGGGCGAGTTGCCCCAGAAAATGGAAGCCCAGGATGTAGGGTATGGAGATAAAAGTGAAGGGTTAAGGAAGAAAGAACCAAAAAAGTCATCTTAATTTTTAAAAACCAGGTAAAATAATGCGTACATCTAATTCTTTTTTCTCTAAAGATTTGTTTATTTATTTGAACAGCAGAGTTACAGAGAGAGAAGGAGAGACAGAGAGAGAGAGACAGGTCTTCCATCTGCTGCAAGGGCTGGAGCTTCGGCTGGGCCAGGCTGAAGCCGGGAGCCAGGAGCTTCTTCCAGGTCTCCATCATTCACTGCTTTTTCCAGGTGCATTAGCAGGGAGCGGGATTGGAAGTGGAGCAGCTGGGACACGAACCAGCACCATTATGCAATGCCAGCACTGCAGGCGGCGGCTTAACCTGCGGTGCCACAATGCCAGCCCCATGTCTAATTGTTTAAGGACTCTTATCTTCTTGACAAATGAGGGAGTTTTATTTTAATAAAAGTTCATCTCTAATATGAATAACCATGTTACACTGCCACCTGGTGGCAGCACACTAAAGTTTAGGTTCACCTGGGGAAGAAACAGTACAAGTTGAATTTTCCCACCTGAGCAGATACCACAGCCAATGCCCCTTTCCCCTTCTTCCCACCCTTCTGCTAGAACATCCTCCATCGCTGCAGCTCCCACTTTCCGGAGTTTTGCCCAAGCTGCACCTGCTCCAGTTCTAGCAGATGCACCAACCTGGTCCTCCTGTTGCCTGCCCTTCCCGGTGCAGCTCTGCCTCGGTGCTCACCCCTCCCAAGCCCTCCGCCAGCCCCCGAGGGCAGTGAGGGTCCCCTGTCCTGGGGTAATGGCTAACAGGCAGAAAGTATGAGGGCACCGCAACAAGTTTGTGGAAAATGGAATTAAGAGATAAGTTTATGGGACCAGAGCTGTGGCATAGCGGGTAAAGCCACTGCCTGCAGTGCCGGCATCCCATATGGGCGCCAGTTCAAGTCCCGGTTGCTCCTCTTCTGATCCAGCTCTCTGCTATGGCCTGGGAAAGCAGTGACTCAAGTGCACCCGCGTGGGAGACCTGGAAGAAGCTCCTGCCTCCTGGCTTCGGATTGGTACAGCTCTGGCCATTGCAGCCATCTGGGGAGTGAACCAGTGGATGGAAGATCTCTCTCTCTCTCTCTCTCTGCCTCTGCCTCTCTTTAACTCTGCCTTTCTAATAAATAAACAAATCTTTTAAAAAATATAAGAGTTTACTTTGGGGCCGGCGCCACGGCTCACTAGGCTAATCCTCTGCCTGCGGTGCCAGCACCCCGGGTTCTAGTCCCGGTTTGGGTGCTGGATTCTGTCCCGGTTGCTCCTCTTCCAGTCCAGCTCTCTGCTGTGGCCAGGGAAGGCAGTGGAGGATGGCCCAAGTGCTTGGGCCCTGCACCCCATGGGAGTCCAGGAAGAAGCACCTGGCTCCTGCCTTCGGTTCACTGTGCTGGCGGTAGTGGCCACTTGTGGGGTGAACCAACGGAAGGAAGACCTTTCTCTCTTTCTCTCTCTCACTGTCTAACTGTCAAAAAAAAAAAAAAAGAGTTTACTTTGGTGCAAAAACATTTTGAAGGTGAGAACTTCAAAAAGTTTATGGAAATGAATATTATGGAAAAAAACTGCATAAATTTCAAAACAGTTTTGCACCAAAATAAACTTAGTATTTATGAACTTCTTAATATAAAGCTGTGGCTGCTCAGGCTGGCATGGGTTCACATCCCTGCTGACCTCACACTGGCTGTGGTCTCCGGGCCTCTCTGCTGAGAAATGGGCTGAGTCGGGACTCAGAGGTTTCTTGTTCTTTCTCCCACACGTCTCGTCTTCCTGCTCCTTTTTGTACAAGAGCTGGAGTGGGTGGAGACCAGCAAATGAAGCGGAGAGGGCAGGAGGGGCAGACTCCCCTCCATCGCCCTTCCCGCTCCTGGCGGCCCCTCGCCAGCCAGACACAGCCAAGGCCCGGCCCTGCCTGCAGGTGCTTGACAGCTCCTGCCCAGTCCCCTCTTCCCAACTTCCTCAGGGCCTGGGATCGTCTCATCAGCCACTCAGCACAAAGGGGCAATGACTGGGCAAAGACTTAACCCCCTCCCCCTGCCGCAGGGCCCTGCCCTGGGAAATCCTCCCAGAGAGGCCTTGGTCAGCGCCCTTGTGTGCCCCTGAGAGGTGGGAGAGGTGGTGCGGGCATTGCAGGCACAGGGCAGAGGAGAAGCCTCCCCAGCCACCCCACCCCGGCCCGCAGCCGCCAGGGCCCTGTCCTTAAGTGGAGGAGCCAGGCCTCCCCATCTGCAGCTTCCGCGGCCCTGGACGAGTCACTGGCTCCCCCTGGAGCCTTGAATTCCCCACTGTGAAGAGGAGCTCAGTTACTAAAAGGGCAGGGAGGTCAGCAGGTCCTCGCCCCTCCCTCAGCCCCCTGGGAAGCCCTGGGACCCTGCTGGGGGGAGGAGGCATGGCAATCCCCTGGGTAAGTGGTCCCCACACCTGCTGAGGGCAGCCAGAGGTGACAAGAGCTGGATTCATGGTTTCTAGCACCCCCCCACCCTGCGCTGGGAAGCAAGCAAGAAGTGAGGTCACCATGGTAACCTGCGCCTGCGGCGTGCCCACGTCCTTTAGGAGCAGAACTGTTCCAGGCAGGTTACTTCTCAGTGGAAGAGGAAAGAATGGGCTCAGACGGAGAAGCCTGGGGGTGAGGGCGTGGGATGGGGTCCAGAGCCTAGCTGGAAATGACATCTCCCACCCTGAGGAATCTCTCGATGTTTTTTATTTTATTTTAATTTGAAAGACAGAGTTACAGAGAGAGGGAGAGACAGGGAGAAACCCAGCTTCCATCTGCTGGTTCACTCCCCAGATGGCCTGATCTGAAGCCAGGAGCTAGAAGCTTCATGCAGGCCTCCCATGAGGGTGCAGGGCCCTGGGACTTGGGCCGTCTTCCACTGCTTTCCCAGGCACATTGGGAGGGAGCTGGATTGGATGTGGAGCAGCCAGAGCATGAAGCGAACCCCACATGAGATGTCAGCATCGCAGGCAGCAGCTTAACCCACTGAGCCGCAGCGCCGGCCCTGAGTGATCAGTGGGTGAGCTGAGGCCCCTAACCACCCGGGGGGGCGGCCGAGGATGTGAGAGACGTGTGGCGAGCGCCTTCCGCACCGTGTGGCTCACTGTCGAGGCGCATTCACTGGCGGACCCCTGTGCTACCCCCAGCTTTCAAGCCACAGCCACTGGCTTGCCCTGACCCCTGTCTCCTGGGGCGTGGGAACTTGGTGGGGGCAGACTCCCAGGGCTGGGGGTGATGGGGACAGCAGAGGCAGGGAGCCCCAAGCAGAGGCCTGCTCTTCAGGTCACTGTGACCTTGCTCCTCCTCTCACTGCCGCCTGGAGCAGGAGGGTCCTGCTCCAGGGAGGGAGGGTGGGTCAGGACGCCTTGCTACGGCTTCCTGGTCTTGCCAACCTTCTCTGCAAGGGGGCTGGCCCCGCCCTGGGGCCAGCGAAAGCCCTCAGCGGGTCACAGGCACACAGCGTGGAGGGGACGAAGGCAGGGATTCACGGACATCATCTCACTCATCCTCGCACCAGCGAGGGGCTGTCAGCAGCCCCATTTAACAGATGAGAAGTCTGAGGCCACAGACTGGGAGAGGGCGGGACAAGGATCAGAAACGGCCCCAGGGTCTTTGGTCTTCCAGACAGGCAGGAATTATCCTCCTGTGGGTGGCACCCACCAGAAGAGCCCTGAGTGGGAGGGTTTGCCGATGGCCATGGTGTGGACGCTCCCAGGCAGTTCGTCGCAAGCTGCCAAGGTGATGCCTCTCCTGTCTGGGGTGAGGCGGCTCCGGCACCCACCGGTGGGGCCACCTTTGGTCTCAAGTCTTCCTCAGAAGCCTTGGTGCCAATCAGACTGGATTTCTCCCCCCCCCCCCAGGAAGCAAACAGGTCACACCTGTCCCAGCTGCCAGCCCTTGGCTCTCGCTGTGCACTCCCGCTGGGTTGCAGGACAGGTGGGCGGCGTCGGGGCTCTGAGATGCCGCCTGGAGCACGTGGGGGCAGAGTGCACGCTTCCTCTTCCTCCACCGTTGTGGGGTCTTGGGGGGAAGCTTTCCCCGTCTCTGGGCCTCAGAGTCCTCACCTGGAAAATGCAGACAACAGCACCTACCCCGAGGACCCTGAGGCAGGTAAAACACACCCACGGTGCTCGGCACACTTTCTGGAAACTCCTCGGCCAGCGGCCTTGGTTCTGGCCACCTGCCAAGTGGACGGTTGTTCTCCCGGAGCGGGCGTGCACCTGGAGCCACCCTCAGGGACGAGGCTGTGGCAGCAGGGAGCTGCGTCTGGCAAAGTTTCAGCGGATAGATGGTAATGATGATGGTGGTGGCGGCAGCAGTGAAAATAAGCTTCCAGTCCCTTGGAAACCCAAGTGCACAGCTTGCTCTCAATTTTTACCCAATTTGGCACATCATCAATTTTTTTAAAAAGATTTATTTATTTACTTCAAAGTTAGAGATACACAGAAAGAAGGAGAGGCAGAGAGAGAGAGAGGTCTTCCATCCACTGGTTCACTCCCCAGTTGACCAGAACGGCCAGAGCTGCACCAATCCGAAGCCAGGAGCCAGGAGCTTCCTCTGGGTCTCCCACACAGGTGCAGGGGCCCAAGGACTTGCGCCATCTTCTACTGCTTTCCCAGGCCATAGCAGAGAGCTGGACTGGAAGAGAAGCAGCCAGGACACAAAATGGTGCCCATATGGGATGCCAGCACTGCAGGTGGTGGCTTTACCCACTACATCACAGCGTTGGCCCCATCAATTGTTTTAAAAACACCCCAAGTTGCACCCATGTGCATGCCAGCCTGGACTTGACCCTGAGTACAGAGGCATCGTGGTCCCAGCCCTGGGGGGACTGGCTGTGCTACAGCAACCTGCTGCCCCCGCCCCTCAGCTCCGAACAATGGAGACCTCTCCCTAGTCCTTCCCTGTGCCCTTGGGCCCCCACTGGGCCCTGCGTGTGCAGGAGCAGCCACCGGCTCCAGCACTGAGGTCTTGGTGGCCCAGGGAAGGAGGCCCTGGTAGTGCAGGGCGGGCCCCACCCCCGGAGGGTGCCCATCCTCGTTAGTCCTAATGCAGACACCACCTCCCGGAGGCCCATCCCGGAGTCCTCCTTGTGCCCTCTCTGTCCCTGAGGCACTGGAGCTGTGTCTACCTCGCAGGAGGGGTGTGAGGGGTGTGAGGGGTGTGAGGGGCTGACGGGCCTTGGGCCCGGAAGCCTGCAGAAAAGGATGGAAGAGGGGCCGGCGCCAAGGCTCACTTGGTTATTCCTCTGCTGCAGCACCGGCATCCCATATGGGTGCCGGGTTCTAGTCCCGGCTGCTCCTCTTCCAGAGTCCAGCTCTCTGCTGTGGCCCGGGAAGGCAGTGGAGGATGGCCCAAGTGCTTGGGCCCTGCACCCCATGGGAGAAAGGGAGGAGGCACCTGGCTCCTGGCTTCGGATCGGTGCAGCTCTGGCCGTAGCGGCCATTTGGGGGGTGAACCAACGGAAGGAAGACCTTTCTCTCTCTCACTGTTCTCTCTACCTGTTAAATTGATTAATTAAAAAAAAGAAAAGGATGGAAGACATGGCAGATCCTAACAGCCCCAGATTGGGAAGCAACCCAGTGTCCATCCTGTGATAAATGGATCCACAAAACGTGGCCCAGCTGGCAGTGGAATACCATTCCACCTAGAGAGGGATGAAGTGCTGGGGCCGTCGCTGGCCCGGCTGCTCCATGTCTGATCCGGCTCTGCCTTTCTTTTTTTCTTTTCTTTTTTTGACAGGCAGAGTGGACAGTGAGAGAGAAAGAGAGAAAGGTCTTCCTTTTCCATTGGTTCACCCATCAAATGGCCGCTACAGCCGGCGCACTGCACTGATCTGAAGCCAGGAGCCAGGTGCTTCCTCCTGGTCTCCCATGCCGGTGCAGGGCCCAAGCACTTGGGTCATCCTCCACCGCACTCGCGGGCCACAGCAGAGAGCTGGCATGGAAGAGGGGCAACCGGGACAGAATCCAGCGCCCCAACCAGGGCTAGAACCCGGTGTGCCCGCACCGCAGGCGGAGGATTAGCCTATTGAGCCGCGGCGCTGGCCTGATGCTCTGCCTTTCGAACAAGTAAATAAATCTCTGAAAAAAAGAGAGGAAAAGCCAGATGGACACAACCTGAACACGCACTCAATGAAAGGTGCAGGGCACAGAGCAGGTGAAACCACTGAGACCCGAGTGGAGGGGGGGCTGCAGGGGGTGGGGCTGCAGGGGCGGGAGGAGGGCGGGGCTGCAGGGCGGGACGGAGGGCGGGGCTGCAGGGGCGGGAGGAGGGCGGGACGGAGGGCGGGGCTGGGCTTTGTACACCTTGAGGCTGTGAGGTTTGCATTTCCCGGATTGTGACTCAATAAGGAAAAACACTCATAAATAAGCCCCTGGTGGGTGAGCCTCCTGCGCCCCACAGAGCTGCTCGCCCCCGCCAGGCCCGGGAGCCCCGTTTAGTCTGTGTGTCACTTCCTGTGCACTGCTCTGTCCCCGCGTGGCCGGGCGTTCCAGGGCACGGCGCGGCGCGGGCTGTGTCTGTCCCGTAGCTGCAGCTCCCGGCGCCCTCGTGGGCATGATTCGGGCCTGGCTGTGGGGCTGGGCAGGCTCCGGGCGGGGGAGGCCCCCGCCGCTGCCCTTTCTACACTTCCTGTTTTGATCACTGCCCCAGACGTGGGAGACGCAGACCGTCGCTAGCATAAAACCGCAGCCCCACGTGCTTTCCTCCGCC
Organism: Oryctolagus cuniculus; assembly: GCF_051225735.1. Taxonomy (NCBI): domain Eukaryota; kingdom Metazoa; phylum Chordata; class Mammalia; order Lagomorpha; family Leporidae; genus Oryctolagus; species Oryctolagus cuniculus. The sequence goes on along the minus strand of NC_142873.1, from coordinate 146,618,475 downwards.
TGAGCCCGCCCAGCGCTTCCAACCCCTCGGGGCCCCATGGCAGGCAGGGGCCGACCCGGGATGAAGCAGGCCCCCCCCCCCAGCCACCCCAGCAGCTAGCGACACTTCCCATCTCCCAAGGGCTCTGCTGTTGTGCACTTATTGAGCGCCAACTATGATTGGAAAACCGACACGGGCCCTGCCCTGTACAGCCCGCATGGCGGGGTGGGCACCCAGGAGCCTGAGCGGGCGGCTCTGGCTGGCGGGTCGGGGTTTCTCTGAAGAGGGAGGCCCGAAGGCAGAGGGTGGCGCCAGGAACGGAGGCCAGTGGGCATTGTGCGCTGTGTGGTGCCTGTGCATATGTGTGGTGCATGGTGCGTACATTTGTGTCTTGTCTGTTATGTGTGTTGTGTGTATACTGTGGGTCACAATATGTGTGGCATGTGTATACGTGAATGTTTTGTGGTGCGCGTGTGTGCACATAACAAATCGTGCATTGCACTATGTGTGTGTGTATGTTGTGCACACGTGTGTTCTGTGGGGTGTGTTGTATGTTGTGTGTGTTGCATTGCGTTGCGCACGTGTGTTATGCTTTGTGGGGTGTTTGTTGTGTGTGCTGTGTGTGTGTATGCTGTGTGTTATGCACCGGGTACCTGTGTATGTTGGGCTCATGTATTGTGTGTGTTACATGTGTATGTCGTGTGTTGTAAATGCTGTGTGCGATGTATGTTGTGGGGTGTGCACTGTGTTGCATGTATGTGTGTTGTGTACATGTGCTGTTTTGTGGGGCTGTGTTGTGTGTATTGTGGGGCATGTGTGTGTCCCACAGACCCAGTGGACAGCAGAAGCAGCTGAGGAAGTTGGAGGGAGCCAGGACCGAGAGGCGTCGGAAGCTTCCCTGCCCACTGCGGGGGTGGGGGATAGGGAAGGGGCCCTCCTCAGCTGCAGTGGGAGGGGCGCTGCCCTCACTCCTGCTCCCTGGCCCCCAGGACCCTGAGTGGTGACATGACTGTCCTTGTCTGCAGGGTGGAGGTGACAGGGAGAGAGCAGCAGGAGCCTGGGTGGGCCTTGCCTGCGGGCACGGGCAGGGGCTCCCCGCCAGGGACTCAGCTCGCCTCTGGTCCTCACAGGGCTGCCCGCCCCAGCCAGGCTCAAGGACAGGGCCCTGGGCCTCACCCCGGGTCCCATGGCCGGCAGAGGATGTGGCAGGCGCTGGCTCGGGGGAACCTGCAGGTGCCGCGTTCAGATGGTGTCCGTGGGACGGCCTCACAACTGCGGGTGGCCGGGGCCGCCGTGCTCGGAGACCCTGCTGACCCCGCCGGGCAGAGAGCCCTTGACACAGGGGCAGCCTGTTCCCGAGAGGCAGGCGAGCTCCTGGGAGGTGGCAGGTGGGCGCAGGCAGCACACTGATGGAGGGAGGCTCCCCGGGGGGCCGTGGACACCTGCTGGCCTCCGCGGCCCTCCCCTGTGCACAGAGACCGGCCCTGGAGCCAGCCTGGAATGTAACGCCCAGCTCGCTCCGGTGACGCCAGCTCGCTTAGCAACATTTGTGGCACCCACGTTGTTTTCCACTCACGTCGTTTCCCTTGAGAATAAATGATCTAAGTCAACATGAGTTGATTCTTCAGAAAACACCAAAAACAATCTGGACAGACAAAAGCGGAAGTGGCTTTGGAGGCCAGAAGTTTGGACGCGCGGCCCAGGGCTCCTGGAGCCAGGGAAGTGACCAAGTCCATCCTGGTTTCCAGCCGGCCTGGAGAGCAGTGAGTGACCCACAGGCAGTCTGAGTCCTTGTCTCGGGGCCGGGGGTGTCAGGCTCCCAGTCTCCAAGCAGCTCCGGGGGAAGGCGCCCGTGGCCCTGAACCTGGCTGCGGGGTGAAGGCTGATGGCCCTGAGCACCGGCTGTGCCGTCCGCGTGCTGCTGGCCTGGGTGCTGCGGCGGCCTCTAGCGCAGCACCCCTCCCCGTCCTTCCCCATGCCCTGTGCCACGTGGGCTCCCTGCCTTGCTGAGGAACCCAAGGTGAGAGGGGGGTCCTGGGGGCCACTGCAGTCCGAGCCGTTCTAAGGGCTGCCAGCACAGCAGGGCACTGGCTTCATTTCGTGTTTGGCCCACAGCTCACCTTCCGCGCTTCTGCCCAGGCCACCAGACGTGCTAGGGGCACGAGAGCAGCGCGCGCAACCTGAGGTCAGGAGGATGCGCGGCGGCAGGACCAGGACCCACGTTGCTTACTGGTTCCCTCCTTGTCCTTCTCTTTTTCCTTTGAAAGGCAGAGTGACAGAGAGGGAGAGACGAGAGACGCGAGAGATCTTCCCCCTGCTGGTTGCTGGTTCACTCTCCTAATGGCCACAAGAGCAAGGGCTGGGCCAGGCTGAAGCCAGGAGCCTGGAACTCCATCCGGGTCTCCCACACGGGTGCAGGGGCCCAAGCACTTGAGGTGTCTTCTGCTGCTTTCCCAGGCGCATTAACAGGGAGCTGGATCAAAGTGGAGCAGCCGGGACTTGAACCGGTGCTCCCGCGGCATACGGTGCTCCCGCTGCGTACAACAGGGAGCTGAGAGCCCCCCACAGGCGGAGGGGGGTCTATAATGTGAGGTCTCTTCCAGGCTGTGTCTACTCCTCCCTTGCCCAGCCAGGGCTGAGTTAATTCCGTCCTGGAGGCCTCTCTGCGGTGTGGACAGAAGTGCCTCCAGTCTCCCATCTGTCTTCCTCACTGGACTGCGAAGTCCTTCAGGGCAGCGACCGTAGCTGTGCAGTCCAGAATCAGTGCCTGGCCAGGCCCCTTCCCCCATCCTCAGATACCTACCTTGGGCACAGACTAGATTTCCACTGCCCTTTCCTGCTGGCTCTGTGCCCTTGTGCAGTGCACAACCCAGGCAGCTGTGTCTAGGCAGCAGTCTTGCCAGTAGGAGTCACTGATGTGAGAATGGCACAGAACCCCTTTGGCCCGAGAACATCCTCCTAACCCTGGGTTCTACAGCAGGGCAGGCACCAGTGTACGGCTGGGGTGCAGAAGGAGAGGAGCATACCAGGGCAGAGAGTGTGGGGTGCACTGTTGGTGTGTGACCCACATATCTCGGGCGGGACATTCAACAAGACTGAGACCATCACCCCAGCTTCCAAGCTCAGCCGTTTCTCTCTGCTGCTCTTTCTTCTTCCCTCCCTGTCCACTCACTTCTCCCGGTCAGGCCCTGCTAGCCAGTCTCTTGGTTCTGGAAACCTGGTTGTCTCAAAGCCAGGCTCCCCTTGGAGCGACGGCAGGTGCTGCGCCTTCGCTGGCTCCCCTCCCAGATCCGTGGCAGCCAGTGGATCGCAGCTGCACCTCCTCGCTGGCTGAGCGACAACCCCTGGGGATGGCGACACAGCCTCCCCGGGTGGCAGAGCCCCGTCCTGGAGGGAGCCGGGTGTCTGAGTGATGGGCGTGCAGAACTGCTCCCTGGGAGAGAAAGGCACTCTGTTCTCTAGGCTGCGTTGTTTGGGGATCTCTTGGCCTCTCCCAGATTTCAGTGCAGGGAAGGGGAGAAGCGACAGAGTTCTCTGTGGGAGAGAGGACGGCAGAGCCCGGGCCCTCCGCGTTTGCACGATGAATGAGTGGCCACGGGGGTCAGGTCGCAGTTGTTGTGAAGTGACTGGAAGCTGGGGGTGGAGGGGGGTCCTGGGGCATCAGAGGGGCACAGGAGGCCCCTGGGCCTTGTTCTTCCGGAGGCTCCGCCCCTGGCCTAGGGGGAGGGCAGGGCTGGCCCTGCCACCCCCCATTTCACAAGGGCCTCCGAGGCCGCGTGGCAGTTATGGGCGGAAGGGGCCGAGGAAACCCCGAGAGGATCTGCAGCTGACACGGACTTGAAGCTGGAAGCAGATGCCAGCGGTCATCAGTGGGAGATTAACCCGGGGAGCCGCAGCCCGGACAATGGATGGAAGTGACCTAAGGAATCCCGGGCAGAGGCAGCCGGGGTCCTGCGGGGTCGCCATTCACACCCAGGGGCCTGGGGCTGGCAGGAAATGGAAGGGCTGAGTCACTCAGGTCTGCAAAGGAATTGCCGGAGCCACCGAGTCCCCGGGGCCAGGTGGGAGAAGGCCGGGCAGCCCCACGCCCCCGCAGTCCCGGATCCGTGCCCATCATGCTCCCTGGATGCCTGCTGAGAGCCTGCCGCCTACTGGGCCCCTCTGTGAGCCACACAGACGAGACCCCCACGTTCTAGTGGGGGCGAGGGGAGAGCCCGGACAGCAGCCATGAGCTAGTGAGCTCCGCTGACAGCCAGGATGGACAGACGGGCGCGACTAGACCTGGGTCACTGCTGGCTAAGAGGGCCTGGAGTGACTGGGGCAAGGCCGGCGGCACCTCGGTTGGCACAGGTGAAATGCAGAGGTGGGGGCGTCGTCCAGAGAGCAGAGAGGAAGGGCCAGGCGCTCACGGGCAGGGCTCACCGTCCTGCTGCAGCCCCCCCACTTGCTTGTCACTGTGTTCTGTATTAATGTCGCTCTAAGTACAGGAAAATTAAACATGTAAATTATTAGCGTGAGTTTTCCCATTCATCTCTACATCGTGCAAACACCAGCTCCCGATGCAAATCCAGAGCATGTAACTCGGTCGTGCAGTCGCAGACACATCGGTCCTATTTCACGGCTCATCTCTGCGGGTGCCACAAGCAAGCAAAAAGAGGCAAACGTGAGCCAAACCCAGGAAGGCTGCCAGGAGGAGGAGATCGCCACCCCCACCTCCAGCACAGGGAGTCCTTCTGGGCACAGGGACACCTTCCAGGGCCCCACGCCGTGACGGGGGCACCCCCCTGTCTGCAACCTGGCAGCTGTGAGCTCTCCCCTCCATCCAGATACTGGGAGGTTGCTTGCTACCCGCATGTGGGCGGCCTCTCCCCAGGGGTGACAGATGCCTCCCTCCAGGGTCTTTAAGTCTCCATGCATCCGGGCTTCACGCCTGGATCCTGAGTCTCACCCCCAGGGGGATGTGGCCTCCAACCAGCCACCCACCGGACATGCCTATTGCTGCGACCCCAGGGTGGGCAGGCAGCCACTGCCATGCCCTGCCCAAGAGGTCAGAGGCAGCGTGCACCTGACCCCAGACTATGCCCTGCATCCTGCCACATGGCCACAGCTGTGGAGTGCGAGCAGGGAGCTGGGACATGCCCACGCTGAGGCGCCACCCCCAATGGACACGCCCTTGTCCCATCACGTGACTCACAAACCCAAAGATGCACCTGCTAAGAATGGCCGAGCATGAATCGCCCAGGTTGGGGAGGAGAAGGCAGGGAGAGGGGGAGAGAGGGGCTGTGCCTGAGCCTCCTGAGATCCCTGCTGTGACCCAGCGACACCCTGACCAGGTGTGGCCTGAGGAGCCCGCAGCAGCGGAGGGCAGGGTTTCTGCACATCGGCCCCTGCTGGCTGCAAGGGTAGGCCCCTTGCCCAGCCCCCGGGAGTCAGGGGTGCATGGAACTGCCAGGCCGGTCAGCCCAGCGCCGTGCCTCCTCCCTGCCTCGGTTGAGGACAATGTCTCAGGCTCTTATCCCATGGGACAACCCGGTGGCCGCCAGCGGAGGGAGATGGGTGGTGACCTCTTGGTGGCCCTTGTTGGGTGGCCCTCAGCGTGCTGGCTGGGTATGGGGCAGCCTGTCTCTCAAACGGGGCCCAGGCCAGCTCTGGTTGCACCAGAGGGGTGGGGGAGGCGGCAGACTGGTGAATATTCTGGAATTTTGCAAGCTGATTGTTCAACTTTCAGCAACTTGAAATCAGCCATGGTGGGCGCGTTTACACCATGGGGATTGGCCAACACCACACGTCTGAGTGCGGCTGTTTCTCCTTAGAGACAGCAGGTGACTGAGGGTGGACACTGAAGAGTTAAAATTGTATATGTGCGGGTGTAAAAAGTTAAGCTTAAGCTTACAGGTTTAAACCTTCCTGGTGCAGCTGTAAAAATAAGACAGAGTGAAGTAGCACCTTGACAGTAGGGACTCCATTTTGGAGCACTTGAGACTGTATTCTGGGAAAGCAACACCCCCACCACCACCACCACCGTGAGACTCTGGTCTGAAACTATGATCTCAAATAGTCGGACAATAGCAGTGCACTACATCACCCTTGGCAACGCACAAAACCCCCTAGCATGATTGCTCAAGCTTAAAAGTAGAAAGGTTGCACCTGGGTTACCTGGGCTAATAATGAAGATGTGATTTGTCTATGTCTTAAGATCATAATTGCGCCGGCGCCGCGGCTCACTAGACTAATCCTCCGCCTAGCGGCGCCGGCACACCGGGTTCTAGTCCCGGTTGGGGCGCCGGATTCTGTCCCTGTTGCCCCTCTTCCAGGCCAGCTCTCTGCTGTGACCAGGGAGTGCAGTGGAGGATGGCCCAGGTGCTTGGGCCCTGCACCCCATGGGAGACCAGGAGAAGCACCTGGCTCCTGGCTCCTGCCATCGGATCAGCGCGGTGCGCCGGCCGCAGCGCGCCGGCCGCGGCGGCCATTGGAGAGTGAACCAACGGCAAAAGGAAGACCTTTCTCTCTGTCTCTCTCTCTCACTGTCCACTCTGCCTGTCAAAAAAAAAAAAAAAAAAAAGATCATAATTGCTGATTGTAAGACTTTAGCAACCGCTTAGCAACCGTGTATTCTCTTCCCCTTCCCGGTTTTGCGGTTTTTGCCTTTATAAACCCTAACCTTTGGTTACTCGGGGCTGCTCTGTTCATGTATGATCAGACAGCCCCAGCATGCTGGATAATCAATAAAGCTTCCCCTTGCTGTTTGCATAAGAGAGTGTCTCTTGGTGACGTTTTTCAGGCGGTCGACCCTAACAGGCACCAGCGTCCCAGAGCAGGGGGCAGCGGGGGCCCCCAGCCAACATCATGTCTGTGCAAACCCCGGGCTGGGCTCAGGAAACATCCAGGCACATCAGACACTGTCCCCGCCCCTGCTCTCAGCCACAGGGAGACTGGAAGCTGTGGGCCAGTGGCTGCAGCCTCTGCTGTGTGCTGCCCACTGGAAACGTTGCCCGCACCATCTCCAGACCCGCTCTGAGGCTCAGCCACAGAAAGCCAGCTGCCCTGCCCTGTGCTGGGGCACAGCAGATAAAGCCACCACCCGCATCGCTGGCATCCCCTATGGGTGCCGGTTCCAGTCCCGGCTGCTCTGCTTCTGATCCAGCTCTCTTGCTAATGCACCTGGGAATGCAGAAGAAGATGACCCAAGTGCTTGTGCCCCTGCCACCCGCGTGGGAGACCCAGATGAAACTCCTGGCTCCTGGTTTCAGCCTGGCCCAGCCCTGGCCTTTGCAGCCATCTGAGGAATGAACCAGCAGATGGAAGGTCTCCCCCCATCCCCTGTAATTGTAACCTTCAAAGCAACAAATCTTCAAAAACAAACAAAAAAAAAATCACCTGCCCAGGACTGACACTCCTGGCAAAGTCAGGTCCAAAACCCACACTGACCCTGGTGCCTGCACGCCCCTCCCCCACACACGCGCGGGGTGTAGGAAGGAGGGCAGTTCGGTCACAGCACTGGGAAAGCCTCCCGGGGGCGTGACGTTGGGTCTGGGCCTTGAAGGCTCACCTGGAGGGTCAGGTGGATGGCAGGCTGGGGAAAGGCGTGCCCGGGAGCCCAGTGAGACAGGGCAGTGTGGGAGTGAGCGGGGGAAGCAGGCAGGGCTCTCAGGGAGAATGGTCCAGACAGCGCAGCCTCCGTCTTGTGGGCTTCGTCCTGCTGGCTTCGCACAAGTTTAAACTTCCTGGAACCCGGCCCGGAGCGCTGTGGATCCTGCAGCCAGGGCCACGCACCTGTTTTATGCAGCCCCCGAGGTAGTGCTCTCAAGCCACCTGTGGAGAAGGGGAGCTTTGGAAGAACTTCCTAGTCGGTTACAGACCCGAGCTTTGATGACACGCTCGGACACAAGACCAAGAACAAACCAAATCACAACGCCAAGTCTGAGTTGTTTTATTTGAAATCAATAGACATGAAGTCACTCTATCAAATGGCTCTCCAAGTCCTTACCGTCTACACTCATTCTGCCAGGGTGGGCTTGTCCAGGGGTCTCGGTCACAGGTGGATTAGGACGAATACAAGTTGTCCGCGGCAGCAGTAAGTGCTCTCCAACAAATCCTGTATTTTTTTTAAAGATGCATTTATTTATTTGAAAGGTAGGTGACAGAAAAGAAGGAAAGGCCCAGGGCAAGGGGGAGGGAGAGGGCGAAGGGGAGGGGGAGGCGAGGGAGAGGGAAAAGAGAGGGAGAGGGATCTTCACTCCCCAAGCAGCCAGGGCTGGGCCAGGCTGAAGCCAGGAGCCTGGAACTCCATCCGGATCTCCTGCGTAGGGGGCAGGGGCCATCATCTGCTGCCTCCCAGGAGCACTGGCAGGGAGCTCCATCGGAAGCGGAGTGCATGGGATGTGAACTGACACGGGGTGCGGGTGTTTCGAGTGGCAGCTTCGCCCGCTGCACCCCAATGCCCGCCCCAACACACGGCATTTCAGAGCTGCGGAAGCCGCTGCTCGGGGAAGGCTACTAGGGCGGCTGCCCAGGGTCCATGGCTGGCGAGTGCTGGGGCTGGGACTCAGCCCTGCACAGTCTGCCTTGTGCTGCCCAGCGGGGCAGGTGCAGCCCGGCCCCCCGCAGAGCCCCCTGCCGGGCCCCTGCTCCCCATCTCAACACAAGACCAGGAGCCCCGCAGATGAGGAAGGAGAAATGGGGCTGATTTAAAGAGGGAACTTCCTTGCCCAGGGCCCCGCTGCAAGAAGGGGTGGAGGCGGCCGGCCTCCAGGTCTCCTGGCCCCAGCCTGTGCTCAGTCACCAGTCTGCCCGCCTCCGCCGCCTCTACTTGGTGGCCTCCAGGCCACGCAGCGCCAGGGAGGGCCAGGGGAGGAGGGGCAGGAGGAGGCATGGCACACTTGGGTGCTGGGTCATTCCTAATTAGCTTAGCCACTCTGCAGGATGCCCTGACTGGGAGAACACAGCCTCTAGTCCCACGGGGCAGGGCGGACTGCCCCAGCAGCGCCTCCCCCAGCCCCAGTGGGCGCTGCCCTGGCTCCGCTCACACTCTGAGAGTCAGGACCAAACCACATCCTGGGGTGTGTATCAGTAAGACACTCATCTGGGCCAGGCATTAGGCAGCTCCTCCCTGGGACCCTGGCCAAGCCTCCCAAGCTTCAGGCACACTCAGGTGCTGGGAGAGGCAAACAGGTTGACCAGCAAGCAGAAAATCAGTGGTGACCAGAGAGACTGTCTCCTTGCCACTTGCCAGGAGCCAGGCTAGGCATTGCCCACACAGTATCCCACAGAAGCTTCACAGAGCCTTTTAAGGTGGGCATTGTGCCCATTGCACAGATGAGGACACTGAGGCTTGGAGGGTTCCGTTTTAGAGCCCAGCTGTGTGGACAGATGGTTGTTTAGGAGTGTGTGCTGGCAGCTGTGCTTGTGAGTGTGGGGGAGGAGGCTGAGTAGATGTTTTGGGGAAAGGTGGGGAGGCTGGGAGAGTGGAGAAGGCACTCTGGCTGGATGATTCTAGAAGAGGAAGCAGCGTGGGAAGGGTCTGAGGCGGGGCCCGGAGGTGATGGTGGGTGGGTGGGCACAGCGGGCGGGAAAGGCCCGGCAGTGGGTACAAGGTCAGAGCCGAGCACAGCAGGAGTAACAGGGGCTCCTGGCTCCCCAGCAACCCAGGCTCCCCGGGGCTCCCTGGAAGAGGCAGCCTCAGACCTGGGCTTGTGTTTGGGGGGGGGGCTGAGGGCTGAGGCAGGAGTGCCCCCCACCCCGGCTCAGACTGGAAGCGCTCCCCTCCCCGGGACCAGCTGAGAATGACAACGATCAAGGTGTGGAAAGTGATTTTAGTTTCAGGAAAAGAGCACCCCACACGCACTTCCTGGGTGCTGGGGGTGCACCCTGGGGCACTGCACAAATCACTGGGTCTCCACAGGGAGCGCGCAGGGGCCACAGCCCTTTCTTTGCCGCACCTCTGGGGGCCGGGAAGTGCAAGGTGCCGGCAGATGCGCTGTCTGGTGAGGGCCCTTCCTGGCTCCTCGGGGGCCGGCTTCCCACTGGAACCGCACAGGGCAGCACGGGCTGGGAGTTCTCTGGGGTCTCTCCGACCCCAGTCATGAGGGCTCTGGGCTCATAATCACCCCCAACGCGGCCTCCTGGGGACTGGAACATGTGGGACTGTTTTTTTTTTTTTTTTTAAGGTTTATTTATTTATTTGAAAGGCAGAGTTACACAGAGAAGGGGAGAGAGAGAGAGAGAGAGAGAGAGAGAGAGAGAGAGAGGTCTTCTACTTGCTGGTTCACTCCCTAATTGGCCGCAACAACCAGAGCTGCGCCTATCCGAAGCCAGGAGCCAGGAGCTTCCTCTGTGTCTTCCCACACATGTGTAGAGGCCCAAGGGCTTGAGCCATCCTCTACTGCTTTCCCAGGTCATAGCAGAGAGCTGGATGATCAGAAGTGGAGCAGCTGGGACTCGAAATGGCACCCATATGGGATGCTGGCACTGTAGGCGGCATCTTTACCCACTACCCCACAGTGCCAACCCCTGGATTTTTTTTAAGATCTTTATTTATTTGAAAGTCAGAGTAACAGAGGAAGAACTTCCATTAGCTGGTTCACTCCCAGTGGCCACAACAGCCAGGGCTGGGCCAGGCTGAGCCAGCAGCCTGAAACTCCATCCAGGTCTCCCATGTGGGTGTAGGGGCCCAAGCACTTGTACCGTCTTCCACTGCCTTCCAAGGTGCATTATTAGGGAGCTGGATCGGAAGTGGAGCAGCTGGGACTCGAACCAGCACTCCCAAATGGGATGTTGGTGTTGCAAACAGCAGCTTAACCTGCTTCACTGGGCCCCAGTACATATGAATTTGGGGCATGGGGGGGTCACAGGGATTTAGTCCGTGGCACTGACCATGGTATTTGAAGGACTTGCCCCAGGCCAGGAGGTAAAGAAGCCGTGCAGCCTGGGTGGCAGGCACCAGCACCCACAAGCCTGACCCCTGGGTGCTGTTCTCTCTCCTGCTGCCTCTCACTCACAGATGAACAGGCGAGGGGACTGACTTGGCGGGGAGAAAGCGGGGCCTCTGGGGTCAGCCTAGGCCGCTGGAGAGGGGCTGAGAGCTCGAGCAGCTCCTGGGCACCTGCCATCCCACCGGGGGCCCACGCAGGCCCACAGCGGCAGAAAACAGTGCAATTGCCACTCTGATGCCATCTCACTAAAGGAAAGCCAGTGAAACCTGCAGGATCCCAAAAGATCCCAGCAGGATCCCCTCTCTATCCGCTGTGTTCTCTCTCCCCCTAGGGAGATGCACGAAGTCAGATCAGATGCTCCAGAACGCACCCAAGAAGAAACACAGAAAAACAAATCAGAAAAATCGTCTCAAAACCTCGTCTGCAATTTGGTGCGCTCCCACGTCCGCCTCGCTGCCTTGCGTAGGCAGCCGGAGCGAGCGGGAGGCCGGCAGATCCGGCGCCTGGTCCTGGCCGGCTGCGTGACCTTGGCCAAGTCCCCGACCCTCCGTGGACCTCAGGCCTCCCCACCTGCGCAATGAGCGTCTGGACACGGTGACCTCCGAGGAGGCCCCTCACAGCGCTGCCCTTCTGTCTGTGTGCTTGGCAGAGGGGCACTAGCAGGCCGCCCCTCAGCAGGGGCCGCATGGCTGACAGCTCCCAGCACGGCGCCTCCGGGAGGGGGGGGGCAGGCTGCAGTCTCCATCGCAGGCTCAGCGTTCCCAGGCCTGCCTGCTTCCCGGGCCCATATGGTGCCCCCTGCCAGCCGGACACCACCAGCCGCTCTGAGCAGCCAGGCCTCGTGACTGCTTTGCTCCAGGCTCCAGAATGTTCTTTCCACTGTCCCAGGACCCAGCTAGCTCAGGAGAGCTGGGGGGCTCAGCTCTGAGGACCCAGCAACCCATTACCACCGTCCTTTGTGGGGAAAAGCTAGAGAGAGGGAGAGATGGAGGGAGGGAGAGATGGAGAGAGGGAGAGATGGAGGGAGGGAGAGATGGGGGCGGGGAAGGATTGAGGGAGGGAGAGGTGGAGGGAGGGAGAGATGGGGGCGGGGGAGGATTGAGGGAGGGAGAGATGGGGGCGGGGAAGGATTGAGGGAGGGAGAGGTGGAGGGAGGGAGAGATGGGGGCGGGGGAGGATTGAGGGAGGGAGAGATGGGGCAGGGAAGGATTGAGGGAGGGAGAGATGGGGGCGGGGAAGGATTGAGGGGCACTGAATGAGTTGCAGCCCCCTTCGGCGCCTCACCGAGCTGGTGGGATTCAGAAATGAGTCAGGAACCCTTGCTGCCCTTCAAAGACACAAGTGTCGGCGCTGGCGTTGTGACGCAGTGGTAAAGCTGCCAGTTCGAGTCCCGGCTGCTCTGCTTCTGATCCAGCTCCCTGCTAATGCAGCCAGGCAAGCTGTGTATGATAGTCCAAGTCCCTGGGCCCCTGCACCCATGTGTGAGATACGGAAGAAGCTTCTGGCTCCTGGCTTCAGACCAGCCCAGCTCTAGCTGTTGTGGCCATTTAGGGAGTGACCCAGCAGATGGAAGACCTCTCTCTCCTTCTTTGTTACTCTGCCTTTCAAATAAATAAGATAAATCTTAAAAAAAAAAAAAACACACATATTCTAGTTGAGAAGAGAGGGAACAGGTAGCAGAACACTTGCGATGCTACGTGTTCAGGACTGTGGGAGACCACAGGAAGAAACCTACTCCACAGGTGGCAGTCAGGGAAGACTTCCTGGAGGACACAACTTGAAAGGAAGGCTCTCAAGAGCAGGACGCGGCCTTCCCAACCCCGTCTTTCAATCCTTAGGGACAGCTCTGTGGGTCAGGCATTGTTGGCCCTTTTACAGATGAGGCTCCGAAAGGCGTGTACACACCCACAGGACGGATGGCTGTGTGCGCTCCTGGCAGTGTACTCGGACCTACAGCCCAGGGGCTCGAGTCTGATCTCAGCCCCTGGGCCCTGGAGGCCTCATAAGGGCTGGCCCAGGGCTCTCGTCTACACAGGCGGTGCACCACCGGCCGCAGTGTCTACACAGGCGGTCCACCGCCGGCCACAGTGTCTACACGGGCGCTCTATCACTGGCTCCCAGTGTCTGGGAGGAACGAAGGACAGAATGGCTGACAAAGTGCTTCAGCTACACAGAGAGGAGAGGGAGCCCTACAGGGAGGCCGGCCCCGCCCCCTCCCTGCAGAGGCAGGCCCGCAGGCCTCTACGTCCAGCCTCGTCACATGGGCAGAAGCTGGCCCTGCTGAGGCTCTGCCACCTGGAATAAACCAGGCTCTGGCTTGGGTACATCAGCTTCATGGAAAAATGGAACTAAAAGGCAAGTTTATGTTGGTGCAAAAACATTTCGGAACCCATGCATAGTTTCTGTCTTAACACGCACCCCCTGCAAACTTACCGCAGACTCCTCTCTGCGGGGATTTCTCAATGTTTGGCATCAAAATAAACTTCGCTGCTAATCCCATTTTCCGTGAACTTTTGGAAGGACGCACACGTGGGCTGGCTCTTTGCTTCCCTCGGGCTCAGCATGATGGGAAGGCCTAGACTCTGCAGGTGCGTGAAGAACCCCAGAGCCCAGACTGTGCGGGAGGAGCCTCCTAGAAGGGCATTAGGGTCCCAGAGAGATCACAGCTGGATTCTGGTTTTTAATTATTTATTTGAAAGGCAGAGTTAGAGAGAAAGAGAAAGAAAGATCACTCTTCTGTCTGCTGGTTCACTCCCCAAATGGCTGCAACAGCCGGAGCTGGGCCGATCCAAAGCCAGGAGCCTGGAGCTTCCTCCAGGTCTCCCACGAGGGTGCAGGGGCTCAAGCACTTGGCCCATCTTCCACTGCTTTTCCCAGGCCGGAGCAGGGAGCTGGATCAGAGGTGGAGCAGCTGGGACTCGAGCCAGTTGCCCACACGGGATGTCGGCACCAGGCGGAGGCTTTACTCCCTATACCACAGCTCCGGCCACATCACAGCTGGACCCGGGTGGGCATTTTCTGAAGGGTCCCACGTGGGAGAACCAGATGGAGTTCCGGGTTTTGGCCTGGCTTTGACCTGGCCCAGTCCTGGCAGCTGTGGCCACTTCAGGAGTGAACCATCGGATAGAAGATCTCTGCCTCTTAGTCTCTCTTCCCTTAAAATAAATATTTAAATTTCAAATACTTAAAGAACAAGACCCAGGCGGGGGGAAGCATCAGCAACTCAGGGTCAAGGGCCACGGTCTCCTCCCAAACACCTCAGTGGGCAGCGCCAGAGGCTGCCCGGTCCCCGAGGCTACCAGGAGGGGCCAGGGAGCCGTGGTGCTGGGCGGTCAGCTCAAGTGCAGAGCTGGTCTCACCAAGGGCAGGCTTTTATTTCTACTGCTGCCCAGTGTCCTGCAAGGTTCGGCCTGCACTCCTGCGGCCCCTCCTACCCCCTCCACTGCTGTGACCCTCAATCTTCCCATCTCTACAATGGCCTGGCTCTCTAGGAACCAGAGGTGCGTGTGTGGCGGGGAGGGGGAGGGTTTGACAAGGTCTCTCGGATTCCCAGGTCCCTACTGGGTGGGGACGGCGGCTGGGAGCCCGGAAAGAGCCGGCGCCTTTGTCGGGCAGCCTGGGGGAGCACCGTCCTCGGGACCGTGAGCAGGGGCGGGGCGGGCGGGCGCGGGGGCGTGTCCGGGGCGTGCCCTGCGGCCTTCGCCCCGCCCCCGGACGTAGCCGCGAGCCGGCGCGGGAGGGGAGGGGAGGGGAGGGGCGGGGAGGAGCGCGCAGCCCGCCGCCGCCTGGCCGGGCGCAAAGTTTTCCTGGCGGAGTTTTGGCGGCGGCGGCGGCGGTGGCGGTGGCCGGAACGGGCCATGGACGCGCTCAAGTCCGCGGGGCGGGCACTGATCCGGAGCCCCAGCCTGGCCAAGCAGAGCTGGGGGGGCGGCGGCCGGCATCGCAGTGAGTGTGTGCGCGCTGGCCGGGCCGGGCCGGGCCGGGCCGAGGCGCTGGCCTCCCGCGGGAGCCCGGAGTTCGGCCAAGTCGGGGCAGAGGCGGGGCCTGACCCGCGCTCGCGGCCCGGAGCGGCCCTTGCCCGGCGTGCAGGGCTCGGGGGTCGCCCGGGTCACGCCGCTCCCTACCTGTGCAGCCGGGGTGGGGGCAGGATTGGGGAGGGGGCCGAGGGCGGGGTCCCTAGGTGCAGCGAGGGGTGGTCTTGCAAGTCCGGAGGACAGAGCTGTGCGACCCCCCCACCCCGCGCGCGCACCTCCCCACCTCGCCGCGCGGGGCAGCCAGGTGGCGGCGGGAGCTCGGCGGCGGTGCCCGGGCTGGGGAAGGTGTCGCCCCCTCGAACGCCGCCGGCCCCGCCTCCCGGCCGCCCAGGTGTGAGCCTGAGGAGGTGGCAGGTACCCACCTGTTGGCAGCGGGAGGGTCCCGGTGGCGAGACCCGCGGCGGCCTGCCCTCGCACCTCCCCTCCTCCCAGGTCCCCGGGCGCCCCTTCTCCCCGCGCGGCTGGGAGGAGCCTCACCTGGCCCCGTCTCAGGTTCCGCTCGGGAAACTCATCACCTGGCGCCTTCCGCGGCGGCCCGGGAAACCGAGCCCAGGCCGCTTCTCCTTCGCGGGGTCAGTCGCACGGGCCCTTGTGGCTGGGGTGCAGCCGAGCCCCGCACTCCTGGCGGTGCCGCCCACCTGGGGCCGCCGCCCTCACCCCACCTGGAAGCAGCTCCGGGGCTGTGTGCGCCCTGCCCTCCATTCCCGCGGGGCCTCCGGGGGCTCCGCCCTCGCTGGTCCCGGGCGCGCCAGCGTGTCTGGGCCTGGGAGCCCGCCCTGCCCGCCTCTTGCCCCCTCTGCGGTGGCAGCTGCGCCGGCCTCCTAGCCCAGACTGGCCTTGGGAGCGGCTGGTGCCTGCTGCGGAGGGTGGGGTCACCGACCCGCTGGGGCCGCAGGCCAGGGATGTGCCATCTCCCACACTTACTCCCAAAATAGCCCTTTTAAAAAAAATGCGTGGGATTTGACCAGGACTGCTGGGAATGCCCGGCTGTTGCAGGGTGGCAGAACCCCGCCGGGACGTCCAGGGGTGTAGGGGAGATGGTGGGTGCCACAGCCCCCGGGAGGGAGGCCCAGGAGTGCCTTCACTCTGGGGAAGGGGAAGAGGCAGCCATGGGGTGCTGGGAGGGTTTCTGTTGCCTGTCCAACCCTTGAGCAAGTCCCTGCCCTCTCTGACCCCTGCCTTCCTCATCTGCAAAGTGGACACAGCTCCCGGGCTGGCGGGGCTGGGAAGCAGAGCCCGGATAATCCCAGCTCTCCTGGCTGCTGTGTGGACTCTCCCACTCCCTCCTGGGGCGGTGTGGACCCTCACATGGTGGGAGCTGTGCTGGGGCAGGCCACAGCCGGGCTGCACCTCCAGGGAAAAGACGAGCAGAGTGGGTCTCCCTCCCCCAGGCCCCTGTGAGCCCAGGGCCAGAGTCCCAGCTGCCCTTCTTACGTCTCGTTTCCCTCACCTGCAGACTGGAAGGGAGGTGGTGCCTGCTTCCTGCCCACCGTGCCAGGTTGAGTGAGATGGCCTTTGGCGCATGGAGGAAGAGCTCAGCCAGTGGTCACCACGGTGACCGGTGACCACGGCCTCTGTCGCTGTCTGACCAGTGTTTTTGTTTGCGTGATTTCACATGCTCCTGTGGAGGGACCCGAGCAGGGGATTCAGAGACAGCGGAACGAGGCCCAGTAAAGTGAGCTTCCCAGAGGCGGAGCTGAGGCAGGGGTCTCAGCGGTGCCCCGGGGGACTGTCGCCCTGGCAGCAGCAGAAGGCAGCCCCTGAAGACAGCGGTGGCCACGACTGCCAGAGGGAAGCCGAGGGGGCACCTGTGCTGGGGTGCGGGCGCAGCCTTGCTCCGGGCTGTGAACCAGCCAGGTCTTGGCTATGGCCTCGGGTTTGAGTTTGGGGTAGACTTGACTCCTGCCGCCACCTGTGACCTGCTCCTCACCCTCAAGGTTCTCACCTAGGATTAGCGCGAATATTGTTTAATTCCTCCTGGTGGAGGAAGAAGCCCAGAGGTGGCTGCAGCTCGCCTGAGGTCACACAGCAAAGCCAGCGCCCCAGGCTTCCACCCTGGGCCCGAGGCCTCCTGGCTCCCTCTCCCACAAGGGCTTTTTCCCATCTCTCGGGGAACCGTAAATGTTTCACCTCACTCCCTATCCAAGGATTCTCCTTTCTTCCCAGTGCCCAGAAGGGTGGCTCACCTTGGTCCCTTAGTACCTTTCTTTCCAAAGGTTCCGGGGTCACTCTGACCCTCAGACCCCTTTGGGGGATGTGCCAACCTGTCAGAGAACTCAAAGAGAAGGGGTGAAAAATGGGGTTCAGGGGCCGCCACTGTGGTGCAGGAGGTCACTTCGCTGCTTGTGATGCCAGCATCCCGCTTCGGAGCACCTCGTTCAAGTCCCGGCCGCTCTGCTCCCAACCCAGCTCCCTGCTGTGCACCTGGGAAAGGAGTGGGTGAGGCCCAAGCCCCTGCCGTCCACATGGGAGACCCACTGAGTTCTTGGCTTCGACCTGGACCAGCCCCTGCTGTTGTGGCCTTCTGTGGAGTGAACCAGCAGATGGAAGATCGATCTCTCTCTCTCTGTCACTCTGCCATTCAAATAAATAAGTAAATCTTTAAAGAGGACATGGGAGGCTGGCGCCGCGGCTCACTAGGCTAATCCTCCGCCTTGCGGCGCCAGCACACCGGGTTCTAGTCCCGGTCGGGGCGCCGGATTCTGTCCCGGTTGCTCCTCTTCCAGGCCAGCTCTCTGCTGTGGCCAGGGAGTGCAGTGGAGGATGGCCCAGGTGCTTGGGCCCTGCACCCCATGGGAGACCAGGAGAAGCACCTGGCTCCTGCCTTTGGATCAGCATGGTGCACCGGCCGCAGCGCGCTGGCCGCGGCAGCCGTTGGAAGGTGAACCAACGGCAAAGGAAGACCTTTCTCTCTGTCTCTCTCTCTCATTGTCCACTCTGCCTGTAAAAAAAAAAAAAAAAAAAGGACATGGGGTGCAGGTTCCAGCAAAGTTAGTTTATGTTAGTTTATGTTGGTAAGTGGGGGGAAGGATCTATTCATATTGATTTATAATATTTGTTGTAGGAGTATAAATAAGTATTTAAAGAGGTATTTGAGAGAGAGTGAACTCGCAGCCATTGGTTCATTCTCCAAATGCCCGTAATGGCTGGCACTGGGCCAGCTCAAAGCCAGGAATTGGGAACTTGATCCTGATTTCCCACGTGCGTGGCAGGAACCCAATCACTTGAGCCACTGTCGCTGCCTCCCAGGGTCTGCATTGACAAGAAGCCCGAGTCAGGAGCCCGGAATTGAACCCAGGTGCTCCTATGGTGGTTGTGGGCATCTAAGCTGCTATACTGAACGCCCGCCCCGTGTAAATATTCAACGCCCCCCAAACCGCTCCATTTGCTGAGCTCTGGGCAGGTGGGCACTGACTGCGGAGTCTGTGGGACTGAGTTGTGTTGCTTCTGATAATTTTTTTTTAGATTTATTTATTTGAAAGGGACGATTACAGGGGGAGGGGAGGGGAAGAGAGAGAGATGGTCCATTCACTCATTCACTCCCCAAATGGCTGCAACGGCTGGAGCTGGGCCGATCCGAAGCCAGGAGCCAGGAGTTTCTTCTGGATCTCCAATGTGGGTACAGGAACAAGCACTCGGGCCATCCTCCGCTGCTTTCCCAGGTGTATTCGCAAGGAGCTGGATTGGAAGTGGAGCAGCTGGGGCTCAAACCACTGCCCATATGGGATGCTGGCGCTGCAGGAGACAGCTTAACCAGCTACAAAGCCGGCCCCTCTTCTGATCAGCCTGGCGAAAGAGTCGACAAAGTGACAGGGATGCCAAGAGGTAGCAGGGCTGGTGATGGTGGCAATGCTACGACCCACTATAAAGCGGCTGAGGAACCTACGGGGACTGCTGCTTTAGATGGGGTGGGGTCTTTGTCGGGTTATTCTAGGGGTGGATGCAGATCTGAGTGCCAACCGTGTACTTGGGAAGAGGTCCTGGGAGCTGTCGTCAGGACAAGGAGAAAGGGGACTCGGGAGAGGGCACTGTGAAGCCTGTGGCCACTGCAGTGCTCTGGGAGGCCGGGTGGCCGTGCCCTGGGAGGGGCGGCTCCTGGCAGCAGTGGGTGCAGGATGCTGTGCCCGGCCATCTGAATTCCCCAGGCCATGCTGGCTGCCGCGTCTCCACAGCCAGAGACGCCCACAGGCAGCCTGGCGGTCAGTGGCACAGAGGACATGAGGGTGGCTGGGGCTGCTCAGTGAGCCTCTGGGGGAAGGACACTTGGGAGGCACAGGTGAATCTGTGGAGAGAAGGATCTGGGCAGAGCGAGCTGGCCAGAGGGGACAGCAGGTGCAGGGGACACTTAACCAGAGGCTGGAGCTCTGCCTCTGGCAGCTCTGGTAGGGAGGGACACCCACGTGGCCTCCAGGAGGCACAGGTCCCCCACTGCCCGCTGAGCGCCAGATGCTTCTTTTGGGCAGCCTCTCCTGGGGTGTTTGAGAGCAGAGCTCAGCCTGACCCCTGCCTTGGTGCAGGGTGTGGTGGGCTGCAGGAGTGGGGGTGGGACTCGTGTCCCCGTGCTGAGCCAGGAGCCATGACGCTGAGTTTGTCTGCTTGTGAAATGGGAATGCCGATGGAGCCTTGAGCCTTCTCCAGAAGCGCTGTAAGAGGGCGTGTGCACATTAAAAACAGCGTACCGGGCCCTTGGTAATGACCGGCACTCATGCTTGGGCGCAGGACAAGGCTGCAGGCCCACCCTGTGGGGCCTCGCTTCATCCTCGCAGCTGCCCCAAGAGGTGGACGCTGTTACGGTCCCTGTTTCTTTTTTAAGATTTATTTTGTTTATTTGAGAGGTAGAATGATGGAGGGAGGGAGAGACAGAGATCTTCAATCTGTTGATTCACACCCCAGATGGCTACAGCAGCCCCCCAGGGGCTCCCACATGGGTGCGGGGGCCAAAGTGCTTGGGCCCTCCTCCACTGCTTTCCCAGGTGCATTAGCGGGGACCTGGATCAGAAGTGGAGCAGCCGGAACTTGAACCAGCGCTCCCATATGGGGTGCTGGCCTTGTAAGAGGCAGCTTAACCTGCTGTAGCCCAGCGCTGGCCCCGGTCCCTATTTCAAAGGGAAGACACGGCTGACTGCCCCCGCTGGGCTCTGGACTCTGGGGCCCGTTTCTCCTGTGCAGCTTCCGAAACAGTCTCAACAGCTTTAACTTCTGGGATTTGCCAAGCACTTCCGCTCCCAGAGCCTCCGGCCAATGGTGCTTCTGGTGTCGGTCCTGTTTGTCAGCTAAGGAGGCAGCCGGCCCGTGGCCTGCTCCAGCAGGGTGGAGCTGAGGTCCCCCCCGCCACCCCGAGATGTTGTCGGCTTCTGAAGCCATTGCCCCTCCAGGCTGGAGGCAGCCGGAGCCAGGGCCCGGGCGGCGCTGATGTTCCGGGCACCATCCGCCGGGTCTGCGGGGGCAGCAGAAGGGACACGAGGCATCCTGCCCGGCCCTGGCTCCTGGTGGGAGGCCTTCACGGAAGAAGCAAGCGATTCCCTGCTGTCGGTCAGCCTGGACATATGGTCTGTCCCCGGCTAACGCCAGCAGCAGGTCATCTGTAAAAGTGCTAAGTGAAAATAGCGCAGTCATTCCCCCACCACAGGGCCAGAAATAACTGGGACTGAAATGGGGCTGCGGACGCGGGCCTGTATGTGCCTGGGCGGGGGGTGGGGGGAGCGCGTGGCCCCAGCCGGGCGGCTGCAGCGCTGCCCTGCGTCCTGTCCAGGTGGGGCAGGAAGCTCTGCGTGTACGTCTGGGCTGAAGGCCCCAGTGCTGGCTTCTGTAGGGAGAATGTGGCTCCAAGAGGCCCCGGGAAGGGGGGTGTCACGTGCCCAGACGTGCAGTACGGGGGACAGGGTTCCCTGGAAGAAAGGAGCATCCTGCTGGGCCGGGGGTGGGGGGGGACCAGGTGACTGGGTGGAGATGGGGCAGGGAAGAGGAGGAGGAGACTGGCGGGGACCCCTTCTCCTCTGAGCCCTGGGGACAAATGCAAATGGCAGGTCGGTGAGGGTGGGCTGGTGGGCAATGAGGCTGCAAGAGAACTGGAGGCAGGCTTCCGCTCCAGAACGGTGCACAGGGTGAGGCTCTGGTGCTGCAGGTTAAGCCGCTGCCGTCAGCATGGGGTCAGGCCTCAGCTGCTCCACTTTGGATCCAGCTCCCTACTCATGCCCTGGGAACGTGGCTCTTGATGGTCCAAGCACTTGGGCCCCTGTCACTCACATAGGAGACCCAGATGAAGTTTTGAGCTCCTGGCTTTGTCCTGGCACAGCCCCATGGAAGGCTCAGGGAGTGCCTGCCACAGCCCCGCCCTTCGTGTGTTCTTTCATCTCATTATCCCACTTGTTATACCCAGGGCTCTCAGCCCTGTGAACTAGGGACTGTTGAAAGCCGGCTCGGGGGAGGTGATTAACTGACTCAGGATCACGCAGCCATGAGACAGCCCTGGGATGCCGGATCCAGGCCCTGGCTCCTAACCACTGGGCCACACTGCCTCAGAGAAGGCCTCCCGGGAGAGGCTGGAGGTGTGGGGCCCTGGTCACGTGCTGAGCAGAAGGGTGTTTTGCATAGAAGGAGCCACTGGAGCCTGGAGTGGAAGAGCGAGTGCCACCTCGCGAGGCTTGTTCTGCGTGGAGCTGCTGGGGGGGGGGGGGGGGGACACGCAGGCCCCGCGGGGAGTGCCAGTAACGGGCAGAGCTGGTGGTCAGGTCCTCAAGACTTGCCGCACGACCTAGCCCAGCTCCCGTCCTTTCTGATCTCCCTCGTAACCCCATCGTGAGGGGTTTGGGCAGAGGGTTTCTGAGGCTGGCAGGGGCTGACAGCATCCAGGGAGGGGGTAGGACAGAGGAGAGTCAGCCCAGGGCAGGAGGAAGTGCAGAAAAATGCCAGGCATCTTGGAGGTCAAGAGCACTGGGGACTGTTTTGACAGCAGAGAGATCACTAGTGACCTTGGAAGTTTTGGCCGTTTGGAATGGAGGCAGCGGAAGTGGCTTTGGAAGGGGGCCAGGAGAGGGCTGAGCAGGAGGAAATGGGAGAGGGGGGACGTGACAATGGGGGGAGGAAGGTTGTTTGCTATAGGGCAGGAATGGGTAATGAGATGAGCAAGGCCACCCCCCATCGATTGGTATCACCCGCAGGGGGCCTTGCGTTGAGAAGCAATCAGAGCTGCAATCGATTAACCATGTCTGCCAAGGGCACAGGCGACGGGCACGTCAGCACCTCTTGCCATCCCAGCTTAGATGAGTTTCAGAGTGAGAGTGTTGGTCTGCGTATCTTGGCCTGCAGGGAGAAAGGGAGGCACTAAGTGCACCTAATTCCAGGTGGGAATAGGAATATCTCCTGCTCCAAGAACCTCTTCCTGGCCTTTGGCCAGAATTAAGCTATTGTGTGGTCTGATTGTCAAGACTTGAGCTTTAAAGCCCGGGTCCTTTGAGCCCGTCCCCTCATCTGTAGAATGGGAGTGACGGTGCCAGCTTGCAGGGTATCTGCGTGTGTCCGAGGTAATGGGCACAGCCATTGCGGTCGTTGCCGTGTACTGGGTGGACCCTGGGGATGTGTTGGGCTCGATTTCTTTGAGAGCACCAGGGTCTCCACCACCCAGCTCAGGACTGGGTGCACCTCAGGGACCTGCTGGTTCTTTGTGTAAATCCCGTGGGGCAGGCTTGTGGATGGGATAGAGGAGGGGGCCGCCTAGGGCCCTGGGGTCATCTCGTGTCCGGAAGAGGCCTCGGGCGGGGGCCGGAGGAGGGGCGGGGTTGTCCTCGGCCCCCCACTCAGCAATCCTGAGCAGCAGCTGCAAGCCAGGTTCTGAGGCCCAGCCGTCCGGCGGCGCACGCAGCTCTGAGCGGGTGGGGAGGGGGCGGGTGCAGCTGGCAGTTTCTGTCTGACCCCTCCTCCTCATGCACGCTCTCACTTCACTTGCGGAAGTGGGCTCAGAGAGGGACAGTCAAATCCAGAGACGTGCGTGTGTGTGTTGGGTTGTGCAGGCTGCCCCTGGCCGTGGTGGAGGGAGGCAGAGCCCCCCAGAGGCCTAGGGCTCTGGGACAGGAGCTGGGAGAAGCTGCAGGGGCTCCGACTGGGCATGGTACCCCTGAGTCCAGGTTTCCCTCCTGACAGTGCAGGAAGCCCAAGGCCCTGAGCCCTGTTCCTGTGGCTTGTCCATCAGAGCCAGGGACGAAGCCCCAGGAGGAGGCAGCAGCGTGGGCATCCATTCTTCCTGGGGATGGGGCCACTAGGGGCCCGGGGAGCGTCCTTCCGTGCTGCCTCCTTGCTCCTGGCTGAGTGACGGGTGCTGTGGGCCGTCTGGACCCCCGTGGGGACTGTGTCCCTCACACCCCTGCCGCCGTGGGTGGGGCAGGGCGGGGCTGACTCCTGCTCTCCCAGCCTGCCTGACTCTGGCAGCAGCAAAGGGTTCAAAGACCACCCCCAGCTGCCAAGTAGTCCGCCGTGTGCCACAGCCAAGGCCCATGGGTGGGTGTGGTCCCTCTCACAGGGGCCTGGAGCACAGCTGGGATTTGTATCACGTGGGTGGTGCCACTGGAAAGAGCCCCTCCCCCACCCCGTGCAGATGGCCTGAGGCAATGGAGCTGGGGCCGTGACAGCCGCCCAGGTGACCTGTGTGGCCCTGGTCTTAGAACCTCCTCTCTCAGCCTGAGAAACAGGGCGAATGCCCACCTCCCAGATCACACTCCAGGTTCATCAAGGTTTGCCCGTGACCAGGGTCAGTGTTGAAGTTCAGAACTGGGGCACGTGGCACCGATTTGGGCTGTGAACTTGGGCCTCCTGGGCCCCAGCATCCGTCGGCTGGGATGGGGTGGGGGTTGGTTAAAAGTGCCTCCCGGGTCCCTGTGAGGGTGGATGGGAAGATTGTATGGGAAATTTCCTACAAGGCACGTGGAATGTTCTGGAAAATGTTACGCCTTTATTAAAAGTCGTAGTTATGGTGGGCGAGAGGACCCTGGCGCCCCTTGCTGGGTTCTCCTAGAAGGGCTGGTGAGAGCTGGGCTGGGGGGGGCCGTGCCCAGCAGGGCTGAGCGCCTGTCCTGTTGCATCCCGCCCAGAGCTGCCCGAGAACTGGACGGACACCCGGGAGACGCTGCTGGAGGGCATGCTGTTCAGCCTCAAGTACCTGGGCATGACGCTGGTGGAGCAGCCCAAGGGCGAGGAGCTGTCGGCCGCCGCCGTGAAGAGGATCGTGGCCACGGTGAGCCCCCGGGTCGGGTGGGATGGGAGCCACGAGCCCCGGCCAGCTGCTGCCCAGAGCCCTCGTCCCCAGCTTGTGACTCATGAGGCATGTCTGAGCCTGGTCCTGCCCTCCAGTCCCCGTGGGTCCAGTCTTGGGGGGGAGGGGCCAGCATCCTCCACTCCAGCCATTGTGGCCCCATTCCCTTCCAGCTTCCCCTCCCCCGGCGCAGGCTCCCTGCCTAAGCCCTGGTGACAGGTGGTGGGGGGTTGCTGTCACTCAGTTATTTTCCCAGTGGCCTGAGAGATTACGTAACCCCCTCCTCCAGCTCCGAGAGACCAGATTGCCCTCTGCCTGGCCCTGGGTGAGGCATGGGTGGGGCAGAGTCCTGTGGGTTCACAGCCCTCTCAGCCCTGAGTCTGGGCCCCCTCCAGCGCGTGTCCCCAGGCAAGTCCCTGAGCCTCTGAGTCCGTTTCCTGCTGCCTGCCTTGCTCAAGGTCCAGTGCTCGCAGGCGGTGGGCACTGCTCGGCACAGAGGGTGGTCTTCCTGCTGGCCTCCTGTGCTGAGACCCAGGAGGGCTGGGTGTGGCCACCAGGGTGGGCCCCAGGGGAGGTGCCTCTGACCCCTGTCTGCCCCAAGGCCAAGGCCAGCGGGAAGAAGCTGCAGAAAGTGACCCTCAAGGTGTCGCCTCGGGGCATCATCCTGACCGACAACCTCACCGACCAGCTCATCGAGAACGTGTCCATTTACAGGTACGCCCCCAACCCTAGGGACCACGCCGCTTCAGTTCCCGCAGCTGCTGGATGGGGCGGCGGGAGGCGCTGGGTCCGTAGCTCTCGGTCACCCTGCAGTCGCCGGGAGTGGCAGGTGGCTGAGGCTCGAGCCAGGCCTGCACACCCCGCCTGCCCCGCAGAGGCTGCTGAGTCAGGCTCGCAGCAGGGGGCTGCCGAGTCATGGCCTGCCTTCCGCCGTGAACGCGGCAGCTCAGCCCTGGACTTCTGGCTGGCTGCCTTCCCGGGGAGGCCTCAGGCGGAGCCTGGGCCGGGGATAGATGCCCTGTCTCGACAGTGGCTCCCTGGCCCCAGTCGGTGGGGCCTCAGGCTGCCCCCCACCTCCTCCCGCCTGGCTGGTTGTGGGGTTTCAGAACTGGAAGGGAGAACCCAGGTCCACTGTGCCTGTGGAGATGCTGAGGCTGAGGATGGCCTGAGGTGGTGTGGTGAGGAGGTGGCTGAGCTGGGCACCCACAGTGCTCGGGGGGGTCCAGCTCATGTCTTCCTCTTCCCCTCCTGACCCTGCACGCCTGCCTCTTGCCAGCATTCCCAGGCACGAGCTCTCTCGGATGAGAAGTGTGGCCCAGCCCCTGCCCACAAGGAGCTTCCGGTCGAGGAGCGGGTGAAGGGAGGTAGAGAAGAGTGGTTCCCACTTGCTGGGAGTGCTGCCTCTCTGCTGGGCCTTGAAGAGTAGCAAGATCTGGTTGATTGGTGCCAAGGACCCAGGAGTAGTTAGGCAGGAGGCTGGACCTGGCGCTCCTCCCTCTGCCCAGCCCCGGGTTAAGTGGGGCTGGTTCCTGTGATGGGAGAGGGGCCGGGCCTGCCCAGCTCCTGTCTCGCCTCTGAGCCGCCAGGGTGGTTGAGGCGGCATGCAGAGGGGACCGGTGTCCCGAGGGCTCAGGGTGCCCAGGCTGTGCACAGAGATTGGGTGGGCAGCGTGTTCCATGTAGAGGGGCTGTTGTGTCCCCTGACCCACACGTTCCCACCCTGACTCCCAGCTCCTCCACGCCTCCAGGGGGACTCGCTAACAATCCCAGGCACCCTGGCAGAGACGGCCCGGGTCTCCTCTGACCCCTGGGCAGGGGCGGCCAGGCGAAGGGCACGGGAGCACAGGGTGGGGTCCTGTGTGCGGCCAGTAGGCACAGACCCTCCCGGGGCAGCCTGGCTGGGCCTGTAGCCTCGAGTCCCACAGGGGAGCTCAGGCCCCAGCTCCGTCACCGGCTCTGTGTTCCTAGATCTTTAGCCTCCATTTCAGTGGGGATGATTATGGAACCCATCCCAGAGGGCAGAATTAGAAAGAGGCGATATCTAGAAAACCAATGGCACGCTGCCTGCTGGGTGCCCAGGGCTCAGCTGTTTGGGGATACAGCCCAGTGTGGGGGGAGGGGAAGAGGAGCACTGTCCTTCCTCCGGTCTAACCACTCCCACCACGTCCCTCCCACCTGGTCTGGGTCCCTCCCCAGGAGGCGGCCTGGGATTCTGGTCTAGAGACCAAGGCTGGCTCTCCGGAGGCCCGCCCTGGTGGAGGGGGAGTGGCAGCCTCTGGGGCACAGCGCATCCCAGGGGCCGGGCCAGCGTCATCCCTCCCGCTTCCCTTCCAGGATCTCCTACTGCACGGCCGACAAGGTGCACGACAAGGTGTTTGCCTACATCGTCCAGAGCCAGCACAGCGAGAACCTCGAGTGCCACGCCTTCCTCTGCACCAAGCGCAAAATGGTCAGTGTGGGGGCGGGGCTGGGGCGGGGCTGGGCTGGGGCTGGGCTCTGGCCTTGCCCTGGAAGCCTGGTCTACAGGGCCCGTCCACTGGGAGAGGTGGAACCCAAAGGTGGCAGTCCCTTATTTAAAAAGGTGCCATCTCCAGGAACCCCAGGTGGATGCTGAGAACCGAGTTAGGGCCACGGTCAGGATGGGCAGTGGGTGGTGACTGGCCCCAGGCTGTCCTCATTGTAGTGTGGGCTGTTATCTGGGGGTCGCCAGCATGGGCCCAGACAAGAGCCCCCGCCGGAGGCCAGGCCTGCTGGGCCAGAGCAGGGAGGGAGGTGGCCTTTGGGGTACCTGCTCCCAGCCCTTCGCAGCCCCTGGCTCTCAGGTATTACCTCATTTTTTTAAAAAGATTTATTTATTTATTTGAAAATCAGAGTTATACAGAGAGAGAGAGAGAGAGAGAGAGAATCTTCCATCTGATGGTTCACTCCCCAGATGGCCGCAATGGCCAGAGCTGCACCAGTCCGAAGCCAGGAGCCAGGAGCTTCTTCCAGGTCTCCCATGTGGGTGCAGGGGCCCAAGGACTTGGGCCATCTTCTACTGCTTTCCCAGGCCACAGCAGAGAGCTGGATCAGAAGTGGAGCAGCTGGGACTAGAACCAATGCCCCTATGGGATGCTGGCGCTTTAGGCCTGGGCGTTAACCCGCTGCGCCACAGCGCTGGCCCCAGGTATTATCTCATTTAATCCACACGGTGAGGCTGCAGGGTCAGCGCTGTTGCAGTCTGTGTTGAGTGTATTATTTTTAGGAGGAAACAAGGCTCCCAGGCGCCCAGTGTGGCAATGGGGACGCAGCTGGTGGGGCTGAGTGGGCCTTACACCCTCATTTCCTCCCCACCCTTCATGCCTGAGGGGCCCAGAGCTCTTTATCCGATTTCTAGTGACCCCGTGATCTGCATCACTGGTGGGAGGACCTTGCTGGTCCCTGGACATCTGACTTGAACTTGGGCACAGGAGCCAGAGCGGGTCCCCTTCACTGTTGAAGCTGTCATTTCTTTTTTCTTTTAAGATTTATTTATTTATTTGAAAGAGTTTCAGAAAGGCAGAGAGAGAGAGAGAGGTCTTCCATCTGCTGGTTCACTCTCCAAGATGGCCACAACGGACAAAGCTGAGCTTATCCAAAGCCAGGAGTTTCTTCCCTATCTCCCACATGGGTGCAGGGGCCCAAGGACTCGGGGCATCTTCCACTGCTTTCCCAGGCCATAGCAGGGAGCTGGATTGGAAGTGGAGCAGCCAGACTAGAACCAACGCCCATGTGGGATGCCGGCACTGCAGTCAGTATCTTTACCCACTACGCCACAGCGCTGGCCCCTGAAGCTTTCACTTCTCAGGCCCCTGAGCTCTGAGATGGTGCCCTGCACAGGGGCTGCTGGCCTCTGCTAGCTGCTGCTCATAGCTCTGCCTGTGGGGCACACTCGGCCATTGGCGTGGGATTCTCTGGGTGCTGCCGGAAATGACCACAGACTGGATGGCCTACAGCAGCACACGCAGGTCACAAGGTCCCTGGGTCTGTTTCT
The DNA here is from genome assembly GCF_051225735.1 of Oryctolagus cuniculus. Taxonomy (NCBI): domain Eukaryota; kingdom Metazoa; phylum Chordata; class Mammalia; order Lagomorpha; family Leporidae; genus Oryctolagus; species Oryctolagus cuniculus. Next base: position 146,590,276 of record NC_142873.1, on the reverse strand, counting down.
TCCGGAAGCTCTGGGGAGACTCATTCCTCCTTTCCACATCTCCCTGCCACCTCGGCCCCTCCCCCAAGGCCCCTCGCTTAGCCTTTGTCTCTGGACTCCGCCCCCCCCCCCCCCATCTCCCTGTGGTGACATTAGCTTCCCAGGGTAAGGCAAGATGATCCCTGCCTGAGGTCCTTCCCTTACCCAGGCAGAGAGCCCTGCTGTGCAGGTGTCAGCTCAGCTCCGCATAGGTTGCACGGGTTAGGATGTGGCGACCCTGCCACAGGTGTCACGGGTAGGGCCGAGCCAGGGCCTGAATGTGCTGTGTGACCTGGGGTGAGAGCCTGCTCCCCTGGGGGCCGCTTCTGGTCTGCGGGAGGGCAGAGACCACCGGGCTTGCCCGAAGATCTTGGTTTCTTTTTCCTGCCTTGTTTCCTGCAGACATGGTGTCCCCGGCCACTCCCCAGGGTCCTGAGCCGCAGGGGCTCCTCCCGTGACAGCCTTGTCCCCGAACAGTGGCTCTAAGGAGGCCACACAGACTTAAAATACAAGCTCATCAGGTCCCCATTGTTCGTCTCTTCCTCCCTACAGACCCAAGTGAGCACAGGGCGGGGGTGGGGCCAGCCAGCTCATGTGCCCTGGCACTGCCAAGTGTGAGCCCTGGCTGTGAGGGGCATTTCTGGGGGCAGTGTCTTCCTCTGGGGTGGGTTGGGGGTCTGGGAGGAAGAGAAAGGAGATGGCTCAGCGGTTCAGAGGGAGGCCCGGCCTGGGCCAGAGACCTTTAGACAGGCTTGAGTGCAGGCAAGGCCAGGAGGGCCGCGCTGAGCGGGCGCCGGTTCCTTCCGGGCAGTCGGATTCCAGGTTTTCTCTGTGCTGCTCTCTGCAGGGGATGGCTCATCTTTCGCCCGGCACCCAAGGCCTTGGCTCGGCACAGGCCTTGGCGTGGCATGGGCCTTGGCCCAGTGCAGGCTGGCCCTATTTGGAAGCCGAGATTCTCAGGTTTGCTAGCAGTTTCCTGTAAGGTGAAATGGGTGCCTCGGGTCCTACGGCCACCTGCCAGCAGCGGCCTCCCAGAGGTGGGGCCGCCTGTCCTGGGCCGAGCCCTGTTCTGGGCACCGAGGACCCGAGGACTCGGCCGAGGCAGGGGATGGGGGGCGTGTGCAGTCATGGGAAGGGCCATGCGGGGTGGAGGGGAGGAACTCGGGATCAGCCCCACTCCAGACACAGGGCGGTTTCTAATCAGGCTTTGGAGAGAGGTCCAGCCGTAGTGCCAGTCTCCTGCGGCCACACCAGGAAGCAGGCGGCCTGGGCTTGCGGCCACCTGCACATATCAGCCTCTGGGGTCATCTTTGGTTTAATTTACAGCTCGGGACACCAGGGCAAAGGGGAGGGGATGTATGCAAATGATGTGGCGGATTTATGCAAACACAGTGGGCGCCTGGGTCCCCAGGTTTCCTGCAGGCGGGGGTACGGGTGTTTCCATGTCCTGGCCACGTCGGTGACCAGCCCGCGCCTGGGTGCGGAGGGCCTGACTCGGGCTGGTAATTAGCCCATATTTTTAGTTCATGGACGATTCTCAATGGTAACTGGGTCTATTAAACTTGATTCAGACGTGACAGCTCAAATTGTAAACAGCTGTGAAGAGCTTCGTACTTAATTACCATATTTAAGTTTTGCCATAAAGCGCCCGTACTTCCATCAAAAATGTAAATGACGGAGACATTCAAATGAGATTTTATACTTCGTGAGGTTTAATTGGCACAGATCAGTCAGCTTGTTTAGGGATCTTAAATTTTTTGGAAAAAGAATTTTCAGGGCAGTGGCCACAGACTCATTTCTCAATTAAGCTAAGTTGAGTGGGGGAGGGAGGGCTGCCGGCCGGGCCTGGGTGGGCCTGGGTGGGCCTGGGTGGGCGTGGGCCGGCTCCCTTGGAAGGATCGGGTGCTGTCTTCCCTGGGCTGGGCTTTCAGGAGGAAGCTCCAGGGCTCCCGTGCCCGGCAGTGGTGCTGGCTCATCCTGCCGTGGGATCGGGGAGACAGCGCTGAGGTGAGAGTGAGCCGGGACAGGGCCTGGCCGGAGCGAGGCTCCCACAGGTCTGCCCTTGGCCAGCGCCTGCTACTGGGGCACTGGCGCGTGCAGACAGCATGTTGGTTTTAGGGAGCACACGGGCCTGCAAGCCAGAGGGAGGTGGGTAGGGCCGGAGGAGCCCAGTGCTGGTGACAGGGAATAAAGGGGTGGATAGGGGGTTCTCCAGGCCGTGGCCCCTCCCGGCAGGTGGGTCGGGCGCTGGATGGTTTTGGGGGCCGACACTCCACTCGCCAACACCCGGCTTCCGTGGGGAAGTTGATAAGCCGCCTTCGCGCTTGCTGAGACCCAGTGTCGGCCCCTCTGATCCTGCACGGTCCAGGCCAGGGTCTGACCTTGCAGCCCTGGCTCTTTTGTTTTCCAACTCCACGGGCTAAGGTAGTGAATGAAGTCCTCAGGTAGTCAGGGAGGGCTTCTTGGAGGAAGCGAGCCTCCCCGTTCATCTGATGGAGGGTAGATGGAGGTGAAGGGAACTTCGGCCTAGCGGTGGTGGGGTGGGGTCCCTGCTGCCTCCGCCAGGGGGTGGCGTTGGTGCTCGGGGCCCTGCCTGGGGTGGAACCCGCGGGAGCAGCTGTGCGGGAGTTCAGACGTGCCCCTCCCCGCCCCTCTTCCTGTTGGCAGGCGCAGGCTGTCACCCTCACCGTCGCCCAGGCCTTCAGAGTCGCCTTCGAGTTTTGGCAGGTGTCCAAGGAAGGTGAGTGTTTCCCAGGGACTGGGCGGGGTGGGGTCGGGGACAGGTAGAGGCCCCAAGTCAGGCCTGGTCTGGCTCCCAGCACTGTGCCCGGCCTGGCCCGGCGCGAGAGTCTGCCCTCGGCCCTTCCCCCGAGTGTGTGTCCCCCGCTGGAGAGCGGCGGCAGCTGTGGCCCAGCCCAGGCTGGGGAGGCTCATGGCTTCTGCCTGGCCGGGTGCTGATGCTGGCCTCTGACAGTGAGTGCTGGGGACAGAGTGCCGGGGCCCGAGGCTCCCACGTGCTGTGCGTTGGTCCCACAGAGAAAGAGAAGAGGGAGAAAGCCAGCCAGGAGGGCGGGGACGCCGTGGGGACCCGCCGGGACAGCGCCCCGTCGCTGAAGAACCGTGAGTCCAGGGTTGGGGCGGGCGGGCTCTGGCTCAGCTGCAGGACCAGGAGAGAGCCCAGGGCACACTTGGGGTTTTTGTTTTTGTTTTGTTGTCAGGTAACTAATATACATTCACTGTAGATAAATTAGAAAACATGGACACGGGCGGAAAGTCCTCATTTGGGTGTGTGTTCTTCCAGCTGCCGCCCTGTGCAAACAGATAAATATGGCCGCCCCCAGCGTCCCTGGGGGGTCGGCTCCAGGACCCCCGCAGACTGGCGGCCTGGAGAAGGCTCAGGCCCTGGTATGGATAGGTGGTGTGGGCAGTGTGTGTGGTGTGCGCGCGGAGCCCGCCCATGCCCCCTCCGCACTGCAACGTCTCTAGTGGCTTCTGACACGTGATACTGCGGTGTCAGGGAACGAGGATGGGGACGAAAGCCAGCACGGCCCCAGTGCAGGTGCAGGGGCGCCCCCAGCATCTCTGACCGAGGCTGGCTGAATCCGCGGATGCGCAGCCCACGGTTACGGGGAGCCAGTGTGTCTCCGTCCATCACCACACGCCACATCTTACTGGTGTGCTTGCTTGATAAACCTTTTTAAGATTTTTTTTTTTTTTTTTGAAAGGCAGAATGACAGAGGGAGAGACAGAGGTCTTCTATCTGCTGGCCACTCCCCAAATGTCTGTAACAACCAGGGTTGAAGCCAGGAGCCTAGAACTCCGTCCAGGTCGCCCAGGGTGGATGACGGGGTCCCAAGCACTTGGGCCGTCCTCCACTGCCTCTCCAAGTGCACCAGCAGGGAACTGGATTGGAAGCAGAGCAGCCAGGCTCTAACTGGTGCTCCGGTGTGGGATGCTGGCGCTGCAGGTGGCGGTTCCCCCTGGGCCCCAACACCAACCCCTGTCTTGACAAACTTAAAAGTTGTTGTGAACAGAAGAGCTTCCGTTTAAACACATGGGGGGACAGGTTCTGGGCCCACAGTCCAGGTGCTGGCTGGGAAGGGGCCAGGGTGAGATCACTGTGGGCTGTGGGTGCTGGGCCTGGGAAGGCCACGTCTCAGCGGGGAGTCAGGACCAGGACAGCCCAGGGGGCTCCAGGACACAGTGGGGGGTGGGCTGAAGAAAAGAGGCTCCTTGCCAGCTGACACCCCAAACCGGACCCTGTCGTAGAGGTCGCCACCGGGAACCTGCTGGACTTGGAAGAGATGGCCAAGGCCCCGCTGTCCACGGTCAGCGCCAACACCACTAACATGGATGAGGCACCGCGGTCCCAAGCCTTGGGCAGCAGCAGTGTTGTCTGGGTGAGTGGCTGTATGGCTGGGGACCCCCACAGGGTCCTGGGGGCCTGGGTCGGATTCCTGGACAAGCCTAAGGCTGCTCAGGTCCAGTCCCTGGCGCTGTGACCACCGGCCCCAGCCTAGCAGCACCCAGGCCCAGGGAGGAGGGCGAACAATGTCCCCGTTGAGCCCGAGGCTGCGTCCCCGGCAGCCCTGGCTCCCAGCACAGCTGTCTCCTCACAATGCCCGGCCTCTGGGCCACCCCGGGCCCAGCCAAAGGCTCCCTTGTTCCTGGTGCGGTGGAGTTTGCGCCTGGCACCCCTCCCCCCCAGCCAACTGAGCGAGGAGCCAGGACGTGGGCTCCCGGCACTCACTGTGACTCAGGCCGAGCCCTGACCCCTCGGCCTCAGCTTTTTCCTGTTCTCAGGGAGGGCAGTGACCTCTGTGCACAGTCTCTTGGAGGAACCTGAATGGTTTGGTTCTGTTCTGTTTTTAAAATTTGTTTATTTACTTGAAAGGCATAGTTGCAGAGGGAGAGAGAGATCTTCCATCCGCTGGTTCGTTCTCCAAATGGCCACAATGGTCAGATCTGATCCAAGCCGAAGCCAGGAGCCTGAAACTCTATCTAGGTCTCCCACGTGGGTTCAGGGGCCAACACCTGGGCCACCTTCCGCTGCTTTCCCAGGTGCATTAGCAGGGAGCTGGATCAGAAGTGGAGCAGCCGGGACAGGAACTGGCGCCCACGTCGGGTACCAGTGCTACAGGCAGAGGTGGCTTTCACATTAACTGCTGTGCTGCAGTGCTGGCCCCTGCTTTCTAATTTTAATTTTTCACTTGGTTGTTACTTCAGACTGTGGTACAAAAACAGTGCTTCACACAGATCCTGGAGCGTTCAAGTCTCCCCTAGCCGCAGGGCGGTGGTCAGCCCCGGATGCGAGCTCCCACGGCGGCTCGTCCTGTCTCTGGGGGGACCGAGGCTGTACAGTCCCATCCGCTGGGACCCTGCGGCCGCTGAACAACTGTCGAGGAGCCCCTTGCCCGCCCTCCCCGCTCTTCCTCCTGGCCGTGAGCTTTGTGCCGTGCTGTATCCCGGGACCCCTCCCTGGTGAGCGTGGGGGAGAGCAGGCGAGCCGCCTCCCGCAGCCGCCTGCTTTTGGAGTCTGAAAGACCCCTTCATGCTCCCCATGGGAACGCTGTCTCCAAGAGGAGCCGGGCCGGGCCCCCAGCCCTGGGGCAGGCAGCCAGTGGCAGAGCTGGGGATTGAAACCCGGGGCCCACCAGCTCTGGCTGCCCCTCGGGCTCAGCTGCTGGCGGCAACAGCCGGGCAGGTTCCCTCCAAGCGCCTCCTTGTGCTGGGGCTGGGGCAGGCCCTGCTCTGAGCGCCACCTCCCCTCTCCGGAATCCTCACCTGTGGCTTTGTTCCCCCCAAGGAACTGGACGATGGCCTGGACGAAGCGTTCTCAAGGTAACGTCCGCTGGGTCCCTCGCGCTGCCCGGGGGCCCTGGCCTCCGCACGCTGGGGCCCTTTCTTCCTGGGACCCTTTGCTGCGGCTGAGAACTTGAGCCGCTCGAATCCTCCAGCGCCTGGCACCACTGGGGCCCTCCGCTCAGCTGCCTCCTGGGGAAGGGCGGGTAGGCCCAGCTTCTAGAAGGCTCCTGCGGTTGAGCCAAGACGACCCTGGTGGCTGCCCTGCCGCGATGAGCTGAGCTCCCCTCTTCCCACACTTGGTGTCGCCCTTGAACCTTGGCTTTTTTGCAGGCTTTGCGCCCTGCAGGGGATGAGCAGGGGCAGGCGGTGCTTCCTGAGGCCCCGGAAGGAGGCTGGTGACATTTCCCCATTGTCCCGTGCCCCTCCCTGTGGCCATGGCTGCCTGCCACCAAGGAGAGGCCCAGGTAGCTCAGGGTGGAAGCCCAGCGTCCTGGGCAGCTGGTCTCCCTTTTCCCCTTGGGGCCCTCGGCAGTGCCCCCCCCACCCCCCGCCGCCCCCTGCAACCTCTGCCCTCTCATTCAGGACTTTGCTTGGGGTTGGAACCAATGATTGTGGACCTTCTGGGGGGAGCAGAGCTAGGTGCTTTGCCCTTTGCCTTCTCCCTCCCTCCTCTGCCTGCCCCCACCCCCACCCCTAAGCCTGGTGGAAACCCCTTGGTCTAGCTCGGGACCCCTCGATGGAGGCACAGATAACCTTCTCCCGCCTCTCCTGCCTTCCCGGCTGACCACAACCTCCTGGTTTGGAGAAAACCTTGGCGTTTGCTTTTTCCGGATTATTCATGTACCATGTGCCCTTTATTAGCGATCTCAAAACCCAGCAAAGCATTCAGCAGGCGCTGACGCCACCCAGACCGTGGGCTCAGGTCAGCCAACGCTGTGCGTGTGCGGTGCCGGGCACTGGCCCTCTGGCTGCTCAGACTCGGAACCCAGCAGCCCCCAGCCCTTCCAATGACCGACAGCCTCCAGGGCGTGGGCATGGGATCTCCTTTTGCACATGTGTGTCCCTTTTAAGATTCATTTTGTAATTTTAAAAATGTATTTTTTTTTTTATTTGAAAGGCAGAGAGCTCTTTTATCTGGTGGTTCACTGCCCAAATGCCCACAACAGCCGGTGCTGGGCCGGACCAAAGCCATGAGCCTGGAGCTCTACGTGGGTCTCCCATGTGGGTAGCAGGAACCCAACTACCTGAGCCGTCACCTGCTGCCTCCCTCCCACCTGCACATCAGCAGGAAGCTGGATCTGAAGCAGAGTGGCCAGGACTTAAAGGCCAGGCACTCAGATACGGGATGCAGGCATCCCAAGCAGTGACTTAACCCCTGCCCCAAGCGCCCGCCCCTCAGATTTGTGCTTTAAAAAGCACAGTGCTGTATGTGGTCGCGGCCTGCCCTCCCGCGCTCTGCCAGCCCAGGCCTCTGCTCTTTCCCGGGCCTTCCCTGATGCAGTCCTGGCACAGTGAGGGTGCACTGGCCACTCATGGGCGTCGTCGGACCCTCGGGGAGTCTCTCTGTCCCTTGGCATCTGGGACTTAGTCCCGCGGCCCTGTGTCCTGCCGCTTTCCCACGCATGCCCGCTGGTGGCCGGGCCAGCCCACCACCCAGGCTCCTGGCTCACACGGCTCTGCCTTCCAGGCTGGCCCAGTCGCGCACCAACCCTCAGCTGCTGGACACGGGCCTGACAGCGCAGGACATCCACTACGCCCAGTGCCTGTCACCTGTCGACTGGGACAAGCCTGAGAGCAGTGGCCCCGAGCAGGAAGACCTCTTCAGTTTCTGAGGGCCCGAGGCCCTACCACGTGACGGACCAAAGCCGCCCGCGGCAGGGGAGCCGGCTCCGGCCGGCGGCTCCCACAGCCCGCAGATCAAAGCTGCAGCCAGCCAAATCGGGGAAAGAGCAGGTTGTTTTTTTTTTTTTAAACCTGCTCTTTCTCTAAGAACTGAGAGATGCCTTGAATATTTATTCAGTGACTCGCAGCCGCTGCTGGCCTTGGGTGGGGCCCGGACCGGCCTCCTGCACCCTCTGCCTGCCCAGGCCGCTCCGGTCCAGGAGCTCAGGACGGCGACCAAAGCATTTCTCGTCCCCTCTCTCTCTGTGAAGACGCGGATTTCCATGGCGGTTGGATTCCCATCATCCTCTGGGCCCAGGGGGACCACCCCCCGCCCCCACCGCCTCCACTGAGGACTGAGGCCCCCGCTCGCCTCCCTCAGAGACAGAGGGGCAGCCCCTAACCAAAGCCCAGCACTTTAAAGCCCGCACAGCCCCGGGCTGCCTTCTTCCTGCCCAGCTCCAGGAGAAGGGGCTCCTCACTGCCGTGGCCTCTGTGTCTCCGTGTCCCTCCCTGGGGCGGCTGTGAAGCCCAACACCCAGCCTCATGCAGAGACTTCCTGCCCATTTCACAGATGAGGAAGCCGAGGCTGTGTGCGTGGAAGAGGTCGAGGGGAGAGCCAAGAGCCGATGCCAATGCTGCTCTTCCCGCCTCCGCCGCCTTCCCCCCACCCTTAGCTTTGTTGTCCTCCGAGGAACCAAAAAACCCCAGCTATTTTCTGACCAAAACGTGTTTCATAACACACCATCTGGTGCCTTTCCACTCGGAACTGGCAGGAGCCTCGGCGCCCCGCGAGCGGTCTCGCTGCCGACTGCAGCGCTGGGGGGTCTGCTCCTTCAGAGAGCAGGACAAAACCGGCCCCCAGAGGCGCCTGGCTGTGCCCTGTCCCAGCGCCGTGGCCGCGGAACCCCTCCACCGGGCCTCCCCTCTGACCGCAGCCGTGCGTGCGGCGCCTCCCAGCGGCCTGGCTGGTGGGAGCAGGTGCCAGCAGCCCCAGGGAAACACTGTGTCTATTTAGAGGCCGTGAATCAGAACGCACTGGGGGGGGGGGGGGGGCGGGGGCAGGGCCGACTTCTGGGCGCGCCCCAGCTTCTCAGACCCGGCTCCCACGTGGCCTTCCCGGGATCCGGCTCTGCGTGTGCCGGAAGGCAGCAGGGCTCAGTGGGACCCAGGCCGTCCTGGGCCCGAGGGGGCCCCGGGGCCTGAGAAACGCGGCGACCTTCCGCCCCGTGTCTGCGGGCGCATCTCCGGCTTTACTTTGTCATGCTATAAAGGAAGTCCTAACGAGGACAAAACCAAATAATAAATGTTCTTTGGAAGCGCAGGCGGTCTGTGACGGGGACGGGCAGGTGGGAGGGAGGCCAGCATCCCGTGGCTCCCGCCCTTGGCTGACACAGGAGCTGCAGTGACCCAGGCCTGGCGGGGCCGCGAGCTCTGACGCGGCACCTGCTCCGAGGCCCAGCAGGCCCGCCCTGCGGGTGGCTGTGTGTGGGATGAGGTCATTCCTGGCCGCGTCAGCCAGCCGGCTGTCAGCCTCCCTGAAGAAGCCTCGGAAAGCCGAGGTCTGGGGGCCCCGGGCGGACAGTTTCCATCGCGTCCCGGAGTCGATCCATGACGTTTATCCTGCTGACCTTGTGCAGAACATGGACCCCAGCCTCGTGGCCGCAGTGTGATGGGGGAGGCCCGAAGCCCAGCTGTGGTTCTGCCACTGGATCGGTCGCATCTTTCTTTGGGCCTCAGTTTCCTCACCGCGAGCAGGGTGTAGCGGTCTCCCCACTCGGGCGGTTCAAAGGCCTCTCTCCCGGACCAAGCACAGCCGGTGACAGCGGTGTTGGCTGAGCCCTGCCTGTGCGCCGGGCGGTGTCGAGCCTGGATCAGGCGAGCTCCCTGGCCTCCCCAGGGCACCAAGGCTCATGGGGGAAGGCAGACCCGCTTCAAGTCCCAGTCTGGTGCCCTGAGCTGCTGTCCCTGCCTCCCAGGAGCCCTGGCTGGGGTCAGGCTGCTCTCTCCAGCTCCCCTCCGCTGCCGCTGCCACCGGCCAGGGAGTCCCCAGGCTGTGGGGGTCTCCTCGGAACACCCCTCTCCCTCTCCCTTTCCAAGCTGTGTTTAGTGTCCGGAGCCCAGGCAGCGCCCCCTGACGTCAGCCATTGGGACGTCTCTGTGAATCCGGAGCAGGTAACGGAAGGGCTAAGACATTCTTCCCCACTGGTCTGCAAAGGCACCCGGCAAGTGCAGCTTTCCGTTTGAATCTGGGTGTCCGGGTCCCCAGCACAGAGCCACCTTTCCGCTGTGTCATGACCTCCTCACGACCTTCAGCTTCACGGACATGGGACACACGTCGGGGTCTCGCCTCCCACCAGGAGATTCCGTCCCAGTTCGTTCTCTCCGGGGCTTTCCTGTAACAGCCTGGAGAGCGAGCTGGGTGGTGCTGGCCTGGGGCTGCCTCCTCCCCCGCCTCCCTGCAGAGCAGAACCTGGGCCTGTTTGTTTACTAGGCAGTGACCCTCGGCCCCTGGCCTTCAGGTCCAGCATGGTGACACTCGTCCTCGCAGCCGTGCTACGCGCTGGGTGGTCCCTGCCCCGATTTCCAGATGGGGCAGCCGAGGGTCAGGGGAGGAATGAGGTGACCGGAGTCTCACAAGAGCTGGGCCTGGGACTCTGACTCCAGGGTCTGCCCCTCCTTGCAGAGCGAAGGGCATAGCCAGGCCCAGCTGCCCACAGCCCGCTCTGCCTCGCCCATAGCCTCAGCCACACAGCACCCTGGGAACTGCCAGTGCGGGGCTCCGGGCACAGGCAGTGGCCGGAGCAGAACCTCCCCGCCCATCCCAGGTGCTGCCCTTCTGAACAGGTGCCCTGGAGGACCTGGCAGGGCTGTGTCTCATCCCTGCGGGGCCCCGTCCTGCCCCAGGGGCGTTGCTAGCCTGTCGGTGGGTCCCTGAGTGGGCTCCTCGGGAGGGAGGCTTCCCTGGGGCGTGGTGAGGAGGAGGAGAACACGTGTCTGGAACAGTGGCCGCATCTACACATGAGCTAGTTGACGCTGCTGCATAGCGAGCATGCTAGTAGATGTTATTAGCCCATTTTCCAGACAATGACACTGAGGCACAGAGGTTATATGAGTATATGACCTGCCAGCCTCACAGAGCTGGTAGGAGGCAGGTCTGGGATTTGGAGCCCAGGTGTTCACGGTCTCCCAGGGGTGGCCCTGCCTCTCTGCAGGTCACTGGAACATTTGGAGGACATGATGACCTGACTGATGGAGGAACTTCCAAGCGCAGCAGAGAAACCTTAGCCAGGTGACCAGCTCAGGATTGCTAGGCCAGGTCGGTGCCTTCGCTTCCAACCAGGTCAGCTGTGGGCTGTGGCCTAAGTCCTGTTGCCAGGCAACAGCTGACCGTGCCTGCTGAGTCCCAGCGTGGCCTGTCTCCAGGTGGCTGAGACATAGCTGCCCTGTGACAGCCCTGTGCACGGGGTGGGTTTGCACCATCCCAGCAGGGCGCTTAGAATGGCAGCTGGGGGCACCAGGGCAGGCCCCTGGGAGGGCAGAATGTTCCAGATGGGCCTTGGAGGAAGGCTGGGAAGGTTGGAGACTTCCTTCGCTAGCCTGGGAGATCTGTGTGGCCAGGGCCTGTGTCGGGTTCACCCCATGGCCTCCATGCCCAGCATAGCACCTGGCACAGCCTAGCAATCTGTCAGTCACTTGGCATCAAAAAGGAGGAGAACCAGGGCTGGCGCTGTGGTGTAGCGGGCAAAGCTGCTGCCTGCAGTGCCAGCATCCCACAATGGCACCGGTTTGAGTCCTGGCTCCTCCACTTCCAATCCAGCTCCCTGCTAATGCACCTGGGAAAGCAGCAGAGGATGGCTCAAATACTTGGGCTCCTGCACCCATGTGGGAGACCTGGAAGAAGCTCCTGGCTCCTGGCTTCGGATCATCCCAGCTCCAGTTGTTGTGGCCATTTGGGGAGTAAACAGCAGATAGAAGACCTCTCTCTCTCGGCCTCCCTATAACACTGCCTTTCAAATAAATAAATAAATCTTTAAAAAAAAAAAAAAAAAGGGCAGGGGAGGGGAGAGAAGGTGCCCAGACAAAGGGCAGCCTCAGTCCACTTTCCTTGTCACACGTCGCCCTGGGCCTGGGTGCTGCGGGTCTCAAGCCAGCAGCCTCAGCGCCCACCCAGTCCTGATTTAGAAAAAAATGTGAGGTCCACACCTCCGCCCTGAGCGAGGGTCTTGGATCCTGCTTCTTCAGAGAGAGCCCTGTGTGCCAGTGCTGGAAGAGCCCCCAGGGCCTCGCAGCTCTGCTCTCAGGACCGCCCTCGATGGCACCCTGTCTAGTGCTCCATCGGCCATGGGAGGGAGAAGCCCCTCTGTGCTCTCTGGGAGAGGCTACAGAGCTCACCAGGAAGTGGGAGCGACTGTGATGAGAAGAGGCAGGCAGAGGGCCCTGGTGACCCCCCCCCCCCCCACGCACAGTGAGCTCCCGGTCATCATCCGCCTCTCCAGGGCCCATCTGTCAAATGCAGCCCTGGAAGAGCCGGGCTCCTGATCGCAAGCGCTGGCCCTGGAGCCGCAGGCAGCACTGCCTTTGAGTCCCAGGTTTGTCCCCCGGCTGTGTAAATGGCTTAATGGTCTGCACCTCAGTCATTCCACCTGAGAAATGGGGTGATGACAGCCAGAACAGGGATGCAATGAGGTGCCCCGGAGTTGCTAGATGAGTTAAGGCTTGTAAGGAGCTGGGAGCAGCTCCCGCTGTGGCCATCTGCTGTTGGCTGCTGGGGGGCTGGGGCGGGGAGGGGCAGGATGTACTCCCACCCAGGAGTAAGGCCCACCCAGGGCGGCAGACTCAGGGGGAGACGGGCTTGTACCCCGATGCCACCCAGGTGCACGCCCTGCCCCTGCCCACCAGGAAACTGTGCCCTGGGGGGAACTAGAAAGGCGATCGCCTGGGCTGCAAACATTCCCCTCCCTGCTTCAGAGAGGAGGGCTTTAGTAGAGAGGGGTGGCTCATCCACCTGCTGGGAGGGGCGGGGTGTGAGGAGGTCCCTGTGCAGGCCGGGGGAACAAGGTCAACACTGCCCCCGCTGACCCTGGCGGTCACAGACCATGGGAAGGGGCCGCTGGACAACCAAACCCCGCTCCGAGACACAGGAGGCGGGTGGTGGTGGGGGGTGGGGAATGGCTGGACAGCTCAGGGCTGGGGTGAAAGAAACTGCAGGCAGTGAGCTCAGGGACCTTGCTGCTGTCCCAAGATGTGGCCAGTGCTGGGCTCGGCATTCTCGGGGCCAGCCAGGCGAGAGCCAAGGCTCGCGTGAAGTGACCAGAGAGAGAAGTGACAGGGCCAGGACTGGGGCACAGATCTGCGTGCACGTGAGAGCTGGGTGGGGGAAAGAGCTGTGGGGTAACACCGTGGACTACACGAGCCCCCATCCTCCCCCGGTGCTCAGGACACGGCAGCTCCCAAGACGATGGGAGCCTGGCTCGCTCACAAAGTGGACGTTCCTGGGTGCAGGAACAGACCCTGCCCCCGGCGTGTGGCATCAGCACTGAAGGAGCAGTGGGGAGGGGGCAGAGGCCACAGCTGCTCCACGCGGGGGCTCAGGGGTCCCTGCCCAGAGACCTTCAGGAGGCAGGGCGGGAGTTGGGAGGCTGGCCAAGAGCCCGGAACACAGGAAACAGCAGGTGCAGAAGCCCTCAGTGGGCCTCATGGGAAGCAGGAGGGGGGCAGGCGTGGTTGCAGAGGAGGAAGGGCCCTGAGCAAGGGGCCAGAGGGCAGGCCCAGGCGAGGGGCTCCAGGCCAGAGCCGGGCTCTCCACCTGCTCCGGAGAGAGTCTCACGGCTCTGTGCAGGGGGCTTGAAGACCCGAAGGCTGCACATGAGGGTGGACTCAGGTTCTCTGAGGCTCTGGCTTCTTCCAGGGTCAGACCCAAGAGGAAACAGGCTCTGGACCTGACAAGGGGCAGGCAGAGCCTAGGGTGGGGACGACCCTTCCTCCCGGTGATGGTGACAGATGCCCCTGTGAGAGGCAGGCCCAGCCCTGCCCCGAGGCCTGCAGCAGCGCCCCCAGCAGCAAGGCCCGAGAAAAATCAAGAGAGCGCACGTCTTGAATGCCACTTTATCGCAGTGAGCTTGTCGATCCAGCTCATTACATTTAATTAGAATTATTTAATTAGAATCTTAATAAAAGAGTAAGGCAGGAAGGAGGCTGGGAAGCCGAGGAGAGGAGAGCTATGCCGCGCTGAGCATGGGAAGGAGGCCCGGCCTGGGAGCTGGGCTGGCGGAGGGGCGGCCAGGACGCCTGCAGGAAGGTGGGGCCTCTGCCTGTGGCTGCGTTGGGACCACAGGGACCCGAGCACCCAGCCTCCTCCCGCCCTTCCTCCTGCAGCTGCCTCAGGTCCTGGGCCGAGGGCGCTGGGCACACGCAGACGCGTGGCACCCATTGCCTGCCCTCCGGGTGCCCTGCACAGGAGGAGGTCAGCCAGGGCAGGGGCGTCTCCCCCCACCTGGGGCAGAGAGGCTCTAGAGCGGGGCTGTGTGCCGAGCAGGAAGTGGGCGAGGGCCGCCAGCACGTGAGCAGGGGCAGCGATGCGTGTGGGGTCCTGGAAGGACAGGGAAGTGGGGTTCGGAGCAGGGATCTGTAGCCGGGGACCGGTTCCGCCGGCACCGCCCTGGCCGGTTCTGGCAAGTTCCTGCGGTACGGTAGACCGGCCCTCAAAGCCTCGTGTCCCCTCTGCACAACCAGGGAGAAGCCCAGGGAGCCCAGGGAGAAGCTGCAAGTGTGAGAGAGTCACCCCAAAGAGTTTGGGGGCTCCTACTATACACCCATCTCCAAGTCCTCCTTTCTGAAGGACCCCGTTTTGGGGCCGGTGTTGTGGCGCAGTGGAGCCAGCCACCACTTGCAATGCCAGCATCCCATGCCAGAGCGCCAGGTGGAGTCCCAGCTGTTCTGCCGCCTGGCCAGCTCCCTGCTCATGCACCAGGGAAAGCAGCAGGTGATGGCCCAGGTGGCTGGGTCCCTGCCACCCAGGCAGAAGACCTGCATGGCCCAAACCAGTCACTATCTTCTTGCCTGGGCTCTACCCAAGCTCCACCAGCAGGTGTAGGCCTCTCCTTTCCCCCCTCCTCCTCTCCCCCATCTCTCCCTCTTCCTTCTTCCCTTCCAGGCATAAACAAAGAAGCTCATGGCCTTTGTTTGCCCCCGCCCCGCCCCCTCGCAGGGAACCTGATCTGAGATGCAGCTGGCAGTGGGCTGGTGTGCCACCTCTGCAAATGAGCACGCACCCCGTGATTTCTAACATTTTCTGCTCTCCATGGTGCTCACCGTGGCCACTCCCAAGCTACCAAGAGGTCCTGGAGTTAGCCCACGTACCATCTGTTCTCACAGCACCGGCACCCACAGGGTGAGGGCCACCGGGGGACGGCAGAGCAAGAAGAGCACCTGCTGGCTCGCAGAGGGCCCGCCCATCCCTGGGCCTCCCCTTGCACGGCCCGGCCTGTGCTGCCAGGCTGCAGGGCGAGAGGAGAAGAGGACCCGGGCAGCTTGCAGGATGGGTCGGCCTTTACGCAGCTGGCAGCAGAGGAGGCCATGGGGTTTGGCACACAAAGGAGCAGACCTTGCACTTGGCTTTTCCACAGACCTAATCCTGCTGCAGGAAAAGATAAGAGAGATTTAGCCCAGTTATAGGAAGTTCCTAGGCTCCCGTCTCTGCCTGGAGCCAGGAACCAGGGCACTGAAGCTTACGATTCTTCTCTCGTAATTTCCCCGTGTCTTCGGAGCAGCCGGCTGCCTTTGAAATCTGCCAGTCATGCGTTCAGGGACAGTGAGGTCTCAGGCCCTTGGAGCTCCACCTTCCATGGTACTTTGCTCCAGATGGCCACAGGCCATAATATAATCAATCAATTAATTCGATTAGCTGTTTCGCCACTACATCGCACCGGCTGCCAGATTCCCATCCCTGGACACAAGCCGGATTTCTCCCTCTCTCGAGCCCCGACTGGACCAGGTCATTATCTCCCTCGTTCCCCTGAGACTGTGGCACCTGCAGCCCACCTGCTTCGACCGCCAGGTTGCCTGGTTGAAAACAATGGGAACTGACTCACTAATTGAGGCAGAACAGGGACTTGCTGGGAGGGCGCCAAGTTGCTTGCAGAACTGAGGGAGAGTGGGAAGAAGCCAGGGGAGGCTGGCACCGCGGGCAGAGCCAGGGCGCCCCGTAGGAAACATGTGGCTCCGCTGCGGCACCAGGCCACTCCCTGGACACCCCCCACCAGTGAGCACCACTGTCCTCTGTGGCTCTCTATAGACAGCTGACAGCTGACAGCCTCTCCTGGCCGCCTGGGGCAGAAGGCCAGAGCTGTCTCCCTCCGAGCTTCACCCTACGGCGTGGTCTCCAGGTAAGAAAGGAGAGCGAATGCTGAAAGGGAGAAAGAAAACACAGCAACGGGGCCCGGCGCTGTGGCCCAGCGGGTTAAGCCACTGCCTGAGATGCTGGGATCCCACACCGGAGCGCCGGTTCCAGTCCCGGCTGCTCCACTTCTCATCCAGCTCCCTGCTAATGCACCTGGAAAGGCAGCGCAAGGTGGCCCAAGTGCTTGAGCCCCTGCCACCCAAGTGGGAAATCCAGATGGAGTTCCTGGCTCCTGGGTTTGGTTTGGCCCAGCCTGGCTGTTATAGCCATTGGGGGAGTGAACCATCAAATGGAAGATTCTCTCTCTCTCTCTCTCTCTCTCTCTCTCTGCCTTTCAGATAAAATTAACAAGTCTTTAAGAAAAAAAAAAAAAACAAAAGAAAGAAGAAAATGACAAACCAGTAAATGGCCACCTTGGCTAGAGACTACTGGCATTTCCACTGCTCTGGCCCCATTCGGTCTTCACATTTGTCTTTGAGAGGTGTCACGTTTTTCAACCCCGTTTTATCAGCGAGGACACAGGGTCTGAGCGCCTCTGTCAGTAAGGACTGCAAGGACCGGGCTGGACCCGGGTCTTGGCAGAGGCAGGCAGAGCTGAGCAGTCTGCAGGCAGGTCCTGGAGCAGGGGGCCATCCGTGGACGGCAGCAGCCATGTGAGCTCAGCACACAGTGTGTTGGGAACACGTGTTCTCTGTTCAGCCTCAGTGTGCAGACAGCCAGCCGGGGTGCTGGCAGCACTGACCACCAATGGTGTGGCCCCTTGCCCTGGGATCCAGGAGAGCCCTTGAGCTCTGCAGAACAGGCGGGAGCCGCTGCCCCACGCTGGGGAGAGGAGCGGGCGTCTGAAAAAGAGGGAGAAGCAGCCAGAGCCCATGCATCCACACAGGGGCTCAGCTGGTGGCCCAGGTCTCGCCTGTGGGATGGGGGCCTGGGGTGGTCTCCCAGGGCGGAGCTGCACCTGCTCCAAGAGGGAGCTCCGTGTGAGGGCTGTGTCCCCCACCTCAGGCTAAGGCTCCCCTCTTGGATGGGGCGGGCTTGAGGAGCAGGACCAGCAGAGCTGCGTGGCCGTGACTGCCTGGAAGGGGAAATGGAGACCCACAGAGGGGCGGGACTTCATCTCCCCCACCACCCGGAGTGACAGCTTCCGGCCTCCCAGCCAGGGGAACTTGAGGTCACTGGGTGGGGTGTGGGCTGTCCCATGCAGGTTCCAGAGCCAGGAGGGAGGCTCTGGCTGCTGAGACAAGACACCGCCCCTCGGCCACGCCTCCTGTTGTTATGTCCTAGATGCTGGCGCCCTTGGCCAGGTTTCTCTTGATTGCCTCATCCCGCTGAGGCCGACAGATGCACACAGCTGGCAGAGGGCGCTGGCAGTGCAGGCCTGAGCCCCGGGAGGTGGAGATCCTGGTGCAGTCTGTGCCCCCACCTTGCCTGACTGTGTGGCCCTGGGCAGTGCCGTGACACCCGAGGCTCTGGGCTCTCTCTCAGCCTCCTGACTCCAGGATTTGGGGGAACACAGTCTGATTTTGGGATACTTCTCCCCATCTATTGTTAAAAATATTTTTTAAAATTATAGCAAAATGTGCATAACCTAAAATGTACTATTTCTAAGTGTGCAGGTCAGTGGCACCAAGTCCTTTTGCACTGTCCTAAAACCGCCACCACCGTCCACCTCCAGAAATTCTGCCTCATCCCAGCTGAACCCGCATGTTTAAATAGCAGCGTTATTGTGATGTCATTCACACATCGTAGAGTTTGTACATTTAAAATGCACATGGGCTGGTGTTTAGCTCACGTCACAATTGATTTTTTCAACATTTCCATCACCCCCAAAAGAATCCCCCCTCCATTAGGAAAAGAAAAAGGGCTGGCACTGTGGCGTAGCGGGTAAAGCCGCCGCCTGCAGTGCTGGCATCCCATATGGGCACCAGTTCGAGTCCTGGCTGCTCCACTTCAGATCCAGCTCCATGCTATGGCCTGGGAAAAGCAGTAGAAGATGGCCCAAGTGCTCATGCCCCTGCACCCATGTGGGAGACCTGGAAGAAGCTCCAGGCTCCTGGCTTTGGCCTGGCCCAGTGCTGGCTGTTGTGGCCTTCTGGGGGGTGAACCAGCAGCTGGAAGATCTATCTCTCTCTCCCTGCTGCATCAACCCCTGACCCTGTACTCCAACTTTCAAATAAATAAATAAATCTTTAAAAAGAAAAGGAAAAGGGAAAATTTTTATTCCGCGTTCACCTCCTTCCTCTTCAGTACCTGCCTTGCTTTAGGTGGACCTGAGTTTCCAGCTGTATCATTTCCTGTCTCCCTAAGGAGTTTTACGAAGCATTTCATGCAAGGCAGGCCTGCCGCCCAGGAACTCCCTCAATTGTCGTTTGGGAAAACCTTTTCTTCTCTTTCCCCTTTGAAGGATAATTTTGCAGGGTGAAGAATTTTAGGTTGATGGGCCTTTTCTTTTAATAATGTCTCTTTCTTTCTTTCTTTCTTTCTTTCTTTCTTTCTTTCTTTCTTTCTTTCTTTCTTTCTTTCTTTCTTTCTTTCTTTCTTTCTTTCTTTCTTTCTTTCTTTCTTTCTTTCTTTCTTTCTTTCTTTCTTTCTTTCTTTCTTTCTTTCTTTCTTTCTTTCTTTCTTTCTTTCTTTCTTTCTTTCTTTCTTTCTTTCTTTCTTTCTTTCTTTCTTTCTTTCTTTCTTTCTTTCTTTCTTTCTTTCTTTCTTTCTTTCTTTCTTTCTTTCTTTCTTTCTTTCTTTCTTTCTTTCTTTCTTTCTTTCTTTCTTTCTTTCTTTCTTTCTTTCTTTCTTTCTTTCTTTCTTTCTTTCTTTCTTTCTTTCTTTCTTTCTTTCTTTCTTTCTTTCTTCAAGGGAGAAAGGAGAGAGAGATCTTCTATCCACTGATTCACTCCCCAGATGGCCAGTCCGAAGCCAGGAGCTTCATTCAGGTCTCCCACATGGGTGCAGGGACCCAAGCACTTGGGTCATCTTCCACTGCTTTCCCAGGCACAGTAGCAGGGAGCTGGATCACAAGTGGAACAGCCAGGACCTGAACTGGTGCCATGTGGGATGCTGGCGCTGCAGGCGGTGGCTTAACCCGCTACACCACAGCACCTGCCCCATTAACAATTTCATTGCTTATTTATTTGAGGGAGAAAGATAAACAGAGAGACAGAAGGCAGGGAGGGGGAGGGCACCCCCATCTACTGGTTCCCTCCCCAGGTGCGTTCTATGGCCAGGACTGGGCTGGGCCGGAGCTGAGCGTCCAGAGCTCAGGGCAGGTCTCCCACACTGGGGCAGGAACCCAAGTATCGGAGCCATCGCTGCTGCCTCCCAGCACCCGCGTTAACAGGAAGCTGGAGTCGGGAGCCGGAGCAGGAAACTGACGCGAGGCACTCTGACACAGGACCAGGGCGCCTTCGCTGGCGTCTTCAATGCTGGGCCAAACGCCCGCCCCTCGCCCTCCACTCTCCTCTCCTCGCGCGGTTTCTGAGAAGTCAGACCTAGTTTTCTTCCAGGAGTCCCCCCCCCCCCCATCTCTGATTGTGTGCAATTTGAAAACAGCATGCCTCCACGTGGTGCTTTGTTCTTCATCCTGCTCTGTGATGGCCGAGCTTCCTGGACCTGTGGTTGAGTGTCCGGCGAGAATGTAGGGAAATTCTCAGTCATCATTGCTGCGGGCGTGGCTCCTGCTCCTTTCTCTCGCCGGCATTCCCCGCACAGGTGTGCCACACCTTCCGTCTCGGCCCCACCCCTGTCTGCTGCAAACCCTGTCCACCCTCCTGCTGCCCGCGTCTGCCCGCGTCCTGCTGCACCTGCGGCATGGAGGGAGCCCGGCACCGCAGGCCGTCTGTGACCGCTTCTTTCCTTGCTGTCAGGAAGCTCCACCCATGGAGCCCTCGTGGTGGAGTAGAGCGTTTGGCTGCCTTCTGCGACACCGGCATTCTGGCTGCTCCGCTTCTAATCCAGCTCCCTACTAGTGTGTCTGGGAAGGCAGCAGGTGGTGGCCCAAGTCCTTGAGACCCTGTACCCATGTGGGAGACTTGGACGATGTTCATGGATCCTGGCTTTGGTCTGGTCCAGCCTTGGCTGTTGTGGCCATTTGGGGAGTGAACCAGCAGACGGAAGATCACTTTCTTGCTCTCTGTGTACCCCGCCCTGCCCCCGACAACTCTGCTTTTCAAATAAATCTGTTAAAAAAATAATAATAAAAAGAAGATGCATAATGACCAACATGGAGGCCCCCTCCAATCCTCTGGGGGAGCAAGGGTGAATTTTCTGTCTCTGCTTGAACTGGGGCACCCGTCCTCTGCCCTCCAACACGGTGCTCCTGGCTTTGGGCCTTTGGACTTGGACTGGATGACACCAGAGGCTTCCCTGGATCTGCAGCTGGTGGACGTGATGGTGGGACGTGGCCTTGCCACTGTGTGGCCAGTCCCTGTAATGAATCTGCAGCCTCTTGGTTCTCTGGAGAATCCTAACACGCTGAGCTCCAGGGCTGCACCACGTGGCCTCCGGCACAGCCTGGAATGATCTCGGCTCCCAGCAGCATGGCCCCACCAGTGCTGACGTCACCTCTTCCGCACAGACCGGCCTGTCCAGCAGAACCGCTCTGCTAAGCTACCAACGGCAGGACGGAAGCGGGTCTCCAAGGCCCTCTAGGGTTGTCCCGCATCAAAAACACATGCTTCGGGCTGGGGTCTGACGCGGTGACTGGCGTGCTTTGGGGACACCCATACCCCACATGGGAGGCACCTGGCTCTGAGTCCCAGCCCCACTTCCCATTCCAGCTCCTGCTGATGTACACGCCCTGGAGGCAGCAGGTGGTGGCCCAAGGACTCTTTCCCTATCCCAAGGCTTCTGCAAACAGTTGGCCTGGGGCTGGCATGGGGCCTCCCCTCCCTGCACCGACTCTGGGGCTCCTGGAAGCTGCCCACTTGGGAGACGTGAATGAAGTTCCTGATCCTGGCTTGGGCCTGGCCCAGCACCTACTGGTGTGGGCATTTGGGGAGTAAACCAGTGGATGGAAGATTCTCTCTCTCTCTCTCTCTCTTTCTCCCTCTCTCCCCCCACACACACCTCTGCCTTTAAAATAGATTTTTAAAAATATATGCTCCGGGGCCAGCACAGTGGCACAGCAGGTTAATGCCCTGGCCTGAAGTGCCAGTGTCCCATATGGGCGCCGGTTCGAGTCCCAGCTGCTCCTCTTCTGATCCAGCTCTCTACTTTGGCCTGGGAAAGCAGTGGAAGATGGTCTGAGTCCTCAGGCCCCTGCACCCACGTGGGAGACCCGGAAGAAGCTCCTGGCTCCTGGCTTTGGATCAGCGCAGCTTTGCCCATTGTGGTCAGCTGGGGAGTGAACCAGCAGATGGAAGACCCCCCACCCCACCCCCGGCTCTCCCTCTCTCTGTAACTCTGTCTTTCAAATAAATAAAATAATTTTTTTTTTAAAAAGAGTTGTTTGTGAGCTTTGGATAAATCGATGAGAAGATGACGAGATAAGGACCAAGAGCAAGGTACTGTGCAGGGTGGGGGCCTCTGGGAAGGAACCCTGCTTCTAGAAGTTACTCCTTAGGGGAACAGAGGCTCATTAGTAGATGGAGTGATAAGCAGCAGCCAAGGTAAATGTTAACAGGAAGTGCCTCCGTGGGCTCAGGCGGGCTGTGCGCAGGTGCAGAAGTCACCCCTCCCCCCAGTCTCAGCCGGGAGCCTCCTCCCTGCACCCAGAGAGAGGCTCGCTGCTCACCAGAGGCTCTGCCGGCCCCTAAGTGCTCCTTAGACGGAGCCAACCTGTGCTCACCTCAGGGCCTTCACCCTGGCGGTTCCTTCCCTCGTCCCTGCACCTCCCGCAGGTCCCTGGGCAAAGGTCTCCGCCTCTGAGAGCGCCTTTTGTCCCCAGCCTACAACGGCAGCCACTGTCCCCACCACCGCCCCGCTTGCCTTCTTTTTAAAAATGTATTGTTCATTTATTGTCATTTCATTTGGAAGACAGATCTCCCATTGGCTGGTTCACTCCCCAAATGCCTGGCAGCTGGGCCAGGCTGAAGCCGGGAGCCCGGAGTTCCATCTGGGTCCCCCGCGTGGGTGACAGGAGTCCATCTGCCTCCCAGGGTGCACATTAACAGGAAGGTGGCATTGGGAGCCGACCTGGGACTCAAACCGAGGTGCTCCAACAGGGATGCAGATGCCCCAAGTGGTGTGTGGGCTGCTCTGCCAAACACCCATCCCTCCATCCTTCCCTTCTTAATACGCTAACCTAGCCCTGCTTGAATTTCATGAAAGCATTTATCACAACAAAAATATATAAATTTTTAAAAGAGATCTATTTTATTCATTTGAAAGGCAGAGTTGAGAGAGAGAGAGCTCGTTCATCTGTTGGTCCACTCCCCAAATGTCCACAATAGCTGGGGCTGGGCCAGGCTGAAGCCTGGAAAACCAGGAGATTCATCTGGGTCTCCCACGTGGGTGCAGGGGCCCA
The DNA here is from genome assembly GCF_051225735.1 of Oryctolagus cuniculus. Lineage (NCBI taxonomy): Eukaryota > Metazoa > Chordata > Mammalia > Lagomorpha > Leporidae > Oryctolagus > Oryctolagus cuniculus. The sequence continues at coordinate 146,567,711 of NC_142873.1, read as the reverse complement.
AGCTCTTGGGCCATCCTCTGCTGCTTTCCCAGGTGCGTTAGCGGGGAGCTGGATCAGAAGTGGAGCAACTGGTACCGATATGAGACGACAGTGTCACAGGCAGTGGTCTTATCCAATGGGCGTCAATGCTGGCCCTTGTATTTTAATTTTAATTTTATTTATTTATTTTGCCATACTCCTTCATCCTAAAGGAGAAGTCAGACAAGCATAGTTATTTTAAGTAAATAAATAAATAAGCAAACAAATTCCTCCTGTTTGTTGCTGTGTCTTGAGCACTTAGAAGAGTGCCTGGCACTTAGCAGTAGGTTCAGCTGTGCTAGGTGAACAAGCGAGGGGTGGGCGGTCCCTGCCTCAACCAGCTCCCCCTTCCCAGGTGACACAGGCCTGGGGCAGAGCGACATGATGACAGGCAGGGCGCTCTGGGAGCAGCGGCCGAACCTTCCCACCCTGCTGGAGTTGGGCAAGGGTGGAAGGCTTCCCGGAAGAGGCCACATCTCAATCAAGAGCTGAGGGTTGAGCAAGGGCTCTGAGTAAGGAGGGAGGAGGAGGGAGTTCTGGACAGGGCTGTTCAGGTGCAAAGTCCCGGGAAGCCTGGAACGTGAGCAGAGGGTAGAACGTTTGCAGTGGGGCGGGTGTGAGGGCGCGGAAGGGGCTGGGCTGGGCGCCAGGCGGGAGGGAGGCGGCAGGACCAGCCAGGGTTTCTGCATGCTGGCGCGTCCTCAGCGTTCACCATCTCGGGAATTTTGCCGCGTTCAGCATCTCTTGTCCCAGTGATAGACGCTTGTCACTTAGTGTTTTACTTACAACTGAATCACCTTACTTACCTACATGCATTTGAAAAGGAAACCTTCTAGGAAGCAATTCCAAATTGGGCGTAGACACAAAACAGCAGCAGAGCCAAACCCAAAGGAAACAGTGTTGCTTCCATCTCCCATCCCCAAGGTGGATTAGAGGCCCGCCTTGGACAGGCAATTTAGAAGCCACCTGGGACAGCTGGGCTCCGTATCAGGGTGCCCAGATCCAAGTCTCAGCTCCACTGGGGACGCCAGCTTCCTGCTCACGCACACCTGGAAGGCAGCAGGTGACAGCTCAAGAACTTGGATTCTTGGCTCCCATGTGGGTGACCAGGATGGAGCAATCTCTCTCTCTCTCTCTCTGCCTTTCAAACAAATAAACTAAGTAAATAAATGCAAATTTTGAAGAAGGGAGATTAAGAAGCATCCGTGAGGTGTTCCAGACATGACAGCGCCAGATGGAACGTTCTCCTTGACATCAAGTCGGGAAGACTGACGGATGACTCAGACGGGAGCGTCTTTCTCACCACGGGGCTGGGGCTCCGTGTTGCTTCAAGCTGTGCCTGGGTTTCTTATAAGGTTAAATCAGTAACTAAACAACGTAACCCGGCAATGTACAACCAGCGGTGCACTTTCTACACCTAGACACACTCCTTGTAAACTTCTCAGGTGCCTTCTACTGAATGGGAAAAGGGGATGGAAGAGAAAATGAGGCAGAGGGCCAAGAGAACCAAATGAGCCATCAATCAGCTTCTACCCGCCACTCCTCCTGTGCTGTCCAACTGCCCGCCCACTCACACACCAATGCCCGCCTCTCTACTCACCTGCCAAGTACAGGTGCCCACACTCTCCACCCCGATACACTGCTGAGCAGCCCCATGACCCTATCTGCCCACGCGCCCATCCACGCGCTCACCAGACCGTCCATCCATCCGCCTCTCCGTGTGCCCCACACCGACGTCCACCCCACACCGGCGTCCTGACTCCTGGTTCTCCTATTGATTCTTAGTCTGTTTTGTGTTGCTCTAACAAAGTACTCGGTTAGGGGTGCTTTATACAGAGGAGAGGTTTACTTAGCTCACGCTTTGGGAACACGTTCAAGAACGTGACGGTGACATGTGCTTGGCTATGGTGAGGGCCTTCTGGCTGTATCATGGCTTGGTAGCCGGCATCATGCTACAGGGGGAGCGAGAGCGATCCAGGGGCCAGGCTTGCCCTCTGCTGCAGCCCCCTGCCCTCGCAGGCGCTAACTGGGGTTGCTCAAGAACTACATGAACTGGGTGGCGCCCCAGTGACCTAATTAGCCCCACAAGGGCCTGAGCCATAGCACTTTCCATGCCAGAAGCCATGGCCAGGACCCCTTTAGTCGACTTCGGATTTGGGGCTCGCTGCTCCCTGCTAGCTCGGTCTTCTGAGCTATCTCCTGGTTCTCCCTGAACAGAGTCTCGGGAGAGCGCCTCGTCCTTGCTGTCCCCAGCCCCTCCCCCTTGCACTCCTCCCACCACGCTCTCATTTGCTCCTCCCTTACCAGGGCCCAGCCCTAGGTTGTCAAACCAGAAAGGGACGGCTGGGGCCACCAAGCCCAAAGCTTTGCATTTCTCCTTGGGAAAACCAAGGACTAGCGGTGGTGGTGGGTGGGGGGACAAGTCGCTCAGGGCCGCGGGGCCAGCCGGTGGCAGCATCGGGGACCTTGCCTTCCCCAAGCTCCATCCTCCAGGTCCTTTGACTCCTCCTGGAGCTCTCAAGTGGCCAGGCCTGGGGCATCCTGGGACTGGCTCGTCCAAGCTTTTCCACTCAAGGAATGGGGGCTGGCCTAGGCTGACTGCCCACGTGTCCATGTGGCCAGAGAACTACACCCCAGTGCCCTCACTGCGGCAAGTCCGGCTCTCGTTCAAGGCCGCACAGCAGGGAAGCGTCAGAGCGGGGCCTGACCCAGGTTTCCTGGTCCCATTGCTGAGCACCTGCTGGCCTTAGCGGGCCCGAGTTCTGGTGGCGGGGGAGAAGGAACGCTCTTCTGTCCCCGGAATTCCTGGCTCCAGCTTGGAGATGGACCCCAGCAACTGTTAGGACCCGAGAAGATCTTAACCTCTCTTTTAATCAGATTTTTAGTCAAATGTGATCCTTGGGCCCCAGCAGCCCAGGGGAGGTGGCAGGCACACCAGTTACACCGCAAGTCACTCCTTCCCAATGACTCACTCTCTGCCCCACTAAATTCTTTTTATTATTATTTTATTTTTTTTTTTAATTTTGACAGACAGAGTGAACAGTGAGAGAGAGAGACAGAGAGAAAGGTCTTCCTTTTGCCGTTGGCTCACCCTCCAATGGCTGCCACGGCCCGCGCACTGCGGCCGGCGCATCGAGCTGATCCGAAGCCAGGAGCCAGGTGCTTCTCCTGGTCTCCCATGGGGTGCAGGGCCCAAACACTTGGGCCATCCTCCTCTGCACTCCCTGGCCACAGCAGAGAGCTGGACTGGAAGAGGAGCAACTGGGACAGAATCTGGCGCCCCGACTGGACTAGAACCCAGTGTGCCAGCACTGCAAGGCGGAGGATTAGCCTAGTGAGCCGCAGCACCAGCCATCCCCACTAAATTCTCCCCGTTACAGTTCAGAGAACCAAGCACACGCGGTTCACTGGGGTGGGGGATTTTGTCCCTGAAACTGAAAAGTCCCACTTGGGAGCAACACGAGATGTGCTCCCTCTGACCCACAGTCCTGACTGCTCTCCTCTGCCGAGTGTTGGGCTCTGTGGCCCCTCTGGCTCAGCTGTATCCAAGGTTCTCTGGGCGCTGGCGCCACGCCCCACAGCACCTGACGCATCCTGGGACCTTCCACCTGCTCTTCCTGTTCTGTTCAGGGTTTTGGGCTCGCCAACAGTCCCTGAAGCTTCACCTTTGGTTTTGTTTGTTTTGTTTTGTTTTTGCAGTGCAGCTTTGTACCCTGCTCCTGCTTTAAACATGAGAGAGACTCACGTTTGTAGAACATAACCTGCAGGCTCTGGAGTCAGGGTACCTGGTTCAAACCTCAGCTGCACTGCTGACGGGACCTCAGTTTGCTCATCTGCAGAATGGCTTTATCAAATAACAGGAAGATCAGTGGAGACGCTTACACTGGAATCTGAAGAAGAGGGCAAGAAGAGAGAGCAAAGAGAATCTTGGGCAGAGAAGGCCAGCATGAACAAAGGCCCTGTGGCCATAGAGGAAGCGGAGCACTTCCCAAGGACTAAAGAAGACCCGAGGGGCTGGCGCTGTGAATCTTCTGCCTGTGCTGCTGGCATCCCATACGGGCGCCGGTTCAAGTCCTGGCAGCTCCTCTACGGATCCAGCTCTCTGCTACGGCCTGGGAAAGCAGTGGAAGATGGCCCAAGTCCGTGGGCCCCTGCACCTGCATGGGAGACCCAGAGAAAGCTCCTGGCTTCAGATCAGCCCAGCTCTGGCCCTTGTGGCCATTTTGGGGAGTGAACCAGTGGGTGGAAGACCTTTCTCTCTGTCTCTCCCTCTCTCTGTCTGTAACTATCTTTCAAATAAATAAAATCTTTAGAAGAAGAAGACGACGATGATGACGACGATGACGACGATGACGACAAAGATCCAGGACTGCAGAGACGCTGCAGCTTGGCTTGCCCGGCGTCCTTTGCCGTGTGCCTTCCTGCTGGAGAGGAGACGCCCGACGCCTCTGAAGCCAGGGGTGAGGTGCCATCTGTTTCCACCGATCAGGTGCCCCACAGACCTTACCGTTCTGAGGCGGAGGCTCTGCGTCTCTGGCTTTCGAGCTAACAGAGTCCCGGGGGGGGGGGGTGCTTTTCTGCAGCAGCTGTGCAGGGTCCAGGGTCTAGCTTCGCGTTTTGTGAGTGTAGGGAGGAGCTCGGGCTTCCATGGATCAGGGCAGAGTGTTGTCCTGGGGCCAGCGATGAGCAGGACACCTGATTCCTCTGCTTGTTCATGGCTGAGGTGGCAGCTCCGGAGCCAGGCCTGTCCTGCAGACTCCCCCAGGGGCCGTTTCTGGAAGCTGAGCCCGGAGCCAGCCTCTCCAGCCATGCCAGCAGTGCCAAGTACCTTTTCGCTGCACGAGGGGAAATTCATGGGGAAATGGAGTTAAAAGATAAGTGTGGGGACCAGCACTGTGGCATAGCAGGTAAAGCTGCCGCCTGCAGTGCCGGCATCCCATATGGGCGCCAATTCTAGCCATGCTGCTCCACTTCCAATCCAGCTCTCTGCTGTGGCCTGGGAAAGCAGCAGAAGATGGCCCAAGCCCTTGGGCCCCTGCACCGTGTGAGAGACCCGGAGGAAGCTCCTGGCTCCTGGCTTCAGATAGGCTGTTGCGGCCAAATGAGGAGTGAACCAGCAGATGGAAGACCTCTCTCTCTGTCTCTGCCTCTCCGTAACTCTGCCTTTCAAATAAATAAATCTTTTTTTAAAAATAAGCTTATATTGGTTAAAAGAAGTTGAAATCCACAGCCAGGGTTTTCATCATCCACGTTTTCTGTGACCTTCTTGCAGATCCCTCACCGTCTGCTCCTTTCTACTTAAACAAGCTGCAGGGTCTCTGTGACCTGAAGCCAAGACTGGGTGGACTGGAGAGCCACACACTCTTCCCACCACAGAACCACTGAGACACAGGGCTCACTGCCCCTCCCTTCAGCGTGCCTTGGGCCTGTGTCTTCTTAACAACAACAAAAACGTTGGCAGAAGTTACCCTCGCCTGGACATTAGGAACCAGGAGTTTCTGGGGCTGGGTTGTGCTGCAGTGGGTTAAGCCAATGCTTGCAATGCCAGCTTCCCACACAGGTGCTGATTTGAGTCTTGGCTACTCCACTTCCAATCCACCTTCCTGCCACTGTTCCCGGGAAGGCAGGAGAAAATGGCCCAAGTCTTTGGAAGCCTGCACTTGCATGAGAGACCTGTACGGAGTTCCAACATTGCATGGAGCACACTCAGAGTAAAAATCTTTTGTTGTTTACCTGAGTTTAAATTTACCAGTACTTCCTGTCCAGCATTTCATCCGATAAATCTGGCTCTCATGGGGCAGAGGCCATGGCCCTAAGTGACTCGTCCTTGTCCTGTGGGAGAATTTGCTGCTGCGGAAGTCCCCGGACTTCAGCTGGGTAGACAGGGACAGGCATAGCTCCCCCTGGCTGGGCCACCTGGGGTCAGAGTCAAGCAGCCTCCCACATCCAGCTGATCGGCCCCAGTGCCCAGACTTCCACCATCGGAGCCGATAGCTCGATCTTCGGGAGCTGTTGATTTTCACGTGGTCAGCAGAGTGCTTGGCTGCCCTGGAAGGTGGGAGCCGCAGGAGTTCCTGCTGGCAGGAGGCAGTGGTAGGGTGCCCTCCCAGGGGCCTGGGGGAGGCAGGAGGAGGCCGATGTCTGCCTGGGTGAAGCAGGGGAGGCACGAGAAAGTGGGACTTTCTGAAGAGAAAGACTCTATGGGGAGGGGACTCGGGTGCAGCGGAGGCCAGGTGGGACACTGGCGTCCCCTCTCAGAGCAGCTGGGCTCCAGTCCCATCTCTGCTTCCAGTTCCAGCTTCCTGGTCATGCTGACCTTGGGAGGCAGCAGGTGTCGGCTGAAGTAGCCGGGGTCCTGCCAGCCGCACCTGGCAGAGCTGGGTGGAGTTCCCAGCTCCTGGCTTGGGCCTGGCCCAGCCCTGGCTGTTGTGGGCATTTGGGGAGTGACCAGCAGATAGGAATTCTCTCTCTCTCTCTCTCTCTCTCTCTCTCCCTTCCTTCCTTCCTTCCTTCCAGGGGAGGAGGAGAAGAGTGCGACTCTGGGGCAAGCCTTCATCCCCTCAGCCTGAGTCCCCATCTCAAGGTGGGCGTGGTCAGGGCGTGTCCCCCCAGGTGGCCTGCCCCTTCACAATCTTCAGCTCCTACCGGCAAACTTTCTTCTGGGTTCTGCGAGGCCGCCTTTGTGGACAAACCCACTTCTGCTGTGCTTCTGTGTCAGCTCCTGTCCCGACCCCAGACCCCTGGGGCCCACCAGGGTACCCAGAGCAGAGCGGGCTGTGCATGTCCAGGCACGGCCCAGGTGCCCTTGAACCTGTCCCTCTGACCCCAACCTGCACTTCCTTTCCTTATTTTCATGTGTTCTACAGGTAGAGAGACGGAGATAGACAGAAATGTCCCCAAGTGTCTGCATTGGCTGGGGCTGGGTCAGACCAAAGCCAGGAGCCAGGAACTCAGTCTGGGTCTCCACGTGGATGGCAGAAACCCAAGTACTTGAGCCACCACCTGTTTCCTTCCAGGGTTGAAGCTGAAATCTGGAGCCTGAGCCAGGCATCGGACACGGGACACAGGCATCTTAACATTTCAATGTAAATCGTTTTCCATCCATAAAGCAGCAACTGGTTATAGGAAAAGCAAGGAAGGAGCTGGCATGGTGGTACAGTGGGTTAAAGCCCCAGCCTGCAGCGCCAGCATCCCATATGGGTGCCAGTTCCAATCCAGCTCCCTGCTAATGCACCTGGGAAAGCAACAGAGTATGGCCCAGGTCCTTGGGCCCCTGCACACACGTGGGAGACCCAGAAGAGGCTCCTGGCTCCTGGCTTCGGCCTGGCCCAGCCCCGGTCATTGCAGTCATTTGGGGAATGAACCAGCAGATGGAAAACCTCTCTCTCTGTAACTCTGCCTTTCAAATACATAAAAAAAAAATCCTAAAAAAAAGGAAAAAGCAAGGAAGAGAAGGGAATCACTGTCTTGCTTTTAGCTTCTCCTCTCCTTGGTCTCCTGTAGAAAGAAGTTCATGGAAATGCATATTATGAAAAAAATTTGCACCAAAATGAACTTATCATTAACTCTGCTTGTGCACACTTTTTAAGCTACCCTCGCGGAGAACTGCTGAGCCTTCGGGGTTCTGCAGATCAGTCAGGTGATTTCCAGCTTTCCCCTGGCAGGTCAGGGGATGGGGTTCTCAGTTCCACTGAGTTACAGCCCATCGGTCTGCTTCCTGCCTTCCAAATTTTGCTTATGTTATTTCCTCCTCTGTGTTAATTATCCATGTGGTTTTATGTCTTTAAAAATAATCCTTTTTGCCTTCGCATTAGCGGAGTGCCAGGAGGGAGCAAAGCTATATGTGTGTGCTCAATCTGTCTTATTTAACAAGAATTCATCGTCGGTCTAATCTTCGCGGCAGTACCAAGGGGCCAAGAACACGCAGTGGAGAAAAGACAGTGTCTTTAATAAATAGCACTGGGAAAACTGCTACGTGCGTGCAGAAGAATCAAACTGAATCACCGGCTCGCACCTACTGCGACCTAAAATAGAGTAAGGACCCACGTGTAAGACCCGAAAGTGCAAAGTTAGTAAAGAAAAGGGGGTGAGGAGCGTTACACTCTGGTTTTTGGATGACCTCAGAAGCACAGGCAGCCAAAGCAGAAAGAGGCCAGTGGGATTCCCTTGAATTAAAAGCCTCCCTATAGCAAAGGAAGCAGCGAAGAGACAATCTATGGAGTAGGAGGAAATATTTACAAGTCAAACATCTGATAAGTGGCTAATATCCAAAATAGGTAAGGAATTCAACCAACTCGGTAGCAAGAAAACAAATGATACGGTTTTCCAAATGAGCCAAGGACCTGAAGAGACGGTTCTCGGGAGGACGGCTTTACAGAAAAATGCTCCACATCTCTTGTTATCAGGGAAACGCAAATTACTATCACAGTGAGAGGTCAGCACACACCTGTTGGAATGGCGATTAGCAAAAAGGAAAGTGTTGTTGAAGACGTGGGAAAGGGGAACCCTGGCGCCCTGCCGGTGGGGAGGAACGTTAGTGCTGGAGCCATCACTCACCGCGGTAGAAATCCTGAACCAGACTACGGAACACTGAACCACTGTGGGCTCAGCAGTGCATCCTGGGCGCGTGTCCAGGGGAATGAGATCAGCACGTGGGCGAGACACCTGCACCCCAAGGATTGCTGTAGCATCACCCGACCCAGTGTCCACCAGCTGGGTCAAGAGAACACGTGCAGATATTCGAGGGAGTGTGATTTAACCGGTAAACAGGAGGACCTCTGTCACTTGGGACGACATAAGAAACTTAGAGGAAGGACATAACGTTGCGTGACCCAGGTCAGGCACCTAGAGACACACACTGCACAATCTCACTTCAGGTGGAATCTTGAAAAGTGAGACTTGAGAAGCAGACAGTGCAGAGGCTGGGAGGGGAGGGGACTGGGAAGTCGTTGGTCCAACACACAAGATCTCAGGGACTAGCATCGCGGCACAGAGGGCTAAGCCTCTGCTTTTACAAGGCGCTGGCATCCCATATGGGCACCAGTTCTTTCCCTGGCTGCTCCACTTCCAATCCAGCTCCCGCTAATGCGCCTGGCAAGGCAGTGGACGATGGCCCAAGTGCTTGGGGCCTTGCTACCCATGTGGGAGAGCAGGATGGGGTTCTGGGCTCTTCAGCCATTAGGGGAGTGAACCAGCAGATGGAAGAGCACTCTCTCTCGTCTCTCTCTCTTTCTGTCACTCTGTCTGCCTTTCAGATAAATAAATAAATCTTGCAAAAAAAAAAAAAAAAACCATACAAAATTCTAGTCGGTCAGGTGGGACGAGGGATCAATTCAAGCGCTCACCTGCAGGCCAAGTGGCCCTGGCCGATCAAGCGCGCTGTGTACTGGAAGACCGCTGAGGACAAGTTCTGAGTTCTCACCACAAAAGCTGAGAAGTGTGTGAGGTAACGCACGTGTTAGTGAGTCGGCTTTGGTCATTCCGCAGTGTGTACACACATCAAAGCGCTGTGTTGTGTGCCTGTTGTCCATAAAAAAAATTTCAAACCACCAAGGGGCCAGTATCACTTTTCTCACTTCCTAAAGAGGGAACCTGAGGCTCGGATGTGGGAGAGCGAGCGAGGCGGAGCTGGCGCCACCACCGGCTGCCTGCCTCCAACACTCTTCCCACCACCGTGCAGCGCGCCCTCCTCACCTCCCCAGAAGCTGGTCTCTTGTGTGGGGAAACCCCGGGTGCTGGAAGGAGGCCTTGGGGTGACGGCTCCTCCCCCATCCCAAGGCACCCCCAGAGCCCAGGCAAACTATGCACCATCACGTGATTAACCACAGGAAGGGACCTGCTGCGCCCCCCACAGTGGACTGGGGAAGTGAAGTCCGCTATATCCAATTTTTAAAAATAAAGACTTATGCCAGCGCCGCGGCTCACTAGGCTAATCCTCCACCTAGCGGCGCCGGCACACCGGGTTCTAGTCCCAGCCAGGGCGCCAGATTCTGTCCCGGTTGCCCCTTTTCCAGGCCAGCTCTCTGCTGTGGCCAGGGAGGGCAGTGGAGGATGGCCCAAGTGCTTGGGCCCTGCACCCCATGGGAGACCAGGAGAAGCACCTGGCTCCTGCCTTAGGATCAGTGCGGTGCTCCGGCCACAGCACGCCAGCCGTGGCGGCCATTGGTGGGTGAACCAACGGCAAAAGGAAGACCTTTCTCTCTGTCTCTTTCTCTCACTGTCCACTCTGTTAAAACACACACACACACACACACACACACACATTGTTTAGCAACACCCCTCAAAAAAAATAGACTTATTTATTTCGCAAGTCAGAGTTATATAGATAGAGGGAGAGAGAGAGAGAGAGAGAAAGAGAGAGGAGATCTTCCACCCATTACTCACTCTCCAGATGGCTGCAACAGCCAGCGCTGGGCCAGGCCAAGGTTTGGAGCCAGGAGCTTCAATCCATCCCACCTGGGTGCAAGGAGCCAAGCACCCGGGCCATCTTCCACTGCTTTCCAGGCGCACTAGCAGGGAGCTGGATTGGAAGTAGAGCAGCCAGGACTCAAACCTGTGCCTATTTGGGATGCTGGCCTCACAGGCAGCAGCATCAGCCACTATGCCACAACACTGGGCCCCGGTATATCCATTTTTTAAAATATGATTTGACTGTTCAGAATAATGCAGAAGAATATTTAATTTCATGGGAAAATGCTCCTGACTTACTGGTACATGGAAGAAGCCAATTTCTTAGGAACCGCAGCACAATCCCACTGCTGCCGTAGCACACACATAAGTAACAAATTAATTAAGAAGGAATCAGTGTTTGTGTGCTGTGGCTGCAGAGCCCCCACCAAAACTCACGGTGCGGTCTGACCTCCACAGTGAGGCACTAAAGGAGGGAATGTTAACCGCACTGACGGCGGGAGGAGGGCCCCGGGAGGGGGTTCAGGTTCAATGAGCCATAAGGGACTCCTAGTCCCGGGGCCTGTGGCTTCGTGGAAGAGGATGCAAGAGCTGGCTAGGACCCTGTGTCACCACGTGCCGCGTCACCCTGGGCTCTGCTGACGCCTCCCCTGATGGGGCCCTCTAACACCTTTCATTCTTCACAAAATAGCTCAGCCTGGGGCCAGCGTTTGGTGCAGCAGCGGGGGAAGCCTCAGCTTGTGACGCCGCCTGCCATACGAGCGTGGGTTTGAGTCCCGGCTGCTCTGCTCCCAATCCAGGTCCCTGCCATGCGCCTGGGGAAGCAGTGGATCATGGTCCAAGTGCTTGGCTCCTGCTCCCACATGGGAGACCTGGATGGAGTTCCTGGCTCCTGGCTTCAGCCTGGTCCGGCCCTGGCTGTTGTGGGCATTTGGGGGAGTGAACCAGTGGATGGAAGACCTCTCTCTCTCTCTCTCTCTCTTTCTCTGTCACTTTGACTTTCAAATAAATAAACAAATCTTTCACAAAAACAAAGGACGGTTACAGAGACGAGTGATGTGCCAGCTGCCGCACTGAGAAAATGTTTAGCAACAGTTACAAGGGAAAGCTGGCAAGTTTTACATTATGTGTATTTTACCACAACTTCCTGAAAATCGGAAAACACAAAAAAGCACACTCAACAAATGGCAAAATATAACTAAGAAGAAAAACACCGAGACAAGAAAAGTCATCGGCATTTTCCCGCCACCACGAGCCTCGGCGTTGCGGCCCCCAGCCAGCGCCCAGAGCCCAAAGGACCTCTGTGCATCCCAGGTACGAACTCAATCCGCAGGGCTTGGTCTCCGCCTCCTCCCCGAGACCCCTCCTGCCTTGGACCTCAGCTGTGCCCCGCCCACCCCCGACTGGGCTCAGTGACCCCCCTCACTCGAGCCACGCAGGCCACGGGGAGAATGTGACTTCTGCGGTCACCGGTTTTGCTTTCCTCTCGAGCTGGGCCTCTTGACTATTTTTTTCTTTGAGGGGAAGTAGGGGCGAGCGGATTTGCTAAGCGGAGGGAACATCAGCTCAGGAAGGAAGCTCCCCCGGTGCAGACCCAACAAGGAGAAAGGAGCTGAAACCCAGCGCCGCTGTCCCACGAGACTCTGGAGTTCCTTTTTCGGTTGTTGTTGTTGTTGTTTATCTTGTTTTTTAAAGACTTATTTATTTGTTTGAAAAGCACAGTTACAGAGAAAGGAGAGAGAGAGATTTTCCATCTGCTACTTCACTCCCCAAATGACCACAGCCCAGGCCAGGCCGAAGCCAGGAGCCAGGAGCCAGGAGCTTCTTCAGGGTCTCCCTTGTGGGTGCAGAGGCCCAAGGTCTTGGGCCATCCTCTGTTGCCTTCTCAGGCACATTAGCAGGGAGTTGGGTGGAGCAGTCGGGACTCGAACCAGTGCCCACATGGGATGCCGGTGTCTCAGGCAGAGGCGTAACCTTCCACACGACAGCGCCAGCCCCTGGGGTTCCGTTTCTACAGATCCTGTGGACAAGGGTGCGGCTTTATTTACACAGCCACGAGTTTCCGACTGTGAGACTCAGCAGCCATCACAGCTGGGCCAGGCGGTCGGGTGCCCACCGGCTTCTGGAACCTTCCAGTGGGGCTGGTCTGCACAGAGGCATGCTGGGATGCAAGCCATGCACCAGCTTATGAAAGCTCGGTCTTTGACAACGTGGGTTACCCATCTCACGAGTGACTTAAAAGGTTTACTTATTTGTTCAGAAGGCAGAGAGACAGGCAGACAGGCCTTCCCTCTGCTGGTTCACTCCCCAGGTGCTGGCACAGGGCTGGGACCAGACTAGGCCTAAGCCAGGAGCAGGGATCTCCATCCAGGTTTCTCACGTGGGTGGCAGGGACCCAAGTACTTGAGCCATCACCCGCTGCCTCGGGGGCTCTCACTAGCAGGGAGCTGGAAACAGGGGTGGAGACACAGGTGTTCTGATAGGGACACAGGCTTCCAGGCGGCAAACACCCACCCCTGATTTTTAAAATCATGATCGAAAAATGATGATATTTTGAATATATTGAATTAAATAAAACTGTTATTAAAATTAATTCCACCTTTAAAAATGTCCTGAAAGTTAAAAACCCAGGATCTCAAAACTTCAGAGGTTTCAGTGGCTCGAGACACAACACACAGCTCCACCTCTGATGTAAGCTCCAGGCCGGCACAGCCAATGCAGACCTGCAAGGCTCTGCTCATCACACAGCGACCCTGCCCTGTCAGTCACTGTCTGTCACCTTGCCAGTGGCACTTAGAGCTTTGTCCCAGAAGGGACAGCTGTCTGCTCACAACCCATTGGCCAGAACTCATCACATGACTCAATTCAACCACAAGGGGGCAGAGCAACCCTACTATGTGTCTGACCTGTTTCTGATCCAGACACCCAGCAGGTGACCGGCTCGGTACAGGCTTCTCATTTGCTTAAAATACATAGAATAGAATAGAAGAAAATGCATAGACTAATAAAACACATAGACCAGGATAGAAAAGGTGGATGGAATAAAATGCGAAATATGGTGCACTTAAAAGCTCTAAATACTAGACTGCATTTAAAATTTTCCTAAATTATAGTTGAGGAGGCACAATAAATATTTGTGGAATGTTGAAATTTCTTTCTGAAAAGGAATCAGGTTTGTGTGTGTGTGTGTAATGTACCTGTTTCTTTGGCACCACTACTATCAAAACTCTTGCCTGTTGATTATCTTGTTTAGGAGTTTATGAGGGTTCTCTACAGATAAAGAAACCAGCTTATGACAGGTGTGGCTGACCCACCCAGGTCACCCCATCAAATGCAGAGTTGCGATGTGGGGACAAGTCCAATAACTGATGAAACTCCCTCTTCAAATCCCAATGTATTGGGGCCGGCGCTGTGGCTCAGCGGGTTAATGCCCTGGCCTGAAGTGCCGGCATCCCATATGGGCACCGATTCTAGTCCCGGCTGTTCCTCTTCTGATCCAGCTCTCTGCTATGGCCTGGGAAATCAATAGAAGATGGCCCAAGTTCTTGGGCCTCTGCACCCACATGGGAGACCCAGAAGAAGCTCCTAGCTCCTGGCTTCGGATCAGTAGAGCTCCGGCCATTGTGGGCAATTGGGGAGTGAACCAGTGGATGGAAGACCTCTCTCTTTCTGCCTCTTCTCTGTGTGTATGTGTAACTCTAACTTTCAAATAAATAAATAAATCTTTAAAAAAAATCCCAGTGTATTTTGTTCATCAACCTCAAACCTGAAATTTCTATTCTTTACTGATTTTAATAATACTAGCATTTAACACATACCTACTGAGTTTAGCAATGTCATCATGGCTACCTAATGGACAAGGAAACAGGATTCAAACAGGTGTGCAGACTTGCCCAAGGTTATACAGCCACATAGACGGAAGACTCAGGTTCAAGTGCAGGTCTCTGAGAATAAAGTGGTAACCATGATACTCTCCTGCCACTCTGGCATATTTATCTGGTTCTAGAAAATTCTGGGGACTGGTGCAGTGGTGTAGCAGGTAAAGCTGCCGCCTGCAGTGCCGGCAGTATGTATGGACTCCAGTTCGAGTCTTGGCTGCTCCACTTCTGATTCAGCTCTGTACTATGGCCTAGGAAGCAGTGGAAGATGGCCCAAGTGCTTGGGCCTCTGCACCTGTATAGGAAACCAGGAAGAAGCTCCTGGCCCCTGGCTTCGGATTGGCCCATCTCGGGCCGCTGCAGCTATTTGGGGAGTGAACCAGTGGATGGAAAGTCTCTCTGTCTCTCTCTGCCTCTGCCTCTCTGTAACTCTGCCTTTCAAATAATAAATTAAAAAAAAAAGTCTTGAATGGCAGAAGGGGTACTTTTTTTGGGGGGCGGATTTCCCATGAGCATTTGGCCCAGTGGTCTCTACTCAGCAACGCCTGCCTTGGGCCCTTCTTATCATCCTAACCCTGAGGGGATGAGCACCTGGAGACAGAGTTGAAGCCTCTGCTCCCAGTGGTGAAAAAAACAGATATCCAAACAAAAACTCCTTGATATCATCAAATTACACCAGGGTTGCATTTTAATGATACTGTTTTATTTCTAGCTCTATGAGGCTCGGTGCAAGCTTTTAGAAGTGCGTTTTTATGAGATTCAAGGATATTTATTTTACATGCCCTTTAAAAAGTGCCAGTACCATAAATAACAATAGCTAACATTCGGTCCCTGCTTTATGCCAGGCACTCCGCTAAGACATTAGCATGGATTATTTCTTCTCATCCTCACAATGTCAGCAAGGTAACCGTGGAGATGAGAGCCCCGACAGCCTCCTATGCTTGAGCAAGTGGCCTTGTTGGCAGACACAGCTGGAACAGGGACGGGAGGCAGAGAGCAGTGGTCAGCAAGACAGCAAGGTTCAAGGAGCATCCTGCAGAACGGGCGGGCACCTCTCCGCCGGATCAGAGAAGTGCCCGGTCTAGGCTCAGCCTGGGCGGTGGGCCCGCTTCTTCCTCCCCACCCCTGGGTCGTCCACTTGGTGCTGGGCAGGGAGGATTCTCCCGGGGAGCTTCCTTAGGGGGAACGCTGGGACCACTGGTAAAGTGACTGGGGCACGGACAGCACTGGGCGGCTTCTAGGGCGTGCTTTTGAGGCCACCCCGTTCCTTCCCGCAGGTGCTTTGCTCCCCTTCCCTTCCCTTCTGCCCCTCTCATGCACACAGGCTGACTTCTGTCTTCCCATCTGACAGCCCAAGCCGGGATCCTCAAGTACAGAAGAGAACTGGCGCCTGTCCTGCCCCACTCGGGCTCCGCAGATCCCTCCAGGGCGCATCTGCCTCGATCCACCGGTGGGTGGAGCAGTCTCAGGGCTCCTGGAGGGGAGGCGCTTCCCTGCGCAACACTGAGCGCAACGGAACCTCTGCCAGCAGCCAGGACTGTCATGGTCCAGCAGGAGTCACAGTTGCCAGGAGTCAGCGTGCGAGTCCCCCGGATGGATTCTCACAGGGACCACGGGCACAGTGGTGGATGTGGGTGTCACCCTGGAAACCTTGCCTTGCAAGGGCTTCGACTGGGGGACACGAGGCAGCACTGGTCCTTTCTGACTCTTGTAACGCGGTTCACACTGGCGGAGTGCTCACCAGACGTTTACAGACACAGGCCCCTTACATCCTCACAACCGCCCTTTGGGGTGAGTACCGCGATCACATCCATTTCACAGATGAGAAAACTGAGGCGAGCAGCTTCCCCAGGGTCTCACTGCTGGCAGCTGACTGAGTGTAGACTTGAAACCGGCACTCTGACCTCCCCACTCTGACCCCACCCCTCCGAGGGTCTGTTCCCCCTTCTCCAGCACACGGAAAACTTGGCTTTGGGGATAGGCCCCGCCCGGCCCCTGTTTCCTGGAAGGATGAGTGTACCGGTTGGTCCCCACTCTTGAGATCCACTGTCTCACTAAATGCACTCATCATCTTGCCCAGGTGTTCATTATTATGAGCCCCATTCAACAGATGGCAACATTGAGGCTCAGTGAGGTCAGATGGAGATCAGCCTGGCAAGATGTGACAAAGGCAGGATTCAAACTGACGCCAGTCTCTCCTCAAAGCCTTGGTGCTAAGCCAGCCTTTTCCACCCTCTGCACTGCTGCTGTGTGGGGCTGGAGCAGACTTGGTTGTGGGCCTGGGGTGGACACGGGAGGATGTGTACTGGCAGCTCTGACCTGCACCCCCTGGACCCCCGCTGTACTTCTTCCTCGACTGTGAGCTCCTCCCCAGGCATCTCCAGGCAGTGCCAAAGTGTGTGGCGGAGGAAGGATTTGACCCCTGGCTGGGACCCCCCAGTCCCCTGTACCTGCTGAGCCCCTCGTGCTGGGACCCCCCCAATCCCCTGTACCCGCTGAGCCTCTCATGCTGGGACCCCCCCCCCCCAATCCCCTGTACCCGCTGAGCCCCTCGTGCTGAGAGCTGTGGGGAAGGGCTGCCTGATGGGACTGCTCTGATGCAGGGCTGGGTCTTGGGCCAGAAGCAACGTTCATGCTCTTCTAATGGGAGTTTGAGAGCAGGTGTTCCCGCGACCCTGCCACCGGCCCCACTGCACTGCCTGGGTACTGCCTGGGTGCTGCGGCGCCCGGGACTGCTGAGGGCTCTCTAGGGACTAATGGATGTGCTATCTCAGGGCAGGCTCCACCCCAAGTATCAGTGTCTGTCCTGCGTTGGGCAGCCACTGAGGAAGCTGCTTGCGGGCAGGAGCTTGGCTTTATCGCAAATCTTTCCTTCTAAGTGGGACAAAGGATTCAAATGCCCTGTGCAGGAGACAGGGGAGCCCCTGACAGTCTGCTGTCACTGCTCCCATCTTTACTTTTGTAAGGTTTTATTTTGTTTGAAAGGCAGAGTTACAGAGAGAGGGAGAGCTTTTTCCATCCATGGTTCACTTCCCAAATGGCTGCAGAAGCCAGGAGCCAGAAGCTTCTTCCAGGTCTCCACTTGGGTGCAGGGGCCCAAGAACTTAGGTCATCAACCGCTGCTTTTCCAGGCCATCAGCAGGGAGCCGAATCAGAAGTAGAGCAGCTGGGACTCGAACCGGCCCCCATATGGGATGCCAGCACTGCAGGTGGTGGCTTAACCTGTTATGCCACAGTGCTGGCCCCACTGCTCCCGTCTTAGCCAACACCTGCCCCCTTCCTCAAGGCTAGAGACCCGGGAGTCGTGGCAGATGCCCGCTCTCCACCACTGCCTGATCCCCGGCCCTCACCCAGTCCTGTCAATTTTGGTGTCTAAATGTGGCTTGCTCCTCCCACTGCCCCAGTTTCACCCAACACAGCCTGTTGCCATACACACCAGGAGGCACCCACCTCATCTACTCCCGCCTTCTGCCGTGTACCCACGCCGTAGCTTAGCCAGAGTAGCCTCTGGAAACTGTGCATCGGAATCCACTCCCCTGCCCCCACATTCCCATTTCTGTCCTAAATCATCGAGTGACACTTCCTGTCTTGCTCCATCAATGTTTCTTCTGCAGACATCCTGGCTTCTTCTACTGCCCAAAGTGTCACTTTCCCTCCACCCCAGGGCCTTTGCAATGCTGTCTGCTCAGCCTGGGCAGCTCCACTCATCCTTAGGGAGCGTCATCCTTTACCGGTTAAAATCGGGTGGGGATGCTCACCAGCGCTGGTGGCCAGAGCCAGGGTTATTCCTGGAAGGCTGCATTCGTGGGAGCAGGTGGATTTCTTTCAGCCCAAATTCGCTCTTCCCCAATCGCAAGCCGGCAGGAGGACTTTGAAAGGAGAGGGGGAGCTGGGCGAGGTGGGGGAAGGTAATGGGGCTGGTTGGTGGGGGCATGGCAGCTGCCCGGGCTCCCTTTGATGGTCATCCTGGCGCCAGGATTGGGTGACGCTTCCTTTGACGTGAAGCTCAGCTGTGTGTAACTGGTGGCTATAAATTTTCTCCTTATCTAGCACCTTTAGGCTTTATTCATTAGTCATCTGAGCAGACAACGTGCTTAGTCACATGGGGGCGGTGTGTTCTTGAGGACCGCAGGGCCTGGCCACCTCCCACCAGACCTGAGCCTGGGCTGGGGGCCGGCGCCGTGTTCTTGTGGCAGGTGCTCCTCCTTCCTTGCTCTTAGCAGGGGGCTACCCATTTAAACTCTGTGCATTGGGAGCCATGTGTTTGTTTTCCTTGCTACTGTATCCCTACAGCCTAGCACAGTGCCAGGAAGCCAGCAGGTGCTCTGTGCATACTCGTAGAATGACTGGATGAGCTGGTGCAATAGTTGCAATGCAGCCAGGAAGAAGGTGCCCCAGACCAGGGCTCCCCCTCCTTTCCAGTCCAGGGCCGTGGACTCTAGACAGCAGGGGGGACTCTAGAGGCTGACGGTGGGGGTTCAATCTGCCCTCTGCCAGTTGGGCTGTGCAGCGCTGCACAAATTCTTTTGCATCTCTGTGCTTTCGTTTCTTCCTTTGTAAAATGCCCGTCCTAATAGCGCATGACTCACGGGGTGGTTGCAGGAATGAACAAGGGAGATAGTTTGATATGCTGCACAGTGAGCGCCCATTCATTTTAATGCTAACATTATTAACCAAGCCAGGATCACCTGCACCTGGTTTCCTCTCTGTCGCAAATTATTCCATGTGTGACTCTGACCAAGTCACGCCACACCCCTGGGCCTCCACTTCCCCACCTGTTAGATTGGGACCTCAGGGCCTACCTGGGAGACAGGTGCTGAGAGGGCGTGCCAGGCTGTGAGAGAAGCATCTGGCAGGGTGTCTGCTGCCTGGTGGCTGCTGCCTGCCTGCCCATGCTGGTCCACAGCCGCCTTCTAGACAAGAAGCTGCAGGAGGGTGGGCTTCACGTTGGCCTTATTTGGGGCTGGGGCTCAGTGAACAGTTCTTGCCCGAGTGAATGGATGTCCCACCCAGGATGAGTGCGGTACCTGGCACCGACTTTGACTAACTGTTGGTCGGTAGACTGTTTTAGAAATGGCCATTTGGGGACGGCGCCGCGGCTCACTTGGCTAATCCTACGCCTTGTGGCACCGGCACACCAGGTTCTAGTCCCGGTCGGGGCGCCGGATTCTGTCCCGGTTGCCCCTCTTCCAGGCCAGCTCTGTGCTGTGGCCAGGGAGTGCAGTGGAGGATGGCCCAAGTGCTTGGGCCCTGCACCCCATGGGAGACCAGGAGAAGCACCTGGCTCCTGCCATCGGATCAGCGCGGTGTGCCGGCCGCAACTCGCCGGCCATGGTGGCCATTGGAGGGTGAACCAACGGCAAAAGGAAGACCTTTCTCTCTGTTTCTCTCTCTCACTATCCACTCTGCCTGTCAAAAAAAAAAAAAAAAAAAAAAAAAGAAAGAAAGAAAGAAAGAAAGAAAAGAAATGGCCATTTGGTTCTGGTCCCAGTTGAGTTTCTGCATTCAACCGAGAAGGACCGTGATGGTTAATCCTATGTGGTGCATTCCAGGGATGCGCAGGTGGCTGGGAAGACGGCATCGCGGGACAGGAGCGGCTCTGAGTCAGCAGAGGGAGGAGACAGCTGCCCTCACCACTGTGTGCAGAGAATGCAAGGCAGAGGAGGGCCAGGCCGAGCCTCTTGCTGGCCCCAGGATGCCCACCTGCTCTCGCTCTCGCACCCGGACTCTTGGTTCCGAGGCCCTCAGCAAGATCTCACACTGCTGGCTCCCTCGTCCTCCGGCCTTCTGCCTGGGACTTGAGCTGCTCCGGCACAGGCCCGTCAGCCTTCCTGCAGAAGGGCGGCAGAAGACAGATTGTGGAACTTGTTGGCCACCACAATCACACGCGTCAACACCTCATGGTGAATCTGTTTCTTTTTAAAAAAATTTTTATTTATTTATTTGAAAGAGCTACATGGAGAAAGAAGGAGAGGCAGAGAGAGAGAGAATCTTCCATCTACTGGTTCACTCCCCAGTTGGCCGCAACAGCTGGAGCTGTGCCAGGAGTCAGGAGCCAGAAGCCAGGAGTTTGGGTTATCTTCTGCTGCTTTCCCAGACCACAGTGGAGAGTTGGATCAGAAGTGGAGCAGCCGGGATTCGAACTGGCGCCCATATGGGATGCCAGCACCTCAGGCAGCAGCTTTACTGGCTATGCCACAGTGCCGGCCCTAATGAATCTGTTTCTACGTCAATCTACATCCTTTTTGTCTTGTTTCTCTGAAGAACATCGACTAGCACAGTTAACTTACTAACTTGTTCCAAATCTCTGCCAGCCTCAGTATTCTTATATATAAAACGGGGCTTATTAGCATCTACCTGATAAGGTTGTTCTGACAAGTAAACCAGGCGACATGCACTCCCCACATGGAAGATGTCGGTTCACTCCTGTTCCCTTCTCGCAGCCTCAGCTTCTTCATCTGTTGAATAGACACCCACTCACTTGTTCATTCACTTACTCAAAAAATAAATAAGTAAAAGCAAAACTCAGGGCCCACATTTCCTGCCGGGGGAGCTCTGTGTGCTGTGAGA
Source organism: Oryctolagus cuniculus (assembly GCF_051225735.1). Classification (NCBI taxonomy): domain Eukaryota; kingdom Metazoa; phylum Chordata; class Mammalia; order Lagomorpha; family Leporidae; genus Oryctolagus; species Oryctolagus cuniculus. The sequence goes on along the minus strand of NC_142873.1, from coordinate 146,546,838 downwards.
CAGCTCATCAACAGTAAACACGCATGGGGGAGGAGGCACCCAGTGTGTGAGCTCTGTGGAGGCTGGGGTGTGCAGAGAGGGGGCACTCGGGGTTCCGGAGCGCTTGCTGTCATGGGGAGACTGTGAGGGTCACAGCATCACCAAGTTGGCCCACTGTAGCCCCCTGGATGGAGTTACAGTTGTGGTCTGCGGGCTCCAGGTTTTGCAGCCTGTGTTTGAAACGCAGGGCAGTCCTGGCACAGCCTGTCCACCCTGGCTCTCAGAGCGTCTCACGCCCCAGTGAGCATCGTTCAAACAGACACTGCCCTCAGGGGCTCAGTTTGCTCCTGCCCCCCTTTTTCCGGCTCCTACCACCATAGGGGCACTGAACAGGGACTCCCCTCCATGACTCTGATGAAGAACAATGCAGAAGATGCCTCCAAGCAGTGCTGGGAATTCCTGGTTCTCCAAAGTCAAGACTGGCCTGCCTGAGGTGGGGTCCAGGGCAGAGAGGCCAGGCCAGGGCTCCAGGCTCCTGCACCCAAGTAACTCACATGCACTTTCTCCTCTTCTCCTTCCTCCTCTTCTATAAATTTGTGCTTTTCATCCACTAAAGCTGTTCCAGTGAGGTGTTTTTTGTTTTTTTGTTTTGTTTTTTTTTGTTTGTTTGTTTGTTTTTAAAGATTGATTTGAAAGGCAGAGTTATGGGAGAGAGCAAGAGAGATCTTCCATCTGCTGGTTCACTCCCCATATGACTGCAATGGCCAGGGCTGGGCCAGGTTGATACTGGGAGCCTGGAGCACCACCCTGGTCTCCTATGCCGGTGCAGGGGCCAAGTATCTGGGGGCCATCTTCCTCTGCTTTCCCAGGCTCCTTAGCAGGGAGTTACATCAGAAGTGGAGCAGCTGAGCTCGGCGTCACAGGCAGAGGCCTGACCCACTGCGCCACACTGTCTGCCCCGGCTGGCTTGCTTCCTTCCGCTGTTCAGAGCTGGCTCCAGGGAACTGACTCCTGCCAACCAAACTCAGGAGAGACTGAAACATTGGAGCTAGAATCTTACAGTTAAGCTGGGTGAATCTGTGGGATTGGGAGGGATTCTTCTCCTCCAGTGAGTAAGTATTTGCACCTGTTCCCCCCACAGTGGTAACAGTGGGAAGAAATGTATATGCCAGGGATATTTAAATATCAGGGCTGGGTCTGCTGTCATTGGTCCAGCCTGAGGTAGGAGGGTGTGGGGGTCCCAGCGGCCCCTCAGCAGCAGGCACAAGATTTAGGAGGCCAGAGCCTGCTGGACAGCATCTTGTGATGGGGAAGGCCCCCCTGTAGATTCTCATCAACGCCGCGTTTCATTTTAAATTGCAGCTGAAAACAGACACCTTCTCTCTCTCGCCATTCCACCTCTTAATTTGTCTCTCCCTCTGCTGTTATTTGTCTAAAATGTTTTGACGAAAGACCCCCCACCCGCCCCCGCAGCACAACGGTGCTTTGCCCTGGGGTAGGCTTAACAGAAGAGATCGGAGGAAAGTGTGAGGGACGGGGTCCCTGCCTAGTGGGGGTACCTACGCGCAGGTGTCTGGAGGTATCTGCTATCGGCCGCGGCTACATGGGGACCGCGTCAAGGTTTGCAGGGAAATACTTCTAAGTCTATGCTGACTTTATGATCACATAATCACTTGGGCGTTCGCACCTGAGTTAGGTGTGCGAGTGGGCTGAGTGCGGGCTCTGCGTGTACATGCATTCACGCACAGAAGCACACGTGTGCACGCATTTAGCTGCACGGATGTCACCTACTGTGTGTGGGCTCCTGCGCACACACCAAGCTCGCTTTCTCTCTCTCTCCCTCTCCCCCTGCCCCACCAGGGATCCCGGCCCACACTGGAGTTGTGGGGTCTGTGGGAAGGCACGGGGACAGCGCCTTAGACAGACCCAACAGTGGCCCCAGCCACCAGTGACCCTCTTGCGGCAGAAGCTCCAAGACGCCCTGGGCAGCTCCGAGGAACGACAGGGGCCACCCCCGACGGACTGAGCCCTGCAGACTAGCCCGGTCTCCAGCCCTCTCTGGGGCTGCGCGGGCGGGGGCGGGGGTCTCGGTCGCTCGGGTCCAGTGGTAACCAATGGGCGGCTGTGCCCCAACGGGGATCCCTCCGAGGCAGCCAATGACCTCGCTCCGCTCTCCGCCCCCGCCCCCGCCAGCCCCGCGCAGCTGGACCATTGGTGCCGGTGGGACGGGGGGAGTGTGCGCGGCGCGGGTCTTCGGGCAGGGGGCGTGGCCTGAGTCGCGTCTCCCTCCGCACCCCGGCTCAGCCCCTGCACCCCCAGATTCCCAGACGCGAGGCCATTGGCCGGGCGGCGGCGCCGCCGGTGCGGCGGTGGTGGCGGGGAGGGGGGAGTCCGGACCTCGGGGCGCGCGCAGGTGGGCGTGGCAGGAAGGCGGGGCCTGGCGGGGGCGGGGCCGCGGGCGCTGTCGCAGTGAAAGCCCGGGCGGCGGCGGCGGCGGCGGCGGCAGCAGCAGCGGCGGAGGCGGGCGGCGGGTGTGCGCGCGTGCGGGACGCAGGCTCGGCAGCCGCGGCGGCTCAGCCTGCGGCGGCGGCAGCGGCAACCCGTCTGGAGCGGCCGCGGCGAGGACGCCAGCTGCAGCGGGGGAGGTGCAGCTAGGGCTGCGCGCTCCGAAGAGCCGGCGGGGGCCGGGAACAGGTGATCCCAGCGGGAGCCCCGAGCCCTGCAGAGTTGGCTGGGCGGGAACCCGCGCTCCCGGGTGCAGCTGCAGCTGCCCAGCCGGCGCTCGGCGCCCGGCTCCAGACCGGGGCTCGAGCATCCCCCGGCTCGCGGGGCCTCGGGAAGCACCCCCGCCCCTGCAGGCTAGGAAGTGCAGGCTCCGGCTGCCGGGCCCCTCTGCGCGCCCCGCGCCCGCTGCCCCGCGGAGCAAAGTTGTGGACGTGTCCCGAGAGCCGCGCCCGGGCGCTGTCGCGACTCTGCGGGCTGTGCCTCGAGCCGGCCCCCTCTGAAAACTGCCTCGGAGGCGGAAACTTTGGGCGCCGGCGAGCGCGGGAGCGAGGCCGGGGCCCGGGCCTGCGGACGGCCCTCGGCGCGGCGGACGGCATGTGACGGCCCCGGCGCGGCCGCAGCGCGGGAAGGCGCGGGCCCCGCGGGCGGCGGGAGGGGCTGCGGCGCGCGGTGACCGCTGCGGGCCCGGTCCCGAGCCGCGCGCCCCGCTCTCCTGGGCCCCCGGCGCGGGAGGCCTGGCTCCAAACTCGCTGAACTTCGGGGACGGTCTCCGAGGCGGCGGCCCTGCCCGGGGACCCCTACGGCGGGCGGCCTCTGCGGGCCCAGCGCCGCGCGGACACGTGCCTGGTTGCCCAGCGCCGCCGGAGTCCGGCACGGCGCCGACAGGCCCCAGCCCAGTGTCCAGCCACCATGCCCTGGAGGAAAGTGCCGGGCTTGGCGCCGGCCTCCCTGTGGGGGCTACGGCTGCCGCAGAAGTTCCTCTTCCTCCTCTTCCTCTCGGGCCTCGTCACCCTATGCTTCGGGGCCCTCTTCCTGCTGCCCCACTCCTCTCGCCTCAAGCGCCTTTTCCTGCCTCCGCGGATCCAGCAGCCTGGCCTGGAGGTGGTGGCTGACATCGCCGGCCACCCCCTGGCTCGCGAGCAGGACCTGCTCCCCAACCCGGCGCCCGCGGCCCCTGCCCCGGGCCAGGATGGCCCCAGCAGCCAGTCCAGAGTCCGTCGCAAGAAAGGGTGGGCGCGGCGCGCGCGGCCCACGGGCGCGCGGAGGCTCCCGGACGATGGCACCCGGTTCAGCTTCGACTTCAACGCGTTCCGGAGCCGCCTCCGGCACCCAGTCCTGGGGAGTGGGGCTGAGCAGCAGGAGGAGTCCGGCAGTCCAGTGCGAGCCCAGCGCGAGAAAATCAAGGAGGTAAGGAACCCGCGGGGAAGCCAAGACCTCCTGGTGTCCCCGTGCGCTGTCCCTGGCCCGTGGCGCGCAGTGGGCCCTAGATGTAGCACCTCTACAACCTGCACACTTTTCCACCGTGAGCCTCCAAACCCTCCGACCGCCTGCCGCCCACCCCCAGGCTCTGGGCTTCCGGTCCAGTTCTCAGCCCTGGTGGCCTCCACTCCTCCCCTTGGAGTTGCTGGTGAGAGTGGAGTTAGGGTCATTAGTTGGCACCCTCAGCTTGCCACCTGCCATGGTCGTTCTCTCGACGGGCCCTGACTTCTCCAAAACCCCTGTGGGGACCGGCTACCTGGAAACCCAGGACTGCGGCCGGGTGTGGTGCCCTGTAATGAATTTGTGAGCAGAGACGCTGTGCATTCTTGCTGGCCGATTCCATGGAGCGTGGGAACTGTAGTACATCCTTGTCTGGGATGTGGGAATGACGGAGCAGTGCGGAGAGAGGGGTGATGTTCCAGGAGCCCTCAGATTATTGGTTCTTGGGCCACTTTTCTGTAGGGCTGGGACCAGGGAGGGATTTAGAAGGAGCTGTCTTTAGAAGGAGTCTTAGTTTAAGAAGTCAAAAGCAAACATGGTCTCGCCACCTGGTGAAGATGGTTGCCGCGTGGCCACCGGTGCCTGATATCCTGCTGGACCCCTGTTGGAGCTGCTTGCAAGGGGTTTGTGCTCAGCAGTGCAGCGGGGGCTGCAGTGACACCCCCAGGCCACGAGGGGGCTGTGGGCCCGGCCACCGGGCCAGGGTCTCCTCCCTAGGAAGGAGGATGCTGTGCCTGCCCTGGGGACCCAGAAGGAGAGAGCTGCTCGGTCGGTCTGGACGTCTCGGCTTGCTGCAGAGGCAGCGGCAGGGCTGTCCTGATTTCGAGGGCGCTCAGGCAGCCAGGGTCAGGACGCGGGTGGCTAAGACCACTTAGCAGGGATGGTGGCGAGCTGCACTGTCCCTTCTTATGTGAAGTCGCCTCTCTGCCTGCGGGCCTCGCATTTGCACTTATCTCTGCTGCTGTTCTGTGCTAAGCCCTGTGTGGAGACTCTGTCTTAACTGGCAGTCACAGGGGATTTCGTGAGATCGAGATCAGAAGCCACCAGAAAGCCAGAGTACTTGGTGTGTGTGTGTGTGTGTGTGTGTGTGTGCGCGCACAAGAGCCTGTGTGCACGCTTGTGCTCTCAGTGGCTTCCAAATTCTTGTTGCAGTTGCAAAGGCAGGTTGAAGGCCGGACTTGGCAGGGGCTCCCCAGGGGGCTTCCTGTCTCCCTTTTCCGTTTAGCAGGTATCCTGTGGTGTCTGACCTGGCCCACCGGAAGCTCCCTTCTCCAAGCTGCCTGTGCCCTGCCAGACCTCCTGGGAGGGCAGGAATCCCCCGGAAATGACATATAAATTGCATGCATGCAGTTTTTCATGGGGTGTACAGAGCTGCCATCAGATTTTGCTAAGGATCCCCAAAAGGATTAAGAATGAACTGCTCTCCCCCTCGAAAGACAAACCGTCCACCCTCGCATCCAGACGTGTGACCGGTTCCTCAAAGCCTGGGCTTAGGAGCCAAGGCAGGAGAGGTGGGCCAGCTAGTGGGGGCTTGGCTCTTGCCTTCTGTGTGAAGACAGCCTCCTTTGCCAGCACAGGCTTGCGGCGGTGACTTGCCGCTGCCGTGGGGGCAGGGGAGGAGGTGTGAGGACTACGCTGTGCAGGTGGGCGTAAGCTAACAGGATGGGAGGAGGGCTCTTCCCATCTCCTTGCACCCCTGGTAGTAGCTGGAGGCCTGCTCGCTGCCTGCCATGTGCAGCTGCCGTTGCCCCAGCGGAGGGGCTGCTTTCTCTACACTGTGCCTTGAAGCGTGGTGTGTCTACAGGCTTCTCGGATTTGACCTCCCCCTGCACCGTCTGGGAAAGTGGGGCAGAGTATGTGGCTTGGCTGTGAACACAGACTTTGTGCCCTGCTGTCCTACCTGAGCGCCTGGGGCCGCTGCCGGAGGGCCCCCGAGTCCCTCTGGTTTACATGTCTGTGTTGTGCCTGCGGGGAGACTGCTGGTGAGCGGTGCCTTCACTGAAGGGGCTGTCGCTGTCCTCTCGCGTTTCTTGGCAGACATGGAGGGAGTAGATCTCAGGAGCACAGGGGAGCTGGCATCGGATGGAAAGGGTCCTGTTCTTGCAAGATGGGTTGTTGTTTTGAGTCAGAGTCACACACAGAGAGAACAAGAGGCAGAGAGAGAGAGGTCTTCCATCCACTGGTTCACTCCCTAATTGGCTGCAACGGCTGGAGCTGCGCTGATCCGAAGCCAGAAGCCAGAGCTTCTTCCGGGTCTCCCATGCGGGTGCAGGGGCCCAAGGATTTGGGCCATCCTCCACTGCTTTCCCAGGCCATAGCAGAGAGCTGGATTGGAAGAGGAGCAGCCGGGACTCAAACCGGTGTCCATATGGGATGCTTGCACTGGAGGCGGTGGCTTTACCCACTATGCCATAGCACCGGCCCCACAAAATGAGGTTTTATAAAAGTGAAACAAACACACCCAGGTTGTAGCTCCCCAAAGTGTATTTGTGAACATTCTGGTTGGAGAGATGGATGCGGGCATGGGGTCTATGCTGAGAAGGGGGCTCTGAAGCTGTACCCCCCAGTCATCCGGGCATGGGCAGACACTCACTAGAGCCCACTGGGTTTTCTTCACTAAAACCTTGGAGAAAGCAAGGTGCGGAGAGGGGCAGCCCAGAGGACGCGGTGGAGTTGCAGTTCGGCTGTGGTGGTCTGGCTCGAGGCCGGCCGCCTCTTCTCCTCCCTGGGCCTTCCTGTAGAACAGGCCGGGAAGACGTTTGTGCCTGCAGCCCTGTTCCTTCAATGGACAGGGTCTCGTGTACAGTCGTGTCCTCAGCTGTTTCAACCCATCTCAGTCCCATGCAGTCTGGGACGATCGTGCGGTGGTGATGATGGTGAGGAGGTGGGGGTGGAAGAGGTGGTGGAGTGGTGGTGATGGTGGAGGGGTTTGGGGTGGAAGAGGTGGTAGCGGTGGGGTGTGGTAGAGGTGATGGAGGAGGGGGTGGTGGATGTGATGGTGGCGGAGGTGATGGTAGAGGTGGTGGTGGTGATGATGGTGGAGGTGGTAGAGGTACTACAGGAGGAGGTGGAAGTGGTGGTTGTGGGTGAAAGTGGTGGTGGTAGTGGAGGTGATGGAGGAGGTGGTGATGACGGTAGAGGTAGTGGAGAGGATCGAGCTGGTGATGGTGACAGGGGTGATATTCACAGTTGTATCCCTGGCACATACCCAGGAGTAGGGTATCCGAGAGCTGATGAAGTTCTTTGCTCATATCGCCCAGTGAACCTGGGAGATGGGAAGAATGGAGTTCTCAGCCAGTATGTGGAGGCAGCGTGGCCTTGTGCTCAGTCTGCCTTTTCAGATCCAGGGATGGAGTCAAGTTCAGAAAGTGACTCTTCTCACCTGTGACAAGACTTGGTGCTGCATGAGTATGGCTCCTCCGTGGTACATCCCGGTGGAGGAACCCAGCCTGTCTGCACCTGCTGTTGAAGGTTGGCTGCTCCTCTGGGCAGCCCTTCCAGGAAAGGGGGCTTTTTGTTCAAAGGAACGTGATGCTGAGCCCCCAGGGTCCCATTGGCTGGACAGATGCAGCCCTACTCTGAGTGCAGGGCTGACTGAGAAGAAAGGGGGCTGACTTGACCCATCTGCTGGCCCCTCTGCCCAGAGCCTTTATGCATCACTGTGTGTGTGCAGTCCTACTGAGAATGCAACCTGGGTTCAAGTCCTACCACTCCATCAACTCTGACCTTGGGGGGAAATCCCTGTTTGTCACGGGCCTCACCTTCGTGGCGAGCCCGAGAGGCTGCTGCGACTCTCTGTCCCCCTGGTCTCACTTGGGTACCATTTGTTTATGAACTTGCTTAAGTGCCTGGCGTGGCTTAGATCCTTGGCTGAGTGGCTCCGCTAAAGACCTGCAAGTTCCCGTTTCGGTTGTTGGTGACAGAGGCTGGGTCTTCTCCCTGATGGAATTCCAGGGAGGTTCAGAGCGGGAGCTACAGCCAGGTGTAGGGGCCCAGCAGCTAAGCAACTCAGAGAGACTTTTGGAAGTTGCGGTGGATTTCCCAGTGCAGGTCTGACTCGAAAGGAGTAGGGAGTGATTTTTTTTTTCAAATGTTGATTTATTTATTTGAAAGTCAGAGTTACAGAGAGAGAAGAGGCAGAGAGAGAGAGAGGTCTTCCGTCTGTTGGTTCATTCTCCAATTGGCTGCAACGGCCAGAGCTGTGCCAATCTGAAGCCAGGAGCTTCTTCCGGGTCTCCCACATGGGTGCAGGGGCCCAAGGACTTGGGCCATCTTCCACTGCTTTCCCAGGCCACAGCAGAGAGCTGGGTGGGAAGTGGAGCAGCCAGGACTTGAACCGGTGCCCATATGGGATGTCGGCACCACAGGCGGCAGCCTTACCCACTACGCCATGGTGCCCTGGGAGGTGATGCTCTTAAGAGAAAGCTTTGACGCCTGGCTAGCAGACACCCTCTGGGCTGCCTTGAGTTGTCCCCGAGTGCCCGCGAACCCCCCACTCTTGCGGTCCGTGTCTGCTGCGCTGTCTCCAGGACACTGCTGGTTATGACAGGTGAAGGTGTCTGAATAAGTCATCTTGGCAAATGATCTTTGGCTCCCCATTAAAGGGCTGGTTCATTAGTCGTGTGTGGTTTCTCTGTGCGTCTGATTCATCGTTGCTGGTGCCAGGGACAGGTGGGAAAATGAAAAGGCCTTGTGCTCTTTGTAGCGTGTGAATCTGAGCCTGGGAGATGTTCAGGATAACTGATAGCAGACACAGCTCAGATTTAACTGCCTTCCTAGGAAGAGCTCTGAGCTGCAGATCCACCGACGACCCTTGCGTTCCCTCCCATCTTTCCATGTCTTCAGTTTCCCTCTTGTCCTGCTCTAAGCTGCCTTTCACAGAGCAGGAGCCTGGCCTGCGAGCCCTGGGGGGGTCCCCAGGGAGACCTTCCATCCTAAGCCCCGCCCGGCACCTCCGCCTTCTTCCCTAGAACTCAGTGCACGGTTGGAGTGAAGCTTAGAGCTTGCTCCTGCCGGGTCAGGCAGCTTAACGCCTGCAGGGTGCCGCTCCCTGCTCTGGATGGATCTGCACTGTCCCTTTGGGGGATTAGGCATTCCAGTGGCAGTCGCTTCTTGGGCCTCACATCCTTAACTCCGTCTTCAGTGTTGAGGCTAGAAACAAATAGAACGATAACTTTTACAAGTCAGCTGCTTATTTCACAGTACAGTTAAGGGGGTAAGAATATAGATTCCCCTGTGGTTTTCATAGTGACTGATTTACATCCAAGTTCAAGAAATGCTTTTTCTCTAGCTTTCCCGGAAGACTGATCCATTACTCCACCAAAAATAAATATTGTGATGTATATCAGGCATACTTTGCTCAAAGGGACTTACATCTTTTCTCTTATTGCAAAAAATAAATCAGGCTCGCCGATTGTAAAGCCCCGTGGAAGGAGGCTGCTCGCCAAGCCAGGTGGGTGCCCAGCCTTGGCAGGTGCTGGCTGTGCCCTGGGAAGGCACCTCTCTGTGCGCCCTGAGTGAGTGTGTGCTCTGGGAAGCGCTGGGAGCCGTGGGAAAGCCCCTCGTGCTGCCTTGCTCTCATCGGCCACACCTGAAAGGCTCATCGAGGACGGGATGAAAGCGCAGTTGCCCTGGTGGATTCTGGGTATTTAGCACACTACTTGAAGAAAGGGGCCACGTGTGGAGCAGAGGTCAGTGTCATGAACCAAAGATGACGATGATTCCAGGTCTGTGCACCTGCAGCCCCAAGAGACCTGGCCTACTGAGACCAGAAGCCGTGGTTCTGGTTCCCCACTGCCCCTGGGCCAGGAGCTCTGTGCATGGGAGTTCGCATCCTTTGGGGGAAAGAAAGGACAGGATTTTGCTGGCCCTGTGTTGCCGTGGCAGGTGATGGCAGGTGACACCAAACTGAAGGCTCCTCAGGGAGTCCTGAGGCCTGCAGAACCTTAGCTTCCCCCCTCTCCCTCTGGGACGCCGGCCAGCAGCTCAGACGGTGTGGTTTCGGTGTTCTTAAATTCTGAGTCGTTTCAGCCGAGATTGCTGTAAGTCCGCCCTGTTTTGGTAGCTCCGCCTGCCAAGAGAGCTCTGAGAAGCCACAGAAAGCACCGCGATGGCGGCTCCGGTGCAGGTGTTTGCTGGTTTCTAAGATCTGGGCGGAGAGCGCCCCACACCCGGCACCCAGGCAGGCACGTGGGCGGAACAGCTCTTCCTCACGAGGACGTCTCCCACCTCTGCAGCTTCCGTAGTTGAAGGTGGAGCAGGGCCCGACAGCAAGTGTAACCCCGGCCCGAGAAACTTGGGCATATTGACTTGTACGCTCCGGGAGTCAGTCACTTCACCGGTGAGCTTTGCAGGCACGGTTTTCACTCAGTAGATCGATTTTCAGTGGCCAAATGGTAGTGCGGTGGGCTGCAGGGGTCCAGGTTCTTGCCTTCAACACAAAGAATTTGAGGACAAGGTGTAGGTAAAAGTCAGTAGAGACGCAGGATTTACTTAGCATGCAAAGCAAAAACACACACTCAAGAAGGCGTGTGGGTCTGCCGGAGAGACGGCTGCACTCAGCGGGGTTCAGGTCCCGCCTCTGTGGGATTTGGACTCTGGGTGGAGTTTAGTCGAGGATTCATAAGGGGTAGAGTCTGGGGCAGGACTTGCTCTTTTCTGGAAATCTGAGAAGTGTCGTGGTGTCAGGTGCATGATGGGAGTAAGGGAGTAGGACTGTCAGCCGTGGTGTTGGACATTAGGACGAGCTCAGAGATCCTTGCAGGGATACGGCTGGCCAAGCGCTGGTTTTATGGAAGCTGTGGCTTTCCACTGCGTGGGGTGGGGAGGGTTTGGGCCGGGGACCCCTGCTGCTTCCTGCCAGCTACTTCCTTTCCCCCTCTCAGAGGTCTTCGTCCCTTCGTCCTTACAGGAGGTCGTGGGGGGAGGGTCCGTCTCTGTAACTTCATGCTGTCGGGGTGTCCGTGGTCCCTGCCTACCCAGGGAGTGACAGCCCCTGGCCCACTGCTCTGGAACTCGGTGGAGGAGCTGCAGGTTCACCACCAGGCGTCGGCAGTGGCTGTGGGCCCTTACGGCACCGGCTTTACCCGGAACTGTTGCATTCTGCAAGAGATGCGTTTGGCCGTCAGGAGGAGCCTCGTGGGCCGGAAAGGAGCAAGATGAGAGCTGTAGGGGAGAGGCGCAAGCACTTTGGGCTGCTTCCCAGGGGGTGGGAGCCGAGAGAGCTCCCTTTACCGAAGTCGTGTCGGTATCAGTGTGTTCACTCAAGAAAAGGCCTTTTATGTACATCCGAGTTTAGCTAAGAAAATTTAAAGATTAATCAGTATGTATTGAAGAGACTGAAAATCAGCGTTAGCCTGGCACAGATGGCTTTAAATATTTTCATCCATGTGATTACTAAGAAAAGAGTCAGCTGGACCTGTTTAATTTGGGTCATGAAGAGATGCAGAAAAAGATCATTCGCCGCTTCTGCCAGCCGTCAGCGCTGGCCCAGAGGCGGCCTCGGGAGCCTTGCAGGCGCTGCCCTCCCCAGGCTGTGCTGAATCTAGTCATCAGCAGTGGGGCCCAAGAGTTATTTTATTAGCGCAAAACTTAGTCGGAACTCAACAGTTTCTAAATAAAAACGTCAATAACAGCGGAGCTCCAAAATTTGCTGAATTAAATAATCCCCAACTGCCTTTAAACTGCTTTATTTTTAGCAGCATTGCTAAGAGGCTGTGCTGTGTTTCCGGCTCCGACTATAGGTTATGCGCTTGGTGGAAATCGTGACTCAAAGGCAAGGCCGTTCCTCTTCCCCAGGGACAGAACTGTCCATCCTGTGGCCTCTCTTCTCTGGTAGCTATTTCCGTGACAAGTGCTTGATGACCACCTGGCAGAACGCAAGCCGTAAGGGCTGTGTTGTGGCACAGTTGGCTAAGCCACTGCCTACCATGCTGCCATCTTGTATAAGCTCTGGTTGGAGTCCCAGCTGCTCTGCTTCTGATCTGGCTCCCTGCTAATGCACCTAGGAAAGCAGCGGAAGACTCGGGAGACCTGGCTGGGGCTCTGAGCTCCTGGCTTTGGCTTGGACCAGCCCCAGCTCTTGTGGCCATTGGGGGAGCAAGCCAGTGGATGGAAGATCTCCCTAACTCTGCCTTTCAAATAAATTGTTTTAAAAATGCAAGTGTAGGGCCGGCGCCGTGGCTCAGTTGGCTAATCCTCCACCTGCGGCGCTGGCACCCCAGGTTCTAGTCCCGGTTGGGGTGCTGGGTACTAGTCCCGGTTGCTCCTCTTCCAGTCCAGCTCTCTGCTGTGGCCCAGGAAGACAGTGGAGGATGACCCAAGAGCTTGGGTCCCTGCACCCACGTGGAGACCGGGAGGAAGCACCTGGCTCCTGGCTTCAGATTGGTGCAGCGCCGGCTGTAGCAGCCATTAGGGGAGTGAACCAACGGAAGGAAGACCTTTCTTTCTGTCTCCCTTTCACTATAACTCTCTGTCTGTCTCTCTCTCTCACAGTCTAACTCTGACTGGCAAAAAATAAAAAAAAAATGCAAGTGTGTTATATGTATGTATATATGTACATATATATGTTAGTGTGTATATATACAATGCATATATATAATGTACATATATATACACACATACATATATAATGGCTAAAGTTCCAACATAGTATTATTTAGAAAATATTTCATTAGAATATTTTTGTAGTCCTTACAATGAGACATTTTGTTGGCATAAATAAGACTTTAGAACTTGGTGATAACTATACTCGCATGAAAATATTTTTAGTGAAAATTAGTGTGCATAGTTTGCTGCCTTAAAAAGCGAATGCATTATTCACAAATGAGGAATCTAAGTTTGTTACAGTTGATGCATGAGCAGTACTGGCTACACAAGGAGACTGTAGCTCATAGAAACAGAATTTTTTTAAAAATTTGTTTTATTTGAAAGGCAGGTGGGGGTGGAGGAGGGGAGAGAGAGATCTGACTGCTGGTTTACTGCCTAAATGCTCGTAACAGCCAGGGCTAAATCAGGCTGAAGCCAGGAGCTAGGAGCTCCATCCATGAGGGGCCCAGACACGTGAGCCGTCATGTGCTGCCTCCCGGTGTGTTAGGGGGAAGCCGGACCACAGGCAGAGCAGCGGGGCGCGCACCAGCGCTCTGAGAAGGAACGGCCATCGCAAGCAGCAACTTAACCCGCTGTGCTAAGGCGCCCACCCCAAACACGATGGAGGCTGTCACTAGATCTAAATCAATGCATTTTTCGGAAGTTCTTTCTATACGTGGGCATAGGTTCAAGTTCAGAAACACCTGACACGTTTCACCTGCAACTTGAGACAGAACGATTCTGTCGGTGGTAGGATCGAGGGTCCTGCACGTGTGGCGGGATTTGTAAGGACACGTGTGGCGAATGTCGGCAGAGGTGTTCCTGCTTAGATGGAGGTGGCGTACGTGAGACGTGAGGGCCTTGCAGTCCCACAAGTTCAGCCGCCTTTACGTTTAGCGCTCACACAGCTCAACGTTAATTTTGTTCATGGCCTGAGACAGAGGCTGCGGGTGGTTCTCTCAGTGTGGCATCCGGTGGTTTTGCACTGTTTGTTGAGAAACTTTTCCTTTCCCCGTTGCACTGCTTTGATGCCTTTGTCAAGTTAATTGACGTCTCTGCTCCTGAGCGGTTCTGTTTCCGACTCTCCTTTCTGCTGGTTTGTCTTTATGCTGCCTCGTGCTATCCTGATGCTGTGACGTGATAGTAAGTCTTGAAAACAGGGAATGCATTCCTCCATCTTTGAAATTGCTTTTCAGGTTGCCTTGGCTATTATGGTTGTTTGCATTTCTGTCCACATTTCAGATCATGCTTGTCAATGTCTATGAAAAATCCGGTTGGGCTTTTGATTTAATTTGCCTTGAATCTATAGAGTAGATTGGAGAGAGTCGTTATCTTAATACTGTTGGGTCTTTCAGTCTCTGAATGTGTTCTTTCTCTCCATTTATTTAGATTTTCTTTAACTTCTCTCAGTTGTGTTTTATAGTTTTCAATTGAGACAATTTGAACATCTGTTATTAACTATATTTCTTTCTAAAAACTATTTTCATTTTTTTTATTAGAAACAATGCTGTGTTTTACATTTTGTGCTGTTAATGGTATTTTTATAAGATTTATTTACTTACTGATTTGAAAGGCAGAGTGATGGAGAGAAAGTGAGAGAGAAATTTTCTATCTGCTGGTTCTCTCCCCCCGTGGCCACAGCAGCCGGATCTGGGCCAGGCCAAGGCCAGGAGCCAGCAACTCCATCTTAGACGCCCACATGGGTGGCAGAGGCCTGGGTACTCGGGCCGTCGCCCGCGGCCTTTCCCGGGGTGTGAGCAGAAGTGGGACAGCCGGCGCTCCTGGGATACTGGAGCAGCCCAGCCTGCCGTACCACTTCCTGGTCCTTGCGGAAACGCCCCTCTCTTCCTGGCTTGCCGAGCGTTTGTTTTGCTCTTTAATCAAGGGTGGAATTGAATGTTGTCAAATTCTTTTTCTGCATCTGGGGAGATAGGGATATGGTTTGCCTCTTAATTCTGTTGATGTGATGAATCATATTGATTTAAAAAGAATGCTAAGCTAAACTTGCGTTTTATTTTCTGATATTTTGTGGAGGAGTTTGGCATCTGTGGTTATGAGAGATAGTGGTCTATAGTTTTTTTCTTGGTAAGCCTTTGTCAGCATTATGTTGGGCCCATAAAGTGAACTGAAAAGTGATCTTTTATTCCATTTCCTGAAGGAGTTTGTGGAACACTAGTTCATCTTTCCTAAGTGTTTGATAGAATTTACTGGGAAGCCTGATAAGGGCCTGCGAGATCTTCTCTTGGGAGGTAGGATGTTTTAAAGTATTAATTGAAGTAAGATACAAGAGTACTTTTAACTCCATTTTCTATGATTTTTAAAGCTAAGTTTATTTCTTATCTCTTTTGGATTAAAAACCATTATTTCTTATTCGTGTGTTGATGGGGCTAAGTTAGGCAGGTCTGAGGTCATGTGTGTGAGGTCACACACTTGTGTGTCTGAGATCACATGTTCTATGTGTCTGAGGTTCCCTGTGTGTGGTCACTTGTATGTATCTGAGGTCACATGTGTGAGGTTCTGTGTGTGTCTGAGGTCCTGTGTGAGGTTGCATGTGTGAGGTCACATGTGCCTGGGGTTACATGTGAGGTCATCTGTGTATGAGGTCACATGTGTCTGAGGATAGATGTGTGTGTCTGAGGTCACATGTGTGAAGTTCCGTGAGTGTCTGAGGTTACATGTGTGAGGTCACGTGTGTGTGTCTTCATTCATCTGATAATTGCCTGGGACTGAAATGTCCAAGATGGAAGATAAGATTTATTTATTTATTTGAAAGAGTTACACAGAGAAAGCGAAGCAGAGAGAGAGAGAGAGAGAGAGAGAGGTCTTCCATCCGCTGGTTCACTCCCCAGATGGCTGCAATGGCCAGAGCTGCGCCAGTCTGAAGCCAGGAGCTTCTTCTGGTCTCCCACACAGGTGCAGGGGCCCAAGGACTTGGGCCATCTTCCACTGCTTTCCCAGGCCATAGCAGAGCTGGATTGGAAGTTGAGCAGCCAAGACTCGAACCGGCACCCATATGGGATGCCAGCACTGCAGGCGGTGGTGGCTCTATTTGCTACACCACAGTGCCGGCCTGGATAAGTTTATTTTGATGCAAAAAAAAAATTGAAATCCATGTGTATGAGGGGTGTTCAAAAAGTTCATGAAAATTGCATACTATGAAAAAACGATTCATGGATTTCAAAGGTTTTTGTATCCAAATGAACTTAGCCTTTTCAAAGATTATTTATTTTAGAAACAGGGAGACACATGTCTAGACAGAGAGCAAGCGAGCCTCTACCCACTGACTGGTTCACTCCATCCGCTGCTTACTTCCCAAATGCTGTGAAGGCTGGGGTGGGCCACGGCTACAACCAGGAGCCCAGAGCTCAATCCCAGTCTCCTCCGTGAGTGGTGGGAGCCCGATTACTTGGGCCGTTAATTCTGTCTCCAGGGTTCACACTAGCAGAATCCTGCAGTCGTGATCCAAGGCGGGTGTTGAGCCCAGGTGCTCTGGCACGGCACAGGACACCCTGACCACTAGGCCGAGCTGCTCTTCCTCCCCTCCCACCCCTACGCTGCCAAATTTAGTTTTTTTCACAGACTTTTTCAGAATCTCTTTTCCTGTATTGATGTTGTCAATTTGACTTTCAAGGAATTTGTCTGTTTTACCCAAGTTGCAGACTTTATCACAGCGAAATAGTTCTGAGGTTTTTGTTTTCCTTTTAATGTGCGCGCTTGTCCCCAGTGGCGTCCTAGTCTCCGTGCCAGACGCTTGCCCCTGTGTCTTTGTATTTACCGGGTACCCTGTCACCAGGGGCCGGCACTGTGGCGCGGCAGGTTAAGCTGCCTCTTGGATGCTGGCATCCTGTATGAGTGCTGGCTCAAGTGATTGTTTTAATAATTAGAATTTCATCCTGTCCCATCGACCTTGAAGTAGTCTATGGTTTCACCGCTAACTGTAAGCTCTCACAGCTGTGTGTTTCCACCTGCCCTCTCCAGCATGTTCTGTGGCTGTCATCTATTCAACACGTTATAAATATTGTAACACAGTGGTATCATTTTTGCTTTAAACAATCAGTTGTCTTTTTTGAAAAAAGATTTATTTATTTGAAAGTCAGAGTTATGGAGAGAGAGGGAGAGACGAGAGAGTTTGTCCATCTGCTGGTGCACTCCCCAGATGGCCACAGTGGCCAGGGCTGGGCCAGACTGAAGCCAGGAGCTTCTTCCAGGTCTCCCACACGGGTGCAGGGGCCCAAGGACTTGGGCCATCTTCTGCTGCTTTCCGCCATAGCAGAGAGCTGGATCGGAGGTGGAGCAGCTGGGACCCGAATCAGTGCCCATATGGGATGCCGGCACTGCAGGCGGTGGCTTTACCCACTACGCCACAGCGCCAGCCCCTATTTTGCCTTTTTTTTTTTTTTTTTTTTTGACAGGCAGAGTGGACAGTGAGAGAGAGAGACAGAGAGAGAAAGGTCTTCCTTTGCCGTTGGTTCACCCTCCAATGGCCGCCGCGGCCAGCACACCGCGCTGATCCAAAGGCAGGAGCCAGGTGCTTATCCTGGTCTCCCATGGGGTGCAGGGCCCAAGCACTTGGGCCATCCTCCACTGCACTCCCTGGCCACAGCAGAGAGCTGGCCTGGAAGAGGGGCAACCGGGACAGAATCCGGCGCCCCAACCGGGACTAGAACCCGGTGTGCCGGCGCCGCAAGGCGGAGGATTAGCCTATTGAGCCACGGCGCCGGCCCTTTTTTTTTTTTTTTAAAGAGTATTTTTGCTGGATATGGAGTTTGAGGTTGACTTGTTCTTGATGCAGAAGATCGGAGCCTTTGGTTGTTTCTGGTGAGACGCCACGGGCATTCATTCTCCCTGGCCATGGGTCTTCGCCCTGGGGTGGCGCTAGGGCTCTCCGCTTGTCTTCGGTTTTTGGCAGTTTAGCCGTGCTGTGCTTTAGGTGTGGTTGTCTGTCTGTATCCTTCTTGGGGTTTATTGAGCTGTCTTGTCCGTGGGTCATTTTTCATTAGTTTGGAAGAAGTTTGACCTGTGTTTCTGCGTACATTTTTTCTGCCTCCCCTCCCTCTCCTTTTGGAACTGCAGGTTCAGGTGAGTGGATTGCTTGGTGCTGGGCTGGAGGCCCGAGTCTGTGCAGGTTCTTTGCAGTGTTTGTCGCTGTGCGGGAGTATGGATCGCTGGTAGGAACCCAGCTATAAGCTTACAGAACTTTGCATCCGTAGGGTACCATCTGTTGTTAAGCCACGCAAGAAACTTTCAGTTTGAGTAGTTTTTATTTGTTGAATTTCCACGTGGGCCTCTTTATGGTTTTTGTTTTTCTGAGATTGCTCATGTGTTCATTCATTGTTTCTGTATTTTTCTGTCATTCCTAAGGGACATTATATCATAGCTTTTTTCCCTAAAATGGAAAACAAGTATTTATTTGCAAGTCAGACACACACACACACACAGAATGTGAACAAGAATGAAAGGCCGTGTACCACTCCCATCCACTGGTTCCCTCTCCCAATAGCTACAGCAACCAGGGCTGCTGGGCCACATCTGGGAGCCAGGAATCCGTGCAGAACTCCCGCATCGGTGAGAGGATCCAGCTGCCTGAGCCATCGCCTGCACCACCTGTGTATTAGCAGGAAATCGGGATCGGCAGTGGCGCTAAAAGCTGAACCCAGGCACTCCTGTGTGGAGTGCGGACGTCCAACGGGCGTCTTATCTGCTCCGCCCAGTGCCTGCCCCTGTGGTAGCTTTTTAAAGAAATCTGCTGTTCCCAACACCATGGCCATGTTTGGTCTATCTCTACCGACTGTTCTGCCTTCTTGTTAAGGGTCACATCTCTGTCTTACCGTGTCCAGCTAGGTTTTTAATTCTGTGCCAAACATGGATGCTACTTTTTGTAAAATTCTAGATTCTTCTGCTCAGATTTTTTTTTCCCTTTCTTTTTGTTAACTTGTCAGCTGTCACTTCTTGGAGCCATCAGGATGCCTGCCTTTGACTGCTTTATTCTATAGTCTTCCTATTTTGTTCTTTTCAAACCTGTAGTTGGCCAGGTAACCATTTAACCCAGATTATTAGCATTACATATGGAGCACAGGTAAGCAGACGTGGAGTAGATCTCCAAAGATTCCTGAGTCAAATGTATGAACCTAAATGGACAGATCTAAGCATAGTTTAGATATTTAAGGATTCTTATATTATAATTGACATTGGGTGAGTATAGTATAATTTTATGCAAAAACTATGTCCCAAATGGAGACAACAATTCTCATAAAGGCCCTAATTCCTGGTTGATGCCATCTTAAATTATTTGTGCATTTTTGCTCATTTGCTTTTTGATGTTGGAAGAAATGTTTGTTGGTATCTGTAATATTCCAGCAGCTTCCATTAATGTGATTTTCCTCTCAAGATGAAAAAATCCTGTTAAATATTTTCTCTGGGCTCTTTGCCTTAAGTCTGATGACTGCATTTTAAAACTTGGTTTGTAGATCTTTACATTAAGAAAAAAAAAAAAAAAAAACCCACCCCCATAAGCCAAACTGCTGAGTCACACAGAAGCCAAACTGCTGAGTCACTGATCAGAGGGGAAGCTGAGTGGTCGGTGACCGCTTGTGTTCCGGGAGATCTAATCTCAGCATCCCTCGTTCTTTCCTTTCAATGTGAGGTCGAGTCCTATCTCCCCAAAGGCCACCTTCCATGTCACTTGTCCCGTTTGGGAGGGGCTAGGGTGTTGAATACGAGCCTTACGCCTCTCATTTAAGATCCGTTAAGACCCCTATGCCTAAACTTTGCCAAGCAAATGCTGACTTCTGGGAAGACATTTCGGCACCTCCTTTGTGGTGCTGCACTTGTGTTCTTGACCTAAATCAGCAAATCTGCCAGGTTTCCAGCCCTCCCGAGAGCCGGTCTCCGTGTCTGCCGCATGCCTCCCCCAGCCCTGGGGTAGTCTTGGTGTTTAATGGTGAGAATCAGTGCGCAGGAAGACTGGAGTTTCTTCCCTTTAGTGCTGGACCTTTCAGAGCCCAGTTTGTAAAATACAATCAATTTTGCTACTTCAGAGAATAAGGAAAACCCTTTATGGAAGAAGTTCATGGCTTGGCAGAAAAATAGCAGCTCTGTCTGGAGACTGATGCAGCAGTCAGATAGAGTGCTTCTGGGGTGTTCAGTGCCGGGCGGCGTGGAGCTGCCACACTGATCCTCGGGGAACGCGTCATCTGGTGGCTTTGCCGCAGTCCTGCTGGGGGTCTGTGTCGGAGAGGCGGCGATCCCGATGGAGCCGAGGGAGGCCGACATTGGACGTTTCCTGTGATTAGGCACTGGATTAGATTACAGCGTAAGAAGCCCCTCTGTGCTCTGAGTGCAGAGCTCTCAAGCTGACGCCAGTGGGGGCAGGATTCTAGTTTGTCAACCTGGAATTTTTAGTCTACTCTCATGTTAGAGCAAGGGTTCCTGGGTCTGGTGCTGTGGTGCAGCCGGTTAAGCCGCCTGTGGCGCCAGCATCCTATCTGAGCACCGGTTCCAGTCCCGGCTGCTCTGCTTCTGATCCAGCTCCCTGCTAATGCTCCTGGGAAAGCAGCTGAAGATGGCCCGTGTGCTTGGGTCCCTGCCACCCACATGGGAGACCCAGATGGAGTTCTTGGCTCCTGGCTTCAGCTTGGCCCAGCCACAGCCATTTAGTGAATGAACCAGTGGATGGAAGATCTCTCTGTCTCACTCTTTCTCTCTCTCTAACTGCCTTTCAAGTAAATAAATAAATCTTACAAAAAGAAAAATAAAAGGATTTCTGATTTCTGATCTTTGGCCCACTCCTTGTCTGTTTCTTTAAATGATTATGTATTTATTTGAAAGATGGGGAGGGGCCAGAGACATCGTCCATCTGCTGGCTTACTCTCCAGTTGTCTGCAATGGCCGGGGCTGGGCCAGGCTAAAACCAGGATCCTGAAACTCCATCCAGGTCTCCCTGCTTTATGCCACAGTGCCAGCCCCCCTCATCTTTTGAGTGGAAGCCTGCTTTGAAGGGGAGTGGATACTGGCTGTTGTGACCACCCACTCCTAGGCAGAACAGGTCCGAGATTCCCTGTGTGTGTAGTATTCTAAGGAGAGCCCCCGAGTATCCCATGAAGGGTTTAGGTGACCCACTCAGCAGCGCTGTGACAGAGAGAACGTGGACCGTGATCCCGTTTTAGTGCCGGGAGAATGAAAATTCTGAGAAGGGAAGCAGCCTGTAGTTTAAGCCGCGGTGCCCCGACTTCACCTCCCGCCAGTTTAAGCCGCGGTGCCCCGACTTCACCTCCCGCCAGTTTAAGCCGCGGTGCCCCGACTTCACCTCCCGCCAGTTTAAGCCGCGGTGCCCCGACTTCACCTCCCGCCAGTTTAAGCCGCGGTGCCCCGACTTCACCTCCTGCCCTGCTGCTTAGTTTGAGTTCCTTCTGTTGTGACACCTGAAGGCTGATGGGTGACAATTTAGAAGAAGAGCTTTTGCTTTGGAATAAAGTAGAAATTGTCATAGTGTTGGTAGACATTCAAAAGGACTGGTCCTGGGGTGGGTGTTTGGCCTCGTGTCTGACATCGGAGTACCCAGGTTCAGTTCCCGACTCTGCTTCCTGACTCCAGCTTCCTGCTAATGGGGCCCCCAGGAAGCAGCAGTGCTGGCTCTAGTAATTGGGTCCTTGCCACCCACGTAGGAGACCTGGTTTGAATTTCCAGCCCCCAGCTTTGGCCTGGTCCAGCAGCAGCCACTGTGGGCATTTGGGAAGTGAACCAGCTGATGGGAGCTTTCTCTCCCTGCCTCTCAGTCAATCAGTCCATCAGTCGTTTTAGAAAGGGCTGATCTTTGACTCTTTAAAACACGGATGCTAACCTTCGTTTCTGCCTGGAATCGTCTAGGGGATTTTAGTAAACACAGATGACCCAGTGTCTCCCACTCGACCACACACAGATTCACCTGGTCTGAGCTTCCCGGGTGGTTCTGGTGTGCAGCCGAGCCGGGCAGGGGTCTGGCGCTGCCAAGGCAACTGCAGGCGGGACTCGAAATTCAACAAGCCAATGGCAGGCTAGTTTTTAAGTTGACATTTTTGTGCAGCCGACAAATGCTGCTATCAGTATCCACAAGGTCCTTGGCGCAAGGAAGGTTCCCCAGCTCTGCCCCAGGAGGGCTGACTCCTTTGTTCCCTTTTCCCCCTGCTGAGAGAGGTTGGGGATTTTCTTTCTTTCTTAACCCTTCCACCGAGATTGGGTAAGGAGAAAGCTGGGGAAGACTCAGCTGAAACTCAGTTTTCCAGAGCGAGTCGCATGCATTGTGCTCAAGAGAAGCCTGGAATTTATTAACAGAGGAAACGGCCGCTGTCAACACTGAGCCCGTGTTATACACCTGAGCTGGAGGAAAGTGAAGATGGATCTCCGGCTGCAGGGAGTCTCCGCGAGCCATGCGGTCAGGTCCCAGAAGCACTCCGGCCGCGTCCAGATGTGTGGAGGCAGGCGGACGGTGCCGAGTGCATAAACACCTGCCTGTCCCACCTGAATCTTTCTCGGGGGAGCAGGCGAGACAGAAGGTGCTGAAATGAAAACATTTGTTGTCCAGCGATTTCCCAGCAGGCCTTCGCTCCCGCGGCTTCCCGTGCCTCTTTCTGGACGTCCAAGTGGGCTTTCGCAGAGCTCTTCAAGCCTTGCGGAAATCCCGCGGGCAGCAGGGCAGGTCGCTGGCTGTCACATCCGGGTAACTGATGGACGCGCTGGGGAAGGAGACACTGAAGACGTGAAAGAGCAGAACCCAGCCCAGGTGTCGGACTCAATGCTGTGCTCTCTCTGGATGCCTGTGCCCTGCCAGGTGCTGTGGGGGACTTAGCCTGAGACTCGCTGTCTGGGGGCCGTCGGATCCGCCTGAAGTGGAAGCTGCAAGAGGCGGGACTATTCCACGGAGCACTGGGAGTGCCTGCTCGGGGGCTTCAGGTCGCAGGGTCCCTGAGCGAGCTCCATGCAAGAACCCTGTGCATGCTCAGCCGTTGCCGACTTGCCGTGTTTCTCCAATCTGTCCCAGTGATTTCTAGCGAATTCTTTGGCTGCTGCAGCAGCCTATGAAACACATCGCGTTCGTCCCACGCTTGTTTTATTCCGGCGTCAAGGGGTGGACATTTAGCCCAGGAACATGTACAGAGAGCCAGACTTCAGAGAAGAAATTTCTCTCTGTTGTTGCCTCTTAGATGAAACCGCGCGCGCATGCTCGGCGGCCGCTGGCTGCAGGAAGCGGTGGTGGGGCTGGGGCTTGGCAGATGGCTGCAGCGGTGCTTTCCCGGGGGCCTGTGTGGGAGACGCGTGTCTGTGTGTTGGTTTTCATTTGTGTGTTGGTCCTGTGTTCATCTTCTGGAGGTACCCAGATGTCATGGTGATAGATCGAGTGGAAACGACTCATTTGTCAGGGTTCCGTGGGGGACGTGGGTCCCGTCTTGTGCGCAGTGGAGTCTGAAATGTTTAATTAGATGCTGAGGCACTTCTGCCTGGGTCCGTCTCTGCCGGTCCTCCCAGGTGGGTGCCGTTCCCCAGGTTGGGGAGGGACTGGGGGCTTCCCAGGCTCAGCGTCTCTGCCCTGATCCCCTGGTCATGTCCCTCATGCAGTCCTCGGTCCTGACTAGTCCTCCCTGCTCCCTGTCCCAGAAAAACTGCTTTTGTGAGGCTGCTGGTGTTTCCAGAGAGCCGTTCGGGTTGGAAATCTGGTTGCCAAACAGGTCCGAACCAGACTCTATGAAATAACGTAGCTGACAGGCGGAGAGAGGAATGTCAGCTCCCTGCTGCTGACCTGTTGTGTCGCAATCCAGCTTTGCCGTGGCACGGGCTGTGCCCGAGATCCCGGGGGTGTCATAAGGGGAGGCGCTCCCTCAGCGAGTGGACCGTCCAGTTAGCCTGGCACACAGGTGTACACGATGTAACAGGTGTCGAAGGTGCAAGCAAAGGGTGAGGGGTCCTGGGGTCACCTCAAGGTATGAGCTAGAGGCCTGGGGCAAGGGTGGTGTTCCTGGCGCATGTGGGCAGTACTGGGAGGTATTGTGGCAGGCTGGCGAGCAGCTGTGCGTGCTGAATCTTTGGAGGTGTTACAGGTGTGGATGTGGGACGTGAAGGTAGCAGTGGCTCATGTTTCTACCTGGGGCGGATGGTGCCATCAGGAAGGGGGACAGTGGGGCTGGCGCTGTGGCATAGCGCATAGAGCCACTGCTGAGATGTCGGCATCTCCTATGGGCACCGGCTCGTGTCCCAGTTGTTCCACTTCTGATCCAGCTCTCTGCTAATGGCCCAGGAAAAGCAGTGGAAGATGGTCCATTAAGTGCTTGGGCTTCTGCCACCCGCATGGGGGACCTGATTGAAGCCCTTGGCTTCTGTCCAGCCCAGCCTTTATCATTGTAGCCATCTGGGGAGTGAACCAGTGGATGGAAGATCTCTCTCTCTGTAACACTGCCTTCCAAAATAAATGATAAATAAATCTTTTAAAAAAGGGATTAGGGACAGTGAGAAATCACAATGAGGTGCTGGGGCTGGCACTGTGGCATAGTGGGTAAAGCTGCTGCCTGCAGTGCCGCCATCCCATGTGGGTGCTGGTTCAAGACCCGGCTGCTCCACTTCCGACCCAGCTCTCTGCTGTGGCCTGGGAAAGCAGTGGAAGGGCCCCTGTACCCATGTGGGAGACCTGGAAGAAGTTCCTGGCTGCAGATTGGCGCAGGACTCCCCACTCTGACCTCGTCCAGGAAGGGCTGGCTGCTCTGAGCTGTCGGTTTTCTCATTCCGGCTGAGGATGCTCACGTAACTGTTTCTTCTCCTTGCCTCTTGCCAGCCCCTCCTTACCCCAGCAGAGTGCCCAGGGCTGTGCCTCTGCCCCTCGCTGGAAACAGGCCATGCGCAGCCCCGGTCAGGCCCCACACTACAGAGTCACGGTGTCTCCATCAGAAAAAGAAGGGACCGTGTGCACGTAGAGAAGGCGTGGCTTAACCTACATCGTTGTCCAGGAATGGAAGGAGCTGTGGGTGATGAGGCTGCTTTTCGCAGCGGCCACGGGCAGCCTGTGGCCGACGCCGCCCCGTCCTTCTCGGCTCGTGGCCGACGCCCCTGCTGGCATGCTCGTGTTTTTCTTGAAAGCCAGCCGCAGAGCACTGGAGGGGGGCAGAGCGCTGCTGGAACTGCCTCCCGAGGAAGCGCTGAGTGTGCCGCCCCTGGCCGCGCTCCGGCCTCCCCCTGCTCCCCGTCTCCTGACTGGGCCGTGCAGCCAGGGAGAGCCTGAGGACTCGGGTGCCCGAGCAGCCTTGACTTGCAGCCGGGTGGCCTTGGCATTTCCTGCCTTGTCCAAATCCTGCTGCCTTTTTCTTTTTAAAAGACTTAGTTATTTATTTGAAAGTCGGAGTATGGGGAGAGAGGGAGGGAGGGAGAGAGATCTTCCATCTGTTGTTGGTTCACTCCCCAAATGGACGTGATGGCCAGGCCTGGGCCAAGCCGAAGCCAGGAGCCAGGAGCTTCATCCATGTCTCCCATGTGGGTGCAGGGGCCCCAGCACTTGGGGCTGCGGCTCTCCCAGGAGCTGGGTCAGAAGTGAAGTAGTGGGGACACAAAACAGCGCCCACGGGCTGCCTGTGGCCACTGCAAAAAGCAGCCTCATCACTCACAGCTCCTTCCGTTCCTGGACAACGATGCAGGTTAAGCCATGGGTAAAAATGTGTCCTTCAAGTCATCTGAGCATGTACGATTCAGTGGTGTTAAGTACGTTCACAAGGTTACGTGGCCACCACAACTGTCTGGTTCCAGAACCTCCCCCCCCCCCCCCCGCCCCGTGGAAAGCCTATGCCCGTGAGGCAGTCCCTCCCGAAGTCCCCGGTTCCCGGGAGCCGCCAGCCTCCTCTCTCTGCAGATCCCTCCAACCCCGGGCATCAGCTGCAGTCACCGGGGTGTGGCTTTCTCACATCTGTGCATGTGTCGGGTTGCAGTTTTTTTTGTTTGTTTGTTTGTTTTTAAGTTATTTGGAAGTCAGAGAGGAGAGAAGAGAGATTGATCTTCAGTCTGCTGGTTCATTCTCCAAATGGCAAAAAGCAGCCAGGGCTGGGGCCAGCCCAAAGCCAGGAGCCTGGACCCTCATCCGGGTCTCCCACGAGGGTGGCAGTGGCTCAAGCACTTGCACCATCTTCTGCTGCTTTCCCAAGTGCATCAGCAGGGAGCTGGATCAGAAGTGGAGCAGCTGGAACTCGAACTGGCACTCATATGTGTGCCAGCAGTGGCTTAACCTGCTATGCCACCATGCTGGCTCTGGTCTCGTGTCTTTTTATATCTGAATAAAAGTCCCCTCTGTGGATAGAACACTTTCTTTCTTTTTTTTTTTTTTTTTTTTTTTTTTTTTTTTTGACAGGCAGAGTGGACAGTGAGAGAGACAGAGAGAAAGGTCTTCCTTTGCCGTTGGTTCACCCTCCAATGGCCGCCGCGGCCGGCGCGCTGTGGCCAGCGCACCACGCTGATCCGAAGGCAGGAGAGGAGCCAGGTGCTTCTCCTGGTCTCCCATGGGGTGCAGGGCCCAAGCACTTGGGCCGTCCTCCACTGCACTCCCTGGCCACAGCAGCGAGCTGGCCTGGAAGAGGGGCAACCGGGACAGAATCCGGTGCCTCGACCGGGACTAGAACCCAGTCTGCCGGCGCCACAAGGCGGAGGATTAGCCTAGTGAGCCGCGGCGCCGGCCTGGAACACTTTCCTTTGCCCTGTTGGAGGGCGTCTGAATCGTGTCCACCTCCAGGCTATTGTGGATACTGCTGCCGTGAGCATTCACAGGCCTGTTTTAGGGTGGACCCATGGTTTTCATTCTTGTGGGTGCAGACCTAGATGTGGAAGTGCTGGGGCACGTGCTGGGGCTGTCCTGGGTGTTGAGGAGCCGCCAGGCTGTGCTGCCTGTGGCTGCACCGCTTCACGTCCCCATCAGCTGGGAGGGGAAGACGGGAGCTTGGGGGATGAGTGTGGCAGCTGCTGTGACCTAAAGCAGGTCTGCCGAGAGCCTCCATGCAGGGGAGCTGGCAGCAGCAGGCAGGGGTCCCAGGGCCTGGGGGACACAGGTGCAGCTCAGCTCGGGGCAGCCCAGGGCCCCTCCAGTTTGTCACAAGGGTGTTGGGCAGGCAGGTGACTTGGATGGGGTGCGGGCACTGCATGGTGTCTTAGACGGCTGATCTGAGTGATGCCTGTGGGTGGGAGATACTTCACCCTGAGCCTGGGATGGTGGCAGAGTGTGGCCTCACCTGGGGAAGACAGGTTACAAGGCAGAAGGAAGGGGTGGGCGCAAGGGCAGCCTACACCCTGGGCTGAGGTGGGGAGTGAAGGCACTTCTCGGAGCCCCAGCATGGAACCGCTGGGCCCTCAGCATGGCCGCTGATTGCTTCCCAGCTGGGGCTAAGTTCTGAATCAAGATGTGAGGGGAAATCACGCAGGGTCAAAACTGCCCTTGAAAATCTCTCGTTTCCGGGACCCAGGCCCCCGGGAGCTCAGAAGTCAGGGCTTAGCGTCTCCCGTTGGCCTCTCAGCGGTGGCTTCTCGTTCAAGGAGACTGGAGATGGGGGAGCAGCTGGCAGACAGGTGGAACGTGCGAGGTACATGTGTGTGCTATGGACCCTGGGCCTCTGGCTGCTGACCAAGGGAAAGCAAGGGGGCAGGGAAGACCAGAAAAGCTGACCCCAGGGCCCTTGGGGCAGGGGCAGGTGCTGTGGGGGCTGTCCCGGCACCCCTTGCTGTACCAGGCCCCGGGACACCATAAACCTGCAGCAGCCTCACCCTGACGCAGGCAGTGTTGGGTGGGCGCCTGTCGCTGTGCCCGTGCACCGAGGACCTTCTAGAACAGTGCTCCGGTTCTGCAGTGTTGCGGGGTCGTAGTGATGCCCCCACACCCCGGCCTCCTCAAAGCATCTGGCAACAGGAAGCACATTCCTGAGAGAGAGAGCGGCGTTCAGAGCTGTGCTTAGGAAGAGACAGAACTGGGCCGTGCAGCTGGGACTTCTGGCTCTGGATTCAGCATTCTTTTCTTGCATTCCAGCTCTTGGGGAAGCTGTCCGATAGTGGTGCCAATGCGTTCCTCCTCTCTGTGTCAGAACAGATGATAACCTGGGGGCCACCTGACCGGGTTCCTGGGGAAGCGTCAGGGCCGTATCGGATTCGAATGTAGGTGGCGTTTTCTCTCCCTGGCCTCTGGCCAGACATGAGATGGCTCTGTTCTCCCCCGTCTGCCCAGGCCCTCGAGACCTCTGGCTGTGCCCCCATCTCTCCGTGCCCCCTTCTGGGCAGCAGCCTCCCAGGGAGACAGGCAGGCCCTCGGCTGACTCAGCTGCAATGTTCCAGGTGAGCCTGATACGGATGTGGCACTGTTAGCAGCCTCTTTTGCAGCCCCAGCTCCGAGCAAATGGTAAGCTCCACTCGAGGGCAACATTCAATTATGAAAAATCTATTTCTCTTGCCACATTCAAAAAGTCTCCTAATGCGCCTTTGTGCACACACAAATTTAGTGACACATCGCTAAATGTGTATGTGGTTGCCATGGAAATGTCTCTCTTGTAATGTGGCATTCCAAGAGCAAAGCCAAGGGAAGTTGTCTTTGTAAAGAGAAGCAGAGCAGAACTTGGCTAATTGTCATCACACTAATCCCCAGACTGTCATTCTTCCCCCACTACCTGTCTCCTGTTTCCTGTCGGCGACTTCACAGCGGAAGCCAAATCGGTGTGCGGGCCCGGGTCTCTGCCGTTCCCTGAGGAATTTCACATGCACCGTTCTTAACCCTTCCACCAGGCCCCAGCCGGGGGGAGCCCAGGTCTTGCTGAGTTTTCCCCTGGCAGCCCAGAAGGTGCACCGTTCTGCACCGACCAGCACCTGCCGCTCACCGCTCGCGAGGCGCCCCAGCTCCCTTGGCGGTGTTTCTGGGCTCGGGTCTTCTGATGATGCCTCGTGTTTCCCCTGGATACCGCGAGCTGCGGTTTTTGTCTCTGGGACACGTGCAGGACCTGACAGCACACAGCATGCCGGTACTAAGGCACTGTTTGAACATCAGAAATCCCAGCGAGGGGCCAGCGTTGCGGCCCAGCGGGTTAAGCTGCCACCTGCATCCCATAGGAGTGCCGGTTCGAGTCCTGGATGGTCCATTTCTGGTCCAACTCTCTGCTAATGGCCTAGGAAAGCAGTGGAAGATGGCCTGAGTGCTTGGGTCCTTGTACCCATGTGGGAGACCTGGGTGGAGTTTGAGGCTCCTTGGGTTTGTCCAGGCTGCAGCCATTTGAATAGTGAACCAGCGGTAAGAGCTCACTCTTCCTCCCTCCCTCCCCTCCCACTTCTCTTCCTCCCTCCCTTCCTCCCTCCCCACTTCTCTCCCTTTCTCCCTCTCTCCCTCCCTCCCTTCCTCCCTCCCTCCCTCCCCCCATTCTTAGAAATCTTAGAAAAGAAGGGGGCCAGTGCTGTGGTCTAGTAGGCTAAGCCTCCACCTGTGGTACCAGCATCCCATGCAAGTGCCAGTTCCTGTCCCAGCTGCTCTCTGCTGTGGCCTGGGAAAGCAGTGGAAGATGGCCCAAGTCCTTGGGCCCCTGCACCCATGTGGGAGACCTGGAAGAAGCTCCTGGCTTCTGATTGGCACAGCTGTTGTGGCCATTTGGGGAGTGAACCAGCAGATGGAAGACCTTTCTCTCTGTCTCTCCCTGTCTCTCTAACTTTCCCTCTCAAGTAGATAAATAATTTTTTTTTTTTTTTTTTTTTTACAGGCAGAGTGGACAGTGAGAGAGAGAGAGAGAGAGAAAGAGAAAGGTCTTCCTTTTTGCTGTTGGTTCACCCTCCAATGGCCGCCACGGCCGGCGCACTGCGCCTATCTGAAGGCAGGAGCCAGGAGCCAGGTGCTTATCCTGGTCTCCCATGGCCACTGTACTCCCGGGCCACAGCAGAGAGCTGGCCTGGAAGAGGGGCAACCGGGACAGAATCCGGTGCCCCGACTGGGGACTAGAACCTGGTGTGCCGGCGCCACAAGGCGGAGGATTAGCCTAGGTAGCCGCGGCACCTGCCTGATAAATAAAATCTTAAAGAAAGACACAGAGTGTGGAGGAAGGTGGGGAGCCCCCCACCCCTGAGACCTAAGTCAGGTTGGGAGCCTCTTGTCTTCCTGGCTCAGCCTCGGGCTAACTCTACCTTCTCCCCCTCTTCCCCTGGCTTCTTGGCTGAGCCGTCTGTGAGCAGAGAAGTCCTTGAATTTCTGGGCCATTGGGCTGATCTTTGGACAAGGTCATTGGGCTGCATTGGCCTCCCCCAGTTTGGAGGCTGGTAGCTAATCTTAACAGTTCTGAAGTTCAAGTGTAAGTGCGTCTTCCATCAGGTTCAGTCTTGAGATGGCCTCGGGGCTTCAGAGGCCAGCTCCAGCTTACACACGTTTCTATTCCTGGCATCCAGCATACCTGTGCCTTCTGGGGCTGGGGGTGGTCCCAGAATGCTGGCCCCTTGAGGGTCCCTCTCAGTCCCTGGGGTTCTCAGAGCCCACTCGCTGCCCTGCACCGGATGGCAGCCTCTGGCTCCTGTCTGAGGTCACAGGGTGAACCTCAGGTGAGCGTCTTCCAACTGTGTTACTTTTAATACTGATAATAGGGTGCTGCATCTTGTCCATGGCTGGACTGGCTCCAGGAAGACTTTTTGCCACTGGCCTGGCTGAGTTGCTAAGTTGGAGAGACAGAACCAGCTTCGGCTCAAATCAGCAGCCATCAATGCTGGACTGTTCCCCGCTCCCACCCAATCATGTACATATACCTCCATTCCCAGCAGAGCCTGGAGGGTCTTGCAAGTACCAGGGGTCTTGTGGTCCTATAAGAGTGGTCCTCTTGCTTCCATAAGTCGGTCTTCAACATTGTTTCTTACCCAGCCTCGACTTCTCCTGTCCTCCAGAGATGGACCAGAAGCTAGCTGGCCCAAGCTGTGACCTCACTGAATGTGAGTTTGCCAGGAGCCGGGGGCACCCAGCAGCAACCCTGTGGGCATTCAGAGCCTTGTGCTACCTGACGGTGAGTGCTGGCACTCACTGCGCTGAGGTCTCCGCCTGTGACCCCCGCTGCAGACTCTGCGTGTCGTTTTTTGCTTCTGACATTGTCCTGAGCTTATTTTAGCCCCTGTGTTGGGAGCGCGTGACTTTGCTAGAGAGAGACTCTCTGGCTTCTCGGTGGCCTCGCCGAGTCTCCCTTCTCCAGCAAGACGCAGGACTTGCGGGGACAGTGGTGAACTCCGCCGGGGACAGCAGGGAGCTTGAGTTTGACACATCACGTTCTGCAGTCTCTCCCTCCGCCCTTCTCAGCTCTGGTGGCTACCAGATGCGTGTGTTATCGGTGGCAACACGGAGAGCCCCTGCGCCTCTCTGCTCTTAGCTTGTGCAAGTAAATACCAATTTAGTCCTCACCAAAGGAAAACGTAGGAGCCTCGGTTGCCGCTAATCCACAAACCCTGTAATTCTCGCCTGGAAAACCCGGCTCTCCTGCTTCAACTCAGTTTCAGTGGCAAAGGCTAAAGGGAGGCTTTATTGCTCTTATCTGAGCTTATTTTTCAACTTATTTTTTTAGTTGTTCATCGAGTAAATAAGAACCCCTCCGAGGAGACTGCATGGGACTGGCTTAGGAAAAGACGGGCCAGTCCACGGGAAGCTTGGTGCTGGAGTGGTTTCCTGCTGGGCAGAGACCAGAATAGGGTCCAGCAGCCAAATGAGCAAGCAGTCTGGAAATCGGTGGGCCTGAGAACGGCGGAGGGCTGCTGCTGACTCCAGGCGTCACCTCCGGCCTTTCTTCTGTCCCAGAAGGGCAGCAGCCGTGGGGCTCAGGGGCCAGGAAGATGAACTTCCTAGGGAGAGAGATGGGGGTCGTGGTTCTCCTGGGCCCGAGCCCCAAGCCCGCTCATCTTTCAACCTCTCCCGGGTTAGGAGCTGGACAGCTTCCTGTTCCCATTCTTCCTGGGCATTTGTAAGCAGCCCTCCTAGTGGGTGGAAGAGAAAGCCAGTGCCCTGGGCCAAGGCTCCTCAGAAGGTGTCCAGCCCCTCCTCTGGCCAAGGGACCGTGGCCCAGGGCACAAATCCTTTCTTAAAGATGCTGAGATGGGCGTCGTGGCCTCGTGGCAAGCATCCCATACCAGAGCCCCAGTTTGAGTCCCCGCTGCTCCGCTTCTAATCCCGCTTCCTGCTAATGCACGTGGGAAAGCAGCTGGAAGATGACCCAAGTGCAGTGCCTGGGTCTCTGTCACACACATGTGAGACCCAGATGGAGTCCTAGGCTCCTGGCTTCGGCCTGGCCCAGCTCGGCTGTTGCAGCCATCTGGGGAGTGAACCAGTGGATGGAAGACTCCTCTCTCCCTCTCTCTCTATAACTCTACCTTTCAAATAAATAACTTAGGGAAAAAAATGTGTTTTCCACAGGGAGAGACAAGGACGCACTCTGGGCCCGAGTGCTCAGCAGGTGCTCAGGTTCGACAGGCTTATTCTCCCACCACAGACAGATCCTTGCATCAGGTTGGGGCGCGGGGGTCCCTGTCCCGAGGCTGCGACCTGAGCTCAGATGTCAGGTCCCGTCTGTGCTGTGGGGGTTCCACCAGGCTCGTCTTGGGGTCTCCTGACTGGCAGGTTGTGGACGTGGCACAGCAGTGGAGTCCTCCCACTGAGGCACAGAGTGGTCCTCGTCCCGGAGCCGAGGGACTGTCCAGGGCCTTCCGAGGCACTTGGGAGCCCAGCCAGCCTGTACTGCTGCCTGGCTGCGGCCACGCAAGGCCAAGTGCCTCCTCCCCTGGAGTGGCCCCTCCCTAGCAGTTCTTGGCACTTCCCAAGGACTCCTGCAGGCCCCCTCTCCAGGGTCTGGGCTGGGAGGCCTCAGCCTGGGTGCCAGGGCTCCTGGCCAGAGGCCTAGGCAGTGCGCGAGGGACCCCGCCCCTGGTGGCTGCCACCGCCCCGGTTGCTGTTGGGAAACAAATGGCTTCTCTGACACCGGGCCTCTCGCAAGCACCCTCGCTGCCAGAGAAGCCTGCTCCATGGGGCGGAGTCGCGCTGTCCCTGGAAGTGAGACTCCGCTAATGTGTTCTCAAGTTCTGTTCCAGCTGGCGCCAGCCGCTCCCACCCCGCCGGCTGGAAGGCCCCCAGCACCTGCTCGGGCTTGGGCTGAGCGGCTGGCAGCGCTTGGCACGCGGCTGGCTGTTCCGAGCCTTTAGCGGGGCCATCTTTTTTCCTGCTGCAGTGGGTCTTGACATGGTCATGGGGTGCCCGGCCCAGAAGCACAGTGTGGGGCCCTCCCTACCCTTAGCCCCGCCCCGCCCCCACCCCATCAGTACACACAGCGTGCACCTGTGCCTCACATAGAAGGTACCACTGCCTCAATTTTCTTTACTGCACAATGGGTAGCAATGGGAACAGGCTTAGTGGTGGAGTATGCATAAAGTGCTTAGCAGATTACCTGGCACACAGTAGGTACTTCGTAAAGATTAGTGTCTATGGTCGTTCTTGCCTGAGACCCCTGGCCGTTTTCCAGTGCTGCCAGCTCTCCGAGGGGCCTTGATGAGAAACTACCCTTTGGTGTTTGATTGACCTCTTGGGTCGACTTACTCAAATTCCTCCAGAATGGGTGGGGGAGGTCCTCCAGCTTGAGGTGGGGAGCATCCCGGACTGGCCCTCTTGGGCCCCCAGGTTCAGGTCCTTTCCCCAGGGCTGGGCCCACCCCCTGGCCTCGGCTTCTCCTGGGAAATCTGCCGGCTGGCCTGGGAACAGAGGCTGAGGCGTGTTTGGGACTGAGGAGGGGGGCCCGCTCTGTGAAATGCGCCGTGTGCCTCCTGCAGCACTGCTCAGCCAGGCCAGGCTCGTCCGTCTTCCAGGCGACATTTGTCGGTGTCACAACTGGGGTTGCAGCTGGCATTCTGTGGGTGGGGGCCGGGCAGGCTGCTGAAGCATCAGACGTACAAGGCAGCCCTCCATGGCACAGGACCCCAGCCCCGAACGCCAGCACTGAGACACCCTCATCTGCTCCCCCTGTGCAGCGGGAGGAGTCTGGGGACTCCCAGGCTGTAGGAGCGACATCAGCCCATGGGCCAGCCTGAGGCCTTCATCCCTTCATGTCCCCCAGCCCAAGGACGTGGAGTGGCTCTTACTGGTGTGCTGCATAACTGTGGGCAAGTTCACTGACCCCTCCGGGCCTGGTGTCCTCGCGTGCACCGCGGGTTTTCTTTCCAGGTGAAGATCCGTCAAAGCTGTGAGGTCTTGTGTAGGTGGATTGTTGTTGTAGGGGACCCTGGGCTGTTGCGCTGGGCCACGAGGCACCTGTCTCCTTGCCAAGGGTCAGGCTTTGTAAAGGGAAATCCGTTCCTATTTTTATTAGGGGTGGGGGGTACTGCTGAGTTGAGGAAATTGTACCAGCTGGGTGGGTGCTCTCCCCCGGGCTCACCCCAAGGCTGTCCCCAGGCTGTTCCCCAGGCTCACCCCCAGGCTCTCCCCCAGGCTGTCCCCCAGGCTCACCCCCAGGCTCTCCCCCAGGCTGTCCCCCAGGCTCACCCCCAGGCTCTCCCCCAGGCTGTCCCTCGGGCTCACCCCTGGGCTCTCTCTGGTCCTAGCTGTTGCGGAAGCAGCTTTCCTCTTCCCCAAATAATTTCCCTTTCTTTATGCTTTGCAAGTTTTGTTTGAATTTGCCTGTGGCCACGTGGGGAAGGCCAGCCGTCTGGCAGGTGCAGGGCTCATGTTGAGCCTGTAGATCTTTGATGCTTCCAGAGTGCTGTGGAGTTCATAGGGACACTGGCTGTGCCTCTGGCCATGGAAGGGGCTTAAAGCAAAGCAAGGCCTCACAGGTTTGAAGCAAACCATCTTACAAGCTTGGCTGTCTTAGAACAAAAACAAGACCCAGAATGGTTGGGGGAGCTTCAGAAAATTTGTGGCAAATTAGCATTTTTTAAAAAGATTTATTTTATTTATTTGAAAGAGTTACAGAGAGGTAGAGAGGTCTTCCATCTGTTGGTTTGCTTCCCAAATGGCTGCAACAGCTGGGTTGTTCTGAAGCCAGGAGCCACGAGCTTCTTCCGGGTCTCTCATGTGGGTGGCACAGGTCCAAGCACTTGGGCCATCTTCCACTGCTTTCCCAGGGGCACTAGCAGGGGGCTGGATCAGAAGTGGAGCAGCTGAGTCTTGAACCTGTGCCCACATGGGATGCTGGAGCTGCAGGCCGGGGCTCTGACCCTCTGCGCCACAGCACCGGGCCCCTCATTCTCTTTTAAATTCTCCTAAACCTTTTGAAGCCTACTTGTAGCTCTGGTTGACCACCACAGCTGGCTTCGTCCCCAGGGTCAGGGATTACGGAATTAATTTGCCATTGCTTTTTTTTTTTTTTTTTGACAGGCAGAGTGGACAGTGAGAGAGAGACAGAGAGAAAGGTCTTCCTTTGCCGTTGGTTCACCCTCCAATGGCCGCTGCGGCTAGTATACTATGGCTGGCGCACCACGCTGATCCGATGGCAGGAGCTAGGTGCTTCTCCTGGTCTCCCATGGGGTGCAGGGCCCAAGGACTTGGGCCATCCTCCACTGCACTCCCTGGCCACAGCAGAGAGCTGGCCTGGAAGAGGGGCAACCGGGACGAGAACCCGGTGTGCCGGTGCCACAAGGCGGAGGATTGGCCTAGTGAGCCGCGGCGCCAGCGCCATTGCTCTTAACTCCCCCAGGTCTGTTTCATCTCTAGAATCATGGGGACAAAGCCAGCTCCCCAAGTCGCCTTCCTGCTGCCTCTCATTGGGTTCTGGATCCGTGGGACGTAGGGAGGAGGGAACCTGAGCGGGTGCAGGCTGCTCTTCCAGGGTTAAAATTGCGCCTTCTGACAGGTGTGTGTGGGCGAGCCACAGAAACGAGCCGTCTCCTCGCCTCCGTAATTAGCACCCCAGATGCTCTCGGAACACCGGACGGCCGGGTGAGTTGCAGGGACCCGCAGGCACTTGCAGTTTAAATCTCCTTCCTTGGCTTCGAGGGAGTGAGCCAAGTTTGACAAATACAAATGGAAAGATGTTCTCCGGCTCGTTCTCGGGCCCCTGGGGACAGCATGTGACAGCTGCGCAGGTCTGGCTACCTGGCCGCTCTTCCTCCATCCCTCCCAGCCCACGGCTTCTCTGATCGTCTCGTGCACTTCAGACCCTGTTACTGCTGGACGGACTCTCTTCCTTTTGAACATAGAAAATGCCATTTTCCCCTCCGGGACTTGTTCTGGGGGTTAATCAGAGCACGCGGAAGTTCGTTTTGCTCCGGACACTTCAATTTCTCCCGTTCCATTTTGATTTAAAGAAGGAAATCTAGCTCTGGAGGCTGACTGTAGGAAATCACTCCGGGTGTGGGGGGAGGGGAGTGGGGCTGTGGCCAGCAGTATGTCCTGGCCTTGGGTTGGGGGGTTGCTGGGAGCTGCACCCCCTTTTCAGGGGGCTCCCAATGTTCTGCGCCACCCGTGGCTGTGGGTGCCAGGTTGGGATTGTGTCTCTTTAAAAGACACTGTTTTGGCATTTGGCTACAGGTACATTTGGCATGGGCCCCATGGCTACTGATTTGCCAGTTTTAGCGTTGGCTGAAACACTTTCCTTGACTTATCAGGTTCAGCTTCATGTTTGGCAGAAATACAGCCGAGTGTGGGATCCTTTCTGGGGTCCGCACCTCCCGCAGTGAATGACATCATTCCCGGCCTGCTCAGTTGTGGGGTTCGTTTGAAAGTGCTGAGAGGGGTCACATGTCTGGTCACGCTCCCGAGCCGGCATCCAGCTGTCTGTCTGGGTTTCCTGGTCCGAGAGGAGTCAAGGAGAGAGTGAGGGAGGGGCCCACCTGGCTGTCAGCCAGGCAGAGGACCAGTCTCTGGGTCCCCATCCCTCAGCCTCTAGGCGAGAGCCGATGCTTAGCACACACCCCGCCGTTGGACTTTCTGTCCTGAAAACCCCCTTTTCCAGGAGTGCAGGAGCCTCAAGGCCGAGCCCGCCGCCCTGCACACGCGCCTCTCTTAGCACCTGTTCCCAGCGCTGGGAGTACGGGCCCCGGGGCTGGCCGTGTCTCAGACAGTTCTCACCTCCCGGCGAGGCCCACGTATGGCAGCGGGTGGCGCGCTGCACTGTTCTCTCTCAGGAAGTCAGGTCCTCCGTGCCTCGTCACCTGCAGACTGCGGCCTCACCCGGCTCGCTGAGGCTGTGCGGGCTGTGTGCTTCTCTTCTGCTTACATCCCGTGTGGGAGGCTGGGGGCTGCCCAAACACACACACACACACACACACACACACACACACAGAGCCGTCGAAGAAGGAGGGCGGTGACTGCCCATCACGCTCTGTTACCCACGGGGCCCTGAGCGATCCGCTGGGTGAGTTACTGCTGTGCCTTGGATGTGTCAGCCTCACCGGGGTAAAAACACCCATGCACCTGGTGCCGCACCAACCCGCTGGTCGCTTGCCGAGCGACGTGGTGCCGGCTCTGAGCTCTAGGCTGCGGCCTGCCTCCTGGTAGAGGGAGAGGGGGATCCCCCTTCCAGAGTGATGAAGCCAGCACCCTGGTGCTCAGCAGTGGTCTCCCGCCCAGGTTCCCCTGCCCTGGGCCTTGGAGCACAGTGCCTGTAATCCAGGAGCACCTGGCCCCACGCTGGGTGGCCCAGCAGGTCTTCGCAACCTGCAGACAGCAGCTCAGTGACCTCCATGCAGGGGAGGGCTTTGGCCAAGGTGGTGGCTCTGGAGACGGGGTGGGTCTTGTTTACAGGAGGTCAAGGCCTGGAGAGGTTACGCAACTAAAATGCTGCTCGGCCAGTGTCTGGGCCCTAGAGCCGGGATGACGCCAAAGGAGCCTCGGCTAGGTTAGCCCATCTGCCCTTGATCCCAGGTGCACAGGCTGCGGCCTGAGGGCTGGCGTGGTGGGGAGGGGCCCCGTGTCGAGATTGTGCAGGGGGTGGGATGAGCGGGAGACGACACGGCCGGTGCACACCCAAGCCTGCCTCTGAGGCTCCTCGGATCTGCCCACCCAGCCCTCTAACAGGGCCCTCTTTCAGTCTCGCCTTTGATCTGGAACATGGTCCTCCAAGGTTGCCTCCCTTCCCCGTGAAGACGGCGGGGCTCTGGGGGACAAGCCTAAGCACAGTGGTGTCATGGATGGCGAAGCTGGGGCTTGTGGGGCCCGGGTCGTGCGGACTCCAGGCTCCGTCCCGCACCCCCAGCCCTGGTGCACCGTGCTGGGGATTCTTGGCTCTCCTGACCCCCAGGCCTGATCGTCCTATGGGGTGGGCTCTGGGCTGCGGCCTGGGGTGATCTCTGTTCACTGAGCTGCTCTCCCCTGCCCTGGCCCTCCTAGCTGCTCCACCCAGCACTTCTCACTTCCCCAAATTCTATCAAGCTTAGAACCACCACTTAGTGCCGCCAGGAGGCTGGGAGAGGGTGTCCTGCACTCTTGCGTCCTCTGTCCCTGACCGGCCATGTTGTCAACGGCACTGGCCCTGCAAGGATTTTCCCAGCACGCCCCCCTCGTTCAGCCCAGGCCCCTGTCCAGGGGAGAAACATGGGGAGGAACCAGAGGCCGCCGTGGGGCCTTTCTCCTTCCCAGCCCCCGACTGAAGGAGCCACCCGCTCACTCGGCTGTTCTCTAATTTAACCACAACTGCTCCCAGCTGGGCTCAGCTGGGCCGCGGGCTGGGTTTCGGTTTGCCTTGTTGCTGAGCCAGCGCCACCGGCAGCTTTCTTTCAAAGTCAGAAAAGTCACTCACGTCTTTGTCAAACAGATGAAATTCTGGTATTTTAAAAAAATGTTGTTTATTTAAAAGGCAGAGCGACAAAAAGAGACTTCCCATCTGCTGGTTGATCCCCCAAATGCCCACAACAGCCAGAGCTGGGCCAGGCCGAAGCTGGGAGCCAGAAATCCTGTCGAGTCTCCCACGTGAGTGTCCAGGACCCAAGGACGTGAGCCATCGTCTGCTGCCTCCTGGACTGCATTCCTGCACACTAGCGGGAAGCTACAGTCGTTCAGGAGCAGAACTAGAACTTGAACCCAGACACCAATAATGGGATGCAGTGTCCCAAGCAGAGGCTTAACGGCTGCACCAGTGCCCGCCCCCAGTTATGTTTTTGTGGTTCCTACTGGTTAAATGAAAATAGCAGCCAGTGTTCCGGTTGGAAGTGTGTCCGGAGAGCTGGTGGGGACACACACACCACGTTGGAGCTTTGCTGCGCGGCCCGTGGGTTTTACCACCTCCTTGCCTTTGCGTCTGGCTATTTCCTCTGACTGTCATGCCCAAGTCCCCTTACATTCGCTGATTCATTTATTTCACAAGTATTGAGTGTGTGCAGTGAACAAAACAGACACAAGCGCAAATACCGCTCTAGTGGAGAGAGAGAGGAAGGGCGGCGACTCCGTCCTGCGTGTTGGCAGGCCCTGCCCCCGCTCCTTGGGGGCACAAGTGTCCCCCTCTGTCTCTTAAAAACCTTTTGTAAAATTTTCCCGTTACCTGAGCCATCGCTGCTGCCTCCCGGGGTGCACAGGAGCAGGAAGCTGGAACCCAGGCGCTCTGATATCCCAGACAGTGAGCCGCTGTGCAAGGCACCGCTGCCCCGTGTCTTGGTCTGCTCCCCAGAGCGTGAGCTCTGCCTCCATGGGGGTCGCGTCCTCAGCCTCACATGGATGGGGCTGAGTCTCAGCTTGAGGAAGGGGTCGGAACCGAGTCGTGGATGAGTGGCGAGAAACCCGGCGTGACGGCCGGGGGTGGGGGTAGAGCAGCTCTGTGGGAGAGAGAAGCCACACTGGGGACTGGCTTCCTCCCAGTCTTGTGACTTGTTAGCTCTTCTCCATGCTGTGTGTGGGTTTGAAGGAGATCTGAAACCTTTGCACCTCCAACGAGTTAAAAATACTTAATATGAGAAATATCCCAGGAGCACCTGCTCAGTCTCCCGTCTGTTTGTTCAGCAAATACAAGTGCCTACCCAGCACCAGGTGCTGCAGGCTCTGTGAGCTGTGATGCCAAGTGCAGTTTCTCCCTTAGAGAAATTTGCGAACTTGCACGGTGGATTATAATCCAAATTGCTGGCCAATGAGCATAGCGATCAGGATGCTACAGAAGCCATTCCCCTGTCTCTGAAATCCTCAGCCCACCACCCCAGATATCCATTGTCCCCTCTCTCTGTCCTCTCCCTACTTGGCATGGCCCTGGGTTTGTAGTTGTACATCTGTGTGACGTGTGTGTATGTGTGTGTATAATTTTTTTTAAATTTTACTTTGATAGCATAATAGAGGGAGTTACAGAGAAAGAGAAATATTCTATCTGCTAGTTCACTCCCCAAAAGGGCCAGGCCTAAGCCAGGAGCCTGGACCTCCATCTACGTCTCCCACATGGGTGGCAGGGGCTCAAGCACTTGGGCCATCATCCACTGCCTCCCAGGCAGGGAGCTGGACTGGAAGCAGAGCAGCCAGGGCTTGAGCCGGCACTCACATAGGATGCTGATGTCACACAGGCAGTGGCTTAACCTGCTGAGCCACAACGCCAGCCCCGTCTGTCTCTCACAGGAACGGCAGCCCCAGGAGGGCAGGCACCCAGGCCCGTCTGGTACACAGCGCTCAGCCCGAGGAGGCGCTCAGGAAACGCTTAAATGAGCAGAGGGAGGAGAGAGCATGGCGGAGGGAGATAGGGAGTTGGGTGTTTGTGAGAGACCTCAGGGGCCATCCGGGAGCAAGAGGCTTGAGTGGAAGAATGAAGCCTTCGTTCTTGGGCATCAGGCTGGGGAGACCAGACTCCTGGCCAGGCCGAACATTGCCTCGGCTGGGTAGCTTTTTCTTGCCCTTCTCTGTGGATGGGTTTCTGTAACCGAACACAGAGATTTGCTTTCCAGCTTTTATGTGACTTTTTTTATTTTAAGATTTAGTCATTGAGTTAGAGAGATTGTCCATCTGTTAGTTCACTCCTCAAATGGCTGCAACAGCCGGGGCTGGGCCAGGCCAAAGCCAAGAGCTAGGGGCTTCTTCCAGGTCTCCCATGCCAGTGCAGGGGCCTGAACACTTGGGCCATCTGCTGCTGTTCTTTCCAGACCATTAGCAGGGAGCTGGATCAGAAGTGGAGCAGCCAGGACTCGAACCAGCATCCATATGGGATGCCAGCATCGCAGGTGGAAGCTTTACCTCCTGTGTTGAAATGCCAGCCCCATGATTCTTATTTATTTATTTTTTGGAGTCATAGACCCTTGTGCTAGTCAGATAAAAACTATATTCTCCTCAGAGTAATACTGGTGGCACACACAAGCACTCACACATGTTAAGTTTCAAGAGGTTCACAGGTTCTCCGAAATCCATTGATAAATTCCAAACCAAGAACCTTGCTTTAAAAAACATGATCCCAGGGCTGGTGTTGTGGCATGGCTGGTTAAGCCTCTGCCTGCAGTGCTGTCATCCTATATGGACACTGGTTCAAGACCCGGCTGTTCCACTTCCGATCCAGCTTCCTGCTAATGTGCCTGGGAAAGCAGCAGATGATGTCCCCAGTCCTTGGGCCCCTGCACCCAGGTAGGAGACCAGAAAGAAGCTCCTGGCTTCCGCCTGGCCCAGCCCTGGCCATTGCAGCCATCTGGAGAGTGAACCAGCAGATGGAAGACCTCTCTCTGTCTCAACCTCTCTGTGTAACTCTGCCTTTCAAAAACAAAAACCATGGTCCCCCCAGCAGCCGTGCACCCTGTCCCTCCAGGGCCCCTGCTTCTAGATGGGGGAGATGAGTGGGAGGTGACTGGGTTCACAGGCGTGAAGACAGCGTCCTGACTTGCTAGGACCTCTGGAGCGGAGCAGAGCAGGTCCCCTGGACGTTGTGGGGAGGGGTCAGCCTGAGCCGGGAGTGGCAGCTGCTGCACCACAGAGCTGCCCGGGGACTGGGGCTCTGCCCTCACCCAGCAGGCTCGCCGCATCCTGGAGACTGTTTTCCAAACACACACTGAGAACATACACAACGTTCTGACTCATTGTCTGATTGTCTGTCTCATTGTCTGATGGGGAGACAGAAGGTTCGAAGTCTGGTTCAGCAGACTGCGGCTGTGTGGTTGGTTTCAAAGGAACCAAACCCAGTCCTGGGCCTTAATGGAGAGTCCCGGGGGCATTTGTTAAGCCCCCGCTGGGGGTGGTCAGGGACTGGGTTAGCGCTCCCGTTCTGGGTGGAGGGGCCCTCAGCGTGCTCTGTGCTCTCCTGTGCTGGGTCACCGGGCCTGGGATCCCCTGCTGAGGGTACCCACCCTCCCCTCTCCAAATAAAGCGTTAAATCCCTCCCTGGCTTTTAAAGCTCTGAACTCTGGAAGCCTGTGTTTGTGTTCGGTTTGTTGCTGTTATTTCTGTTTTGATCCCTGTTTTCCACATTAGGGCATTTGACAATGTGGATTTTTAGATACCAGAATTGTTCAAAACCCTACAGTTCCAGAGTTTGCCTGGAAAACAGTTGTCAAGGAAATAGATTTTGCAAAACATTTCCTCCCCAGACAGCTGTCTTTTCCCCTGTATTCCCACACTGAACATTATTCTCCTGTGTAGTGGTGGCAGGTGAGTTGTCTAGCCAGCATCTAATCGTGACTTAAAGCCCTGGCTGGCACTTGTGCAGCTCAGCAGCCAATGGTGGACCAAGTTCAAGTTCAGGGAATAGGGCATCTGAAATGTTCTTGGACACAAGGGAATGACGGAAGATTTCTTGGCCCTGGCCTACAGATGGGGAAATAGGATTCCGTAAGCTCTATTAGCAGACATGGTGGGGCATGATAAATGGAGTTGAAACTGTAACACGTTGCTCCATTAGAAGAAGGAATGAAGGCTGCGGTGGGAAGGGCTCACCTGAGGAGATGCCTATCTTATGATGAGCGGCACCGGCCAGCCAGGCAGCAGCCACTGCTACTCGGGGAAGCCGTCCCGAGAGACGCGCCGGAGCATGGCTGTCCCACTCCGTGCTGAGCCGGGCTGGCGGCTTTAATTAGCGTGTGTGAGAACTTAGTCAAGAAAGTGCCAGCCCGGTTAGGTTCTGGCACTGACCCTGGCAGGTGGTTAATTACCAACCTCTGCTTCTCCATGGTGCACACAGCCGTGTGTAGACAGTTGGAGAGCTGCTGGCAGTGGCCGAGCCGGGGCCCTTTCTCTCTATAATGCCCGTTTCTGTTGGGATCTGTTGCGGGAATCTTTATAAAAGCGATTGCTCTGGAATGCATTATCAATGTTACTCATTTCGGAATGTTGCCTGGTAACGTTGCTTTGTGCCCACGACCCACCTGTTCCCGTCGTCACAGGCTGAAGAAGTGACACCTCCCCTCTCCCTTAGCCATTTCACCGTCACGATGTTCCAAAGAGCTATTTTAAGGGTTGCGAAAGCCCGGTCGGTGGGGTGAAAAATGGGTAGCCTGCGTCGTCAAAAAGACTTAATTTCAACCAGTCATTCTTCACCATGCAGCATCCCCCAGGAGCAAAAAACGAGGGCTCCTAAGCACCCTGCCGCATCTGCTCTCCTTTCTGGGTACCGCTCTGTCCCATCGCAGACCACTGTCTGCCCTGGGGCCCAGCTGCAGGAGATGCAAGAAGGTACAGGTCCTCAGGTTTTTGACGATTTCCACCCTAAGAAATGATTGCTGATGGGGAAGTAGGGCATTAGATACGGCAGGTGGAGCCTCTGCACCCCTGTGGCGCCAGGTCATCATCTTAAATGCCCCATTTGTGGGAGAGATGGTGGCTGTTACCATGTCCAGAAGTACTCAAAAGTCATTCTCTTTAAAGGTCACGTTGGTGGAGTTTTCAGATAATCCTTGGCATTGCTGTGTTTTTGTTTTTGTTTTTTTTTCCTTCAAGTGGAAAAACAGCTGCCCCGGGCTTGGGAAGGGGTCACCCACTGGGCTTCAGATCTCAAGTTTCATCTGTAACCCCATAAAATTGGTTATTGCTTAAAGGTAATTACATTCCACATTGTTCATGCTAAACTCTTGAGATGGACTGATTGGCATATTTAAATCTTGTCTCCCAGGCATTTGCTAATTATCATAGCCTTGTTGGGGGGAAAAACCTAATCAAATAGCTGTTTAGAGATGCTTTGCATTTTAAAATTTTGCTGCATTCATAGGAAGAGAGAAAATGTGCCTTTGATTTTCCTCTGGTTCTTTCCCTGACCTCAAGCGGGTTTAAACTTTTAATGGTTTAAATGGCCCTTGCTAATCACTCGGGAACCATTGTTGCATTTAAATTCTCGGTCTTCTTGCATCATCTCTATCCTGATGGCTTCCTTACTGAGCCACTTCCCATCCAGGAAGGAGGCTGTTGAAATCCAGCTAATGAGGCTCATCTTTTTATCTGTTTTAAGTGGTCCCAGCTAGGCCTGGAGTTGAAGCTGAGAGCAAACGGTAACATCTTTTTCAGGTTCATAAGTGGAAGATCAAGTCCATGATCAAAGTCAGAGAGGTGTTTCTTCCTCCTGCCAGGGAAAAGGAAAGCAAAAGGAGCAGCCCCTCGGGTCAGCAGAAGCCACTGTTCTTGGGAAAGGCACCGAGAGGCGGGCGTTTCGTGCAGTGGATAAGTCACTGCTTGGGAAGCCTGCATCCCATTTCAGAGTTCCTGGTTCGAGCCCTGGCTGCTCCAGTTCCCATCCAGCTCCCTGCTATGCACCCTGACAGGCAGCAGGTGTGATAGCTGAAGGGCCTGCCCCCCCCCCCCCCACATGAGGGACCTGGATGGAGTTCTTGGCTCTTGGCTTCAGTTTGGTCCAGCCCTGGTTGTTGTGGACATGTGGGGAGTGAGCCAGCAGGTGGAAGATCTGTTGGTGTGCGGCTGGCGCCGCGGCTCACTAGGCCAATCCTCCGCCTTGTGGCGCCGGCACACCGGGTTCTAGTCCTGGTAGGGGCGCCAGATTCTGTTCCGGTTGCCCCTCTTCCAGGCCAGCTCTCTGCTGTGGCCAGGGAGTGCAGTGGAGGATGGCCCAGGTGCTTGGGCCCTGCACCCCATGGGAGACCAGGATAAGTACCTGGCTCCTGGCTCCTGCCATCGGATCAGCGCGGTGCGCCAGCCGCGGCGGCCATTGGAGGG
Organism: Oryctolagus cuniculus; assembly: GCF_051225735.1. Classification (NCBI taxonomy): domain Eukaryota; kingdom Metazoa; phylum Chordata; class Mammalia; order Lagomorpha; family Leporidae; genus Oryctolagus; species Oryctolagus cuniculus. The sequence continues at coordinate 146,502,293 of NC_142873.1, read as the reverse complement.
TGAACCAACGGCAAAGGAAGACCTTTCTCTCTCTCTCTCTCTCTCTCTCTCACTGTCTACTCTGCCTGTCAAAAAAAACCAAACCAAAACAAAACAAAACACTGTCAGTGTGTCTCTCTCCTTCTACCTTTCAAACAAAATGAAAATTTAGAAAAAAAAAAAAAGGGGGGGGGGAGGCACTGAGACTTGGTGTTATTTAATGAGCGGCAGCTGGGGGAGACCCTGCCCCCTTCCCACAACAGCTGGCTGACTTGACTTCGTGGGACACAATGGCTTTTTCCAGCCTTTGTGCTCGGTGTGAGCCCACCTGGTGGTTTACTCCTTTGTGTAGGATGTGTAGCTGTCAGCGACAGAAATCTTACCAAGGCCTTGCTTTTGTAGGGAGGCTCTGAAAAGGCCCAGGCTGGTACCTCAAAAGCAGCAACAGGGAAGAGGGATTCTGTGTCGGTTTTGTCGAATCGCCTGTCTGGGCTGTCAGTTCATTTGTCTCCCTTCCGTGGATGGTTGTGTTTTGCCCACTCGGCAGGAGCTGCCACTCCCCGCAGCAGGTTCCCAGGCCCTGGCAGGGAGCCGCAGAGCAGGGGGCAGCTTAGGAGAGAGAACCCCCCAGGCCTGGCAGGAGCCAGAGCGCCAGAGCCGGAGACAGGCGCGTTCAGCTCTGGGGATGCAGGAGCGTGCGTGGATTGCAGGGATGACGCGGAGAAAGCCGCGGAGCCAGCCCGAGGCCCGCCTGAGCTTTGATTCCGAGCCTTCAAACAGCTCAGACAATCTGTGCCACTTGCAGATCTGAGTTTCCGCTTCCTCCGCCTGTCCCATCAGCTCACCACGATGAGAGTCTTTTGGTTTCGTAGTTAATTGTTCTTTTGTATTCTACTTCAGGGGTTTGAAATCTGAGTGGCTGCTGTCTCCCCTGCTCCTTCCTGTGTGATCAGGTTGTCTTTTAGCTCGCGGCTGGGGGGAGCCCTGCCAACAAAGCACTGTGCTTCCAAGCACCCTGTGAAATTCAGAAAATACCACGGCCCCTTGTGAGGAATCCAGAAGTGGTCCCGCACTTCATCCATCACCGCAGACCTAGAAAAATGAGAAAACCCGCGTGGAGCTATGTGATCCGTGTAGACCAGGGAGGCTACGGGGTGGCGGCTCCTTGGCTTCCTAGCAGACCAGAGCCATTTCCTGCGGCTGAGCCAGCCTCTTCACCACTTTGGAATTCTCTCCCTGGGGTGCACCCTGAGCAGTGGGTTTTGTAAGCCCTTTTAGCCCACACCCACACGACACCCCCCCCACACACACATACACAAAAGCAAATATGTGCTTGGAACCCTGTTGATGAGGACCTAGGAGGAACAAAGAGAAAACCCCAGTGCACTTTGCAGGTATAAATGGCAAACAGGAGGAGCAGCCCCTTTCTCTTTGTAAAAAGATTAATTGAGGCCTCCACTTCGTCACCTTCCTCGCCCTTACCTTCCCCGCTGGGTCACCTCTGCCCCCTTCCGTGCTTCTCTCTGCCCGGGGCTTCTCTTTGTTCAGGATTCTTCTGCGCGTTACTTTCTGCTGCCCCACATGTGGATGTGTGTGCCCTGCAGGTCGCCACTGCCGCAGGCACCAGCGCGTGCGCCCCAGTCGGTGGAGGGTCTGTCCATGTTTTCTGAGTGGATGTCAGACGGGGAAGGTGAGAACAGCAAGAGGCAGAGGTTGCGATCAGACAGACCTGGCTTTGAAAGCAACCTCTGCTTATTGCCTGTGTGCCTTTAGAGTAGTTGCTGAACCTCAGTTTCCTTGTCTATGAAATGGGCTTAACACCTGCTTCCCTGCCTGGCCGTGGTGGCTTAAATGGCACAGAGGCCGGAATATGGTGGTGCTCATTAAATGCTGGCTTACCCTGCAAGCCTTGATTGAGATAATTTTACTGGACAGGAAGCAGAGCCCTCCCGTGCCCTAGTGGGTCTTGGGCCAGGAATGGATCTCCCAGGAGAGTCTGGCTGAGCCTCTTTTGGCTTCAGGGAGAACCACTTGGAAACGCAGATGGCTCCAGGAGCTTTAGCACAGAGCCCCCAAGGACTCTGTCCCCAAAACCTGGCATCCCAAGAGCTGATGACACCAACTCAGACAGGGGACTCCCGCCCTGGCCCAGGGCCTCCTTGTGAGCCGTAGGCCCTGAAGCAGGTGCCCAGAGGCCGCGGAGCAGTCTTCGGCTGGTGATAGGGGCCTGGCCTCGGCAGGGTCCTCTCCTCAGGAAACCCAGCTCCCTGCCTCCAGCCCAGCCTCTGCCGCCGGCTTTCGTATTTTCCTGGTGCCTTTTAAACCCTTCAGGCTTCCTGTGTCTGCCTCCTTCCTGTTTCCAGGCTCGTCATTCGCTTCAGCAGGCTGAGCCTTCAGGGAGCGGATTTGGGCGTTGCTCATTTTCAAAGAGCAGCAGACACGAGGACGGCCGCCTGGCGCTGGCACGGGCCGCAGCCAGCCCTCGGTCGGTTGTCTGTGTGCCACCGTCTGGGGTGCTGGGTTGATGTTTTGTTGCTGTGGGGAGCCTGGTCAGACGGAAGAGGCACAGCCTCTCAAATCAGCCAGACCCCGGCTTCCGACGCTGGCTCTGCCACCTGCCAGCTGCATGGCCCTCGGCGCTGGGACACGGAGGGGCTCGTCCCGCCTCACAGGGCTGCTGGGTGGGAAGCAGTCTGCTGTCCTGGCTGAACGCAGGCTCCCGAGCCACCCTCTCACGGCAGTGCCTGGCTCTGCCTCTGTCCTGTGTCCTCAAGCCAGAGTGCTCCAGGTTGTAAAATGGACCGTAAGGGTGACCCCACCTGGGCGTGGGCTCAGCACACTGGCAGTGCTCAGTGGAAGTCATTCTGGGTGACGGGCGATGCCTGAGCCATTGGGGGGACTGCTGTGCTCTGTGCCGGGGGTGCGATGCACAAGGGAACGGCTCACAGCACTCCAGGGCAGCGAGACAGACATGAAGGAGATGAGCACCCTGCAGAGGTGTGGTCTGCGCACACCACTGGCAGGGGCTGTGTGAATGCCAGCATGCTTGTACCCAGATCCTGGGTGTCAGAATTCCTGCTGCAGACAAGTGCTATGGAGGAGTGGAGCGAGTGCTGGAGATCGGGTGGTTGCCTTGTTCATCTGGTTGTTCCTTGGCAGGTAACAAAGGTCCTGGGGTGGCGTCAGGTTCCTGTTGCCTGGGGTGGCGTCAGGTTCCTGTTGCCACAGGAACAAATGTGCCTCCTGTCACAGCTCTGGAGACCACGGTCTGACATGGGTCTCAATAGGGCTACATTCAGGGTGTTGCCCAGGTTGTGTTCCTTTCTGTAGGCTCTAGAGGGGTGTGTTAGTGAGGGTCTCTGGGGCAGTAGAGCCAGTAAGATACGGATACATGACTCGGATGGACGGATGGACAGATGGATGGCTAGATGAATGGATGGACAGGCAGATGGATGGATGGACGGACAAATGGGTGGATGAATGGAGGGACGGACAGATGGGACAGATGGACAGACAGATAGGCTAGATGGACAGATAGATACATGGACAGACAGATGGATAATGAAATGGACAGGTGGATGGAGGGAAGGTGGGAATGGAGTCACATGACTATGAAGGCCTGAACAGGCTATCTGCAGGCAGAAAAGCCAAGTGTGGCTCAGTCCAAGTTCACGGCCCAAGAACCTGGGGAGCTGACGTTTAAAACTGTTGGTCTAAGGTCAGAGGCCTGGGGTCTGGGGGCTGAGAAGGCAAGTTCTTGGGTTCCAGGGCTGCAGAACTGGGGTTCTCATGTCCAACCGCAGGAGAAAGGGGTGTCCCAGCTCCACAGAGCAAGCAGATTCACCTTCCCTCTGACGTTTTGCTGCCGGAACCTCTGCTGATTGGATGGTGCCCACACACAGTGCGTGAGGGCAGATTTTTCTTTTAAAAAAATCATTTATTTGAAAGTTACACATACACTGGGAGAAAGAAAGAGAGAGAGAGTGAGAGAGAGTTGTTCCATCTGCTGGTTCACTCCCCAATGGCTGCAACAGCAGGGGCTGGGCCAGGCTGAAGCCAGAACCTGGAGCTCCATCTGAGTCTCCACATGGGAGCACTTGGGCCACCTTCTACTGCCTTCTCAGGCGCATTGAAGGGCACTGGATTGGAAGTGGGGCAGCTGGGACTTGAACCAGCGCTCCTGTGGCATGTCGGCATCGTGAGTGGCAGCTTAGCCCTGTGCACCACAACACCGGCACCAGGGGCAGATCTTTCTTACCCAGCCTGCTGACACACACCGGCCTGTCCTGGAAGCTTGCTCACAGACATGCCCAGAGTCATGCTTAACTGGTTACCTGGTGTACCTTGGTCAGTTGAGTGGACACCTACAGCCAGCCACCGTGGTGGGGAGAGGGTTCCTTCCCAAGGCTGCCTTCCCAGGCTTGTGGTCCGCTTCCTCCACCTCTCAGACCTCACATAGCAGGTGGCGTCTCTCTCCCATCTGCACCTCGTTGCTTTGACCCTGGCTCCTGCCTTCCCACCCCTCTCCCTTAGGAGGGATCTTGGGATTACCTTGGGCTCCTCTGGGTGTCAGCCTGATCGCTCCCTGTCGCAGGTGGCTGGCACACCACCCTCGTTCTGTCTTACCCTGTAATCTGGTAGCCCCGTCCATGATCAGCGGTTAGGGCCTGGGCATCTTTGGGGGCTGTTGGTCTGCATGGCTGGGAGGGGGTGATGCATGTTGGAGGTGCCATTCAGAAGCCCCTAGGGATGAAGTATGGGGCGCTGGGATGGGTGGGGAGAAGCCACCGAGCAGGCGTTTCAGGCTCCGTGCCTTCAGGGGCTCTTGGAGGCTCCCACGCAGAGGAAGGATGTTCGGTGGTTTGTGTTTTCCAAGACTCGCTCTTCTGGTTGCGTGGAGAAAGGACGGGGATGAGGAAGCAGGGAGGCCTGCCTCAGTTTCCCCACCTGAGGCTGAGAGCAGTGAGATAGAATCTTGAAAGTTCAGTTTGAGGGTCTTCAGGCAGTTCATGGAAGATGTGTGTTAAGGAAGAAAACTGCATGCGTGTACTTCCGAATTCTGTAGCACCACAATAAATGTTATCTTTTAACTCCATTTTCCGGGAGCATTTTACCTGCGTGTGAACGTCCCGATGACTCCCAGGAGCCCTGGACCGGGGTGACGGACCCGTATCACAGCCTTTAAAGGGATGAGCAGGTGGGGGCAGAGAGGCTCAGTGTCTCGTCAGAGGACACACAGCTGGGTGGCGCTGGGGTCAGAGTCAGCTCTTGCCTGCTGCTCCCCACTTCCTCTTTTGGAGCGCCTCCCACAGGTGTGCTGGGAACTGGTCTTGCCTGTGCACCCCTGAAGAACTTCCCGGTGCTCGTTTGGTTGGCTTTCCACCCTCAGTGTGTAGCCAGCACCCCGCTTCCTCCCCTCCTCAAGTGCATCCTTCCTGTGGAGGCCCCATTGTTCTGTCTCCGTGTGGGACTGGGTGCTTTTCTGCGGGAGAGAATTCTCCTTGAGCCCTGAGGGTAACTGGCCCGTGTCTGCCTGTGGGATGCAGCTTCTTTGTCTGTAAAATGGGGGCACTGCCCCCCGCCCCCTGCCTAACTCAGAAATGACCAGAAGGCATGGATGAAGGAGGCAAAGCGCTTTGGAAGGGTGGAGCCGCCCATGCACAGGAGCGTGTGTTTCCTTGAACAGGCCCTGCTGCTCTGAGGCCCTGCCCGTGCTGCTCATCTTTACCCTGTCTCCTGTCCCCTCTCCCTGACCTGTCCCTCAGCCTGTGAAGGGATGGGGACAGGGGCGGGGGCAGGGACGAGATGCACCTAAATGCACTGCTCCTGGGTCTTGTGACCACCTCCACCGTTACACCTGTCTGCAGACTGCGCCACGGTCAGAAAGACCTCTCCCTAGAGAGCGTCTCACCCCTTCTTGCTCCGCCTCTGCCCTCCCCCTTCATGGGCCTTTGGACAGTCCATGTGCAGGAAGTCAGAGCCACTGGCCAGTGGGTCTCTCTGTCCCGGCCATGCCCCTCTCTTGTGGTCTCAGGACAGGAGCTGCCCAGGGGAGGTTCCTGGGTGCCCAGGTGTGCTGTGGGAGAGCAGGGATCGGGGCCACACCACAGTTTGCCTTCGTCCCTCTGCGTCCGGTAGTCCAAGCAAACCCAAAAGCAAGAGGCTGGAGGCAGCACCTCCCCCTACCACATCCTGACTCCCTGCACAACCAAACCCCCGCCGTGTCCAGCTTCTGACTATAGACTGGGGCCTCTTCGGCAGGCGCCCATCGCATCGCACTGGTCCGTGGAGGGGGAGAACCAGACGCCTGACGCAGCGGGTTTCTGGCGACCAAGCCGTCAGCCATGCTCAGTCCTCAGGGCTGTCTCTGTGTAGTCGTTAGACCCCAGCCCGTTCCTGCACAGCCCCTGCACACGGGGCCAAGTGTCACCGCGGGGCTGGACGTCACAGTGTGAGCCCTGGTCTTTAACGGCAGGAAAATCCATTTCCTTCTTGCAGCTTTGCAACGGGGCCACTGTGGTTCCGGGTCACTGTCAGACCAGGCCCCGCATGTGTGTGCCTTGTTTTTAAAAGTGGGGAGGCATCTCATCCAGGGCTCACCCATCTCCTCCCCAGCTGCACCTCCGAAGAACTTCCTGGTGCTCGTTTGGTTGCTTTCCATCCTCGGGACGCGCTGCCAGCACCCTGTTCCTCCTGTCCTGGTCCCATTGTTCTGTCTCGACGTGGGACTCCGTGGATTCAAGTGCTTTTCTGCAGGAGAGAATTCTCCTTGAGCTCTGAGGCGGGTAGAAGAGAATCTTAAACAAAATGATCATGCCTGCCTTGAGCTTGTAAATATTTTTCATGCTACGGTTTCGTGTCATTGTCACTCATTCAGGTGGACAAGAACATCCTTTGTTGCAAAGAACTGAAGTGGCGTCCTGGGCCCCGGCTTCCACGGCTCTGCCGGCGTCTCTGTCGTTGGAGCTCTGTGTCCGTGCCTTTGTGGGGTGCGGGTGAAGGGAAGGCTTTGTGTTTGCATGTGCACAGCGTGGGCTGCTGCAGGGGAGGGGCTTAGCGAGAGCACCTGCAGCTGCCCCGGTCTGGCAGACAGCACCACGCACACGATGACCGTGACGGTGACGGTGGCCCCCGTGCATTTCTGGAGCCCGGTGGGGACAGAGTCATGCCTCCTGACTCCTGCAGCCCTGTTCTGGAGTCTGTGCTGAGTCTTGCTCTAGTGCCGGCTGCCACAGTCCCGTTAGCTCCTTCAGTGCCCCGGCCCTCAGTCCCGGAAACACGATGGCTGCTGTCCTGTTAATTTCCGTGTCCCGGCTGTCCGTGGTGTGTCACTTCCTGTCTCTGGGGAAGTTCATACGTGCTTATTTTAAAATGTGGCTTTGGGAGTAGATGATGTCTCTGGCCCTCAGTTTCTGTTGACTTTGAAATTCTGCATCTGCGCTTGTTTGTTTCTTCTGCTGGATGGGCTGCTGCGACCCAGCCGTGAAGACCTCCTCTTTGCCAGCGAAGTCGAGCTCACTTCCAGCTGTCCAGGCACCCTGCTGGGTCACTCCCTAGATGACCACAAAGGCCAGAGCTGGGCCAGGCCCAAGCCAGGCGCCTGGAGCCCCATCTGGGTCTCCCATGTGGGTGCAGGGGTCCAAGTACTTGGACAGGGAGCTGGATCAGAGTGAATTGAACCAGCGCTCTGATATATGGGATGCTGGCATCCCAGGCGGTGGCTAAACCTGCTGCACCACACTGCCGGCCTGTGTATTCCGTTTCTTTCTGTTTCTTTTTTCTCATTTTAACAATCTTTTTTTAAAAAATATTTTATTTATTTATTTGAGAAGTAGAGTTACAGACAGTGAGAGGTAGAGACAAGAGAGGTCTTCCATCCACTGGTTCATTCCCCAGCTGGCCGCAACAGCTGGAGCCGGGGCTGCACCGATCCGAAGCCAGGAGCCAGGAACTACTTCTGGTCTCCCACATGGGTGCAGGGGCCCAAGCACCTGGGCCATCTTCTACTGCTTTCCCAGGCCATAGCAGAGAGCTGGATTGGAAGAGGAGCAGCTGGGACACAAACTAGTGCCCATGTGGGATCCCAGTGCTGCAGGCAGAGGCTTCGCCCACTAAGCCACAGTGCCAGCTCCAACGATCTTCCTTTTCTACATTACAGCTATTTCTAGATATTTGTTACAGAAAATTAAAAAATATAGATCAATGAGAAGAAAAAATAGCAATCACTGAACTTCTCACTCTCAGATATAGCCACTGCCAGTCTCCATTTCTGTGTATTTTCCTTCACCCACAGATAAAACTATGAAGCTTTTTTTTTAAAAAATTAAAAATTTATTTTCATTTTATTCAAAAGACAGAGAGACGGAGAGAAATTTGCCATCTGCTGTTCATTCCCCAAATGCCTGCAACACCCAGGTCTGGCCTAGGCCCAGGCCCAAGCTAGGAACCTGGCACTCCATTGCTGATCTTGCACAGGGGTGGCGGGGACCAGGCACAGGAGCCAACTGCTGCCTCCCTGGGTGCACACTAGCAGGAAGCTGGAATTGGAAAGGAGCAGTTGGGGCTCGAACCCAGGCGCTGCCCTGTGGGCTACGGGTGTCCCAAGCAGGAACCTAACAGCTGTGCTGTGTATCTGCCCCCACCAGCAAGCTTTATAATATAGAATTTGATATCCTGCTTTTCAGCTTAATGTTTGTTTGTTTGTTTGTTTTTGACAGGCAGAGTGGACAGTGAGAGAGAGAGAGACAGAGAGAAAGGTCTTCCTTTGCTGTTGGTTCACCCTCCAATGGCCACCATGACTGGCGCACTGCGCCTGGCGCATCGTGCTGATCCGAAGCCAGGAACCAGGTGCTTCTCCTGGTCTCCCATGGGTGCAGGGCCCAAGCACTTGGGCCATCCTCCACTGCACTCTCGGGCCACCGCAGAGAGCTGGCCTGGAAGAGGGGCAACCGGGACTAGAACCCGGTATGCTGGTACCGCAAGGCGGAGGATTAGCCTATTGAGCCAGGGTGCCAGCCTTCAGCTTAATGTTATACAATGAACATGTTTGTTTATCACTAAACATTGGAAAGCATCATTTAAAATTTCTGTTTATGGGTCCGACATTGTGGTGTAGCAGCATCCCATGTGGGATGGGATTCCTAATCCTAATGCGCCTGGGAAAGCAGTGGAAGACGGCCCAAGTGTTTGGGCCTCTGCATCCATATGGGAGACTCTCCTGGCTCCTGGCTTTGGCCTGGCCCAGCCCCAGCCGTTGCAACCATTTAGGGAGTGAACCAGCAGATGAAAGACCTTTTTCTCTCTCTCTCCCTCTCTCCCTCTCTCCCTCTTTCCCTCTCTCCCTCTCCCTCTGCCTCTGCCTCTGCCTCTGCCTCTCCCTCCCTGCCCCCAGCCCCCTGCCCCCTGCCCCCTGCCCCGTCCAGTAACTCTGCCTTTCAAATAAATAAAATAAATCTTTAAAACATTTTCTCTTTACTACAGTGCATATCCTGTTTATTTAGCCCTTGCATAATGATTTCTGAACGGGATGATACTGATTGAGTGAAGCCACCGACCTGCATGAATCAGGAGATGAAGTCTGCCAGGAGCTGTGCCGTGCACCAGTGCTTGCTTGTGGGTAGGGCCCTCGGCCCCGGGAACCGCTGAGCTGTGTCTTCGCGGAACTGTGGAACCGCTCTGCACAGTGTGGGCAGGACGAGCTGCCCGGGCGCGGTCTTCCAAAGGGCACGTGCATATCCGTGACCTTTCCTCCTAGCAGTTTCCTAGAGAAGAACTGGAAGTATCTCATGCACAAGGGTGTCCTCTGTGGCATTATTTACGGTGGTCTCACGCTAGAGATCGCCGACATGTCTGGTTCTATGAGAAGATGATGAAGTAAATGACAACACATCTTCTTGCAGGGTCCTTGTAAGGCCATTAGAAATGATATGAACACAGCCTTTGCAATAAAATGGAAAATGCTTATGTCATAATCACGGGAAGAATCAAAGTTAAAGAGGTGGAAAAAGAATAGAAAGACACCAAAATGAGGATGGTGGTTAGAGTGGAGGACAGGTGCCCCTTTCTGCAGTGGGTGCGTGTACCCTCTACGTGAGAAGGTAGATAGGCAGGCCCAGCGTTGTGGTGCAGCCGACTCAGCTATCGCATGCAATGCCGGCATCTCACATGGGTGCTGTTTTGAGTCCTGGCTGCTCCATTTCCCATCCAGCTCCCTGCTAGTGCTCCTGGGAAAGCGGTGGAAGATGGCCCAAGAGCTTGGGCCCCTGCACCCATGTGGGAGAGCCAGATGGAGTTCCAGGCTCCTGGCTCTGATCTGGCTCAGTCCTGGCCATGGTGCCCATTTGAGGAGTGCATTTGTAAATGCATTTGGAAAATCTCTCTCTGTGTGTCTCTCTCTGTAACTCTGCCTTTCAAATAAATGAGTAAATCTTTTTTTTAAAGGTAGATGGACAGATGGATAGATAGATGGATAGACCAGATGAAGGATGGATGGATGGACAGATAGGTAGACAGGTGGAGATCCACCTTATTTTTGAAATGACCTGAAAGGATGCTCCGTCCATTCTGTGCTGTAACGGAACACCTGTACCCCAGCCAGGGCTGGCACTGCGCTCACGGGCCGGGAGGCCCAAGCACGTGCTGCCCTGTTGGCTTCTGGTTGAGGGCCTCGTGTGGTGTCACATTGTGGAGGAGACGCAGGGAGGGGAAGAAGAGAGAGGCCACAGTGGTGGGAGACGGCACGAGAGAGCAGAAGGAAAAAGCTGTGCTCGCATCCGAGCAGCCCGCTCTCGGAAGCACCAGCCAGTCCCGTCCCACGGAACCCCTCCTGGGGCAGCGCCCCCACGCCCTGGTCACCTCCGCCATCGCAGTGCCGTTGGCACGGGGCCAACCTCGGGCACAGGAACCCTCCCCCCGGGAACCAACCACACCCAAACCGCGGCAGTGGACACAGGCAGGAGAGCCGGGGCAGCGGGCCCCCAGCCTTCTGGAAAACGCTCAGGACCACAGAAGGAGCCTTTGGATTTATTTGGGGCGGGGGAGGGCGGGGAGAAGCAGGAAGAACAGGTGTGCCCCTGGTTACGAGTGGCAACGTAAAATCTCTAGTGTCTGATCTGTTTGCTGGGCTCCAGCCTCTGACTGGAGTTGGGGGCTGGGGACCTACACGCAGAGCCAGCCAGGCTCCGAGCAGCTGGGGTAGGAGGAGTCCCGAGGAGACTGGCGCTGGGCACGCTGTCACCATTGATAAAACATGGGGAAATCGAAATGGTTTAATGGATACATTTGGGTGATAGTGGAATCCCTAATGGTTCTGAAAAAAAACAAGTTCAGACCCTAACACAGACCTCACGTTTGCCTTTCCCGGATTCCTCAAATGTTAACGTTTTATCCAGTTCCCTTTCTCTCTTTTGCTCATTCACTCTGTGTGTGTGTGTGTGTGTGTCCCCTTCCCAGGGTGTCACTGCAGATCACACACACACACACACACGTACACGCACGTGGCTGCTTTCTGAACCACTGAAAGTGGCCTCCCTCGGTGGGAAGTCCCCCAGTCGTCCTCTTCCAGGACCTTGCTGTTTGTGAAGGGAGGAGCCACTGGTGTTGCAGATGCCAGTTGTCCGAGGTTTCTTCCCCAGCAGTTCAGGTTATGCGTTCTTGGCAGAATCGTCACGGAAGTGATGTGGTATCTGTCTCTGTGCTCGTGTCAGGGGCTTGGACCCAGGGACTCCCAGATGTGAGGTCTGGGATGTTAAGCTAGTGTCTTAACCGCTGCGCCAAGTGCAGCTTGATTGAGATAGAACTCACATGCTATAAAATTCACCTTTACAAAGTGTAGGAGTCCGTGGTTTTGAAGTGTAGTCACAGTCGCACAGTCATCACGTTCCACTTTAGAACATGTTCCTCACTCCAGAGAGACTGCACCCCTCCCCACCCTCGCCCCAGCAGACACTGGCCATGGAATCACACAGGCCTCACCCCTCCCCACCCTCGCCCCAGCAGACACTGGCCATGGAATCACACAGGCCTCACCCCTCCCCACCCTCGCCCCAGGTAGACACTGGCCATGGAATCACACAGGCCTCACCCCTCCCCACCCTCACCCAGCAGACACTGGCCGTGGAATCACACAGGCCTCACCCCTCCCCACCCTCACCCAGCAGACACTGCTCTGCTTTTCTGTCCGTGTGGATCTGCTTCCTCTGGACGTCTCTGGAATCATGTACTGGGTAGTGTTTTGTGTCTGGCTTCTTTCATTTATCATAATGTTTAAAAGTTCACATTTTATTTATTTGAAAGAGTTACAGAGGAAAAAGGGAGCAACAACAGAGAGAGAGAGAGGTCTGCCATCTGCTGCTCCATCCCCCAGATGGCTGCAACGGCTGGACCTGGGCCACACCAAAGCCAGGAGCCAGGAGCTTCTTCTGAGTCTCCCACATGGCTGGCAGGGACCTAAGACTTGAGCCATCTGCTGCTGCTTTCCCTAGGCCATTAACAGGGAGCTGAATTGGAAGTGGAGCAGCTGGGACTCAAACTGGCACCCATGTGGGATGCCAGTGTCACAGGCAGCGGCTTTACCTGCCGTGCCACAACACGGGCCCAAAGTTGCTCATTTTTAACATATACAGGCCTTTGTTCCCTTTCATGGCTGAATAATATTCCACCCTATTATGGATATGCCACATTTTCTTGATCTACCCGTCAGGCCTTGCACATTCAGGCTCTTTCCACTTCGGGGCTGTTACAGACAATATGCCTGTGAGTATTTGTGCCTACGTCTTTGTGTAGACGTGTGTTTTTATTCTTCCTGGGCATGTGTTGGGGATCCCCAGGCCGCATAGTCCTACTCATGCCTGTGACTTGTTACAGTTGAAGGGGTGCAGAGCAAAACCAGCAAAGGGTCAGTAACTGGGCAGCAACCGAGAGGAACCGCGCGCAAGCTTAGCTTCCCCCAGCATGGAATCGGGACCCTGGTAAGAGGCTGTGTGCCGCGGGAGCTCCGCAGAGACGCGGGGCCAGGGTTTCCGGTGGGGGCTGGTACGGAGGCTCCCTCTGCCTGCATGAATGAAACCCAGACTCCCAGCAGGACTGCAGGTGTCTGGCGCGCGCCGTGGTGTTTGCACCGTCTTGGCACAGGCACTCAAATCCAGCTGCCTCTTCCCGCATGAGTCGCAGGGCACGCCATACATGGATTTTTTTTTTCCAAACTGTTTTCCTTCCCACTCATTGTGTGTGAGGGTTCCAATTTCTCCAGCGTGCTGGATGACATCCTGTCGTCCGTCGTTTTGATAGGAGCCATCCGAGGGGGACTCATGGGTTTTTAAGTTCGTGATTTTCCAGCCTGAGAACAAAAGCGCGCCGCTCAGAGGACGCCCAGAATGAGCGTGCTCAGAGCAGTCGTGCCGGTCCAACCCCTTATTTCCTTTCTTTTTTTTTTTAAAGCAATTTTTTCTGTACCAGGACAGAGTGTTTCTGTGTATCAGCCTTGTCTTTCACAATATCTTCATGTGCAAAAATGGAGCCCCGGGGCTGCGCTGATGGCAGCTTCCTCGGTGCTCCGGTCCGGGAGGGGAGCCCCAGCCGCCGGCCTCATACAACAGTGTCTGTTCCTTCCCGGGGAGGCAGGGAAGACGGCCCCGTCAGGTTTGCAGATTACCTGCAGCCGACGCGTGTGCGCACACACACACACACACACAGTCACTTGGTGAGAGCTGTTCCAGGAAGATCCTGACAGCGTGGAATGGTGGGCAGAGTCCCCTGATGTGGAGTTGTCAGGGACCCTCCCACCCTCCCACCTCCCCTCCACACCTACGGGATCGTGGCCAGCGGCAAGCAGGGCGAGTCCAGTCCGTCCTTGGGTTTTGAATCACTAAGGAAAGAATCAGCGAGAACAAACGGGCCCCACCCACGGTCTGGGGACACCCTGGGGCAGCCGTGTGTGGGTCTGTGGCCTCAGAGGCCATGGTGGGTGAGCCGTGCCATAAGGGGAGGTGCTGAAGGGGCCGGGCTGTTCTGCCAGCCAGCAGGCAGCTTCCGATGCCTGCAGGGTTGGATCTCCACGGGAAACCAGATTTGGACGGGCTGAGAGAGAGCTCTGCCAGTGCTGCGTTCCGGGGGCCGCGTGGTCAGGTGGTGAGCGCGCCGTCGCCGGGGAGGCTCAGAGATGCCTAGTCCTCTACGAAGGAACTTCTCCGGGGGCAGGAGGTGGCCCGGGTGACCTCTGAGGTCTTCAGGCTGCCCAACCATGAAGCAGGAACTGAACACCTGTAAAGAAAGCCAAGGTGGGGGTCGCCAACGGCGCGGTCACCAGTTCTACGGGGCACAAGTTTGTGTGTCTGGGGGGTCATTTCTGGCCCTCCCAGTCCTCCTGGCCTTCGGGACACTGCCCCTCGACACGTGACCTTGCCCCCTCTAGCACACCTGCTGCCCGGGAGCTGCTCGTCTCCTCCTGTTGGCCTGTTCCACGTTCACCCTTGGGTTTAGCTGTGATGTGTGGTGTCCATCCAGCGTTCTGGTCGGGTGTTAAGCTCCAGTCAGTTTTCTTGTTTGTTCTTACCTTCATTCCACAAATGGTAATGCCAGGATAAGTTGCGGGCACATGGCAGTGAGTAGGGGAGGGTGACTGACCAAACAGATGCGGGTCCAAGAGGCTGACCGCTGGCTGGTGCCCAGGGCTGTGCATCAGGAACCTGGTGCGAGTCTGGTTACAGGGCCTGGCTGAGACACGGCTGGGAGGGAGGTCCCCACAAAAGCAGCCCTTCGGCTGGGCCCTGGCAGGAGAAGAAGAGCTGGCAGGGGGCGGGCAAGCAGCTGAGAGCATTCCCATCACTGCTGCCACCCACGCTGTGGCCCCAACACAGCACAGGGCTCCCGGCGGGTGTGTGGTTAGGGTGTGCCAGGGATGAGAGAAGGGTCACGTGGCTGGGAGCGTTCCCAGGCCCTGGCCGAGCCCTCCAGTGTTAGGGGTGGGAGGGGCATGTCTCCTGTGGGTTTGCACCTAGAGGCAGAACCCAGTCCCAAATGACATGGGGGTTGCTGGTGGGTGTGATGCTGGGAGAACGGGCCCCATTGCAAACATCTGCCTGTCCCTGCGATGTGATTACCCAGGTCCCAGCCCCAGACCTCTGTTCCTCCTGTCACTCAACACCCTCCCACCCTCCCACCTCCCCTCACCCTGGCTTGTAAGCCGGAGCCCCCAGAGGAGAGAGACCCAGGGAGGAGGCCGGTCCCCCTCAGGCACTCCTACCCGGCAATTATTTTCTGTTATTGCCAATTCAAGATAAGTAGAAAATAACAGAGGAGTGGAACCGGGACTCAAAGCCCACACCAGGCGCCTGGCATGCGCTCCTGTGATGTCTGCGTCAGGCCAGGCGTGGGCTGGGGCTGCCGCCTGGCCGCCTGTGCAGCCCTGGCCACTCTCCACCTGTGAGCCCCAGTGTCATCGGCTGTGAGTTGTGGCACTGGGCTGTTCTGCCCCCTCACGGAGAGTCCAGGCCAGGACGTGCCAAGAAGAGGTGGCTTCCGAGGTTGGCACCAGGAGTGGCTGAGCACGCAGATGTCCTAGAGAGAGGGGCCCCGAGGCAAGAATCACGGGCGGGGGAGGGGAGGAGAGGGACAGAGGACAGGGTCTGGAAGGGAAATGAGCCACAGAGAGAATACACGTGACCGACAGGGCCCTTAGAGGTGGTCATGGCCCTGCTGCGTCAGAAAGCCAAGGTCCTGGGGCCGGCACTGTGGCTTAGTGGTTAAAGCTGTTGCCTGCGATGCCAGCATTCCATAGGGGTGCTGGTTCAAGTCTCACCTGCTCCACTTCCTATCCAGCTCCCTGTTAACGCGCCTGGGAAGGCAACAGAAGATGGGCCAAGTGCTTGGGCCCCTGCACCCACGTGGGAAACCTGGATGAAATACCTGGCCCAGCCCTGGGCATTGAACAGCCATCTGTGGAGTGAACTAGTGGATGGAAGATCTCCCTCCCTCCCTCTCCCTCTCTCTCTGCCTTCCAAATAAATAAATAAATAACTCTTCAAAAAAAATAGAAGAAAGACAAGTTTTTGGGTCCCACTGCAGACCCAGTTTTGTTTTTGCTCCTCAGTAACTCAGGGATGGTTAAAGCTCTCTCCTGGTTGTAACAGTCCCCGGCCCCCGGCCCCCGGCCCCCAGCGGTGCTGATGCCTGCTGACATGTGAGAGCTAATGACCTGGCTGGCTGGGAGAGGCCTGGAGAACCAGACAGGCGCCCTGGAGGCCATGGAGGGAGGAGAGCAAGCATGCTCATCACCCCTGTCACCCCTGTCACCCCGTCACCCCGTCACCCCAGTCACCTCTGTCGGAAGTGGGCGTGGCCTGGTGTACTTTCATTTAGACTTTCTTTTTTTTCAGTTGCCAAATGGTCATTCTATCAGGTTGAGTGCTAATTTCTCCTTGTTTGCAATCCAGAATCATTACCTGAAGTGTGCTGGTGTGAGTGTGAGTGTGAGTGTGTGTGTGTGTGTGTGTGCGTTTCCAAAGCTCTTCGGCAGTTTCCTGGGGGCTGTCACCAGAGGAGTGGGGAGAGGAGCTTTTCTTCCAGGCTGCCAATTCTGAACATCTCGATTTTGGTTTGTTTGGGTTGTGGTTCTGTCTGTGTTTGAAGCCTGGGTGCTTTATTTGTAACAATTGTATTTTTCTATATCCTCTAACTCCAGGGGTGTCTCCTTCTCCCCGCTCCCCCTGCGTCTGCCTCCCCCGCTGAGCCCTGGGACGGGCGCCTTGATGAACAGAGCAGGACAGGCGCTCTGACCGTTCGTCAGTGTTTTCCCTAGAATAATTCAGAACAAAACAAAACCCGAAGAGCATTTTTCCATTTTTTCTTTTACATCTCTCGTGCTGCATCTGTAGATAGAGCTCCGGTTTTATCAAATGCACCGTCCAACCCTGTGTTTTCTGGAGAAAAGGAACCTCAGTGACTTGTTGAGAATGTGGATGCCGCCTCACGCACACACACTTGTTCTCAGGCTGCGCAAACCCCTCCCTCGCCCTCCTCCTCCTGGCCGGCAGGCACACCGGGCCACGTGCAGCAGAGGTGGGCTCGAGAGCCAGGCCCCTTCTTTGTCCTCTGTAGCTCATCTAAACTTCTCAGGGCTGCCGCAAGCAGGCCTCTCGATGCCTGGCGTCGGAGGCCTCAGATGAGCAAATAAGACAGGGAATTCAGTTGTGTGCTGCAAAGGCAGAGCAGAGGTGGGATTAGAACCCAGGTCTCTCCAGACTGCAGCCTGAGATTCTTGCATTGCACCTGGCTGCTTCCCCACCCCCGCCCCATGCCCCACCCGTGTGCCCATGGCCCCGTCTCTGCCCCACTGTCACCCCAGACCTCCACTCTGCTGTCCCCCTGCAGCCTGCTGTGCACAGACAACAGGCGAGCATCGTGCAGGCAAATGAGGGGGACCTCGGGCACCAAGCAGTGGGGGTGGGTCATCGTCGTCAGCCTCCGGGTCTCAGCACAGATCAGGGGACGAGGTGCTGGCGGTGCCGCTGAGAGGACGCACAGTGGCTCTCCATAGGAAGCACTCGTGCACACACCGGGTGCTAAAGTCCACGTACCCGTGGCTGCTTGTGTGTCCCAAGCCTGTGCTGGGTGCTGGGGGAAACTGAGGCAAGGAAAACGTAGGATCTGGCCTCTGCGAGCTCCAGAGTGAGGGGCACAGTGACCTGCTGGGGTCTCTGGAGCTGGGGATGCCGAGGAAGTCAAGGTAGCTCGGAGAAGCTCGTGCCAAGACCGTGGCTTTGGGGGATGCACCTAAGGCTCCAGAGCCAGGGGCATGGGTTCGACTCTCAGCTCCCTCCGTGGCCTGTCTTTGCCCTGGCACCTTACTACAGTGTGGGGTTAACAACACCTGGCTCAGAGGTGGTCCTGCTCGGGGATGGCAGGCGCTACTCAGCGAGGCTTGGTTTCAATCCCTGCAGCAGAGGGTGGCTTCAGGCCAGAGCAAACCAGTGAAGGCTTCACGGAAGAGGTGGCTTTTCATGCGGCCCTGAAGCATGGCTGGGATTCAGTGGGTGCTTTCTGTGGCTCCTCTAGGAAATCTGCAGGGAGACTGAACGCCCGGAGTTCTGCCGGGAGAGTGACTTTAGGCAGCTGTAACCGAGTAGAGCTGTGGTGAGATGGAGCCGCCTTGCCCAGTTCGGAATCCTGGTGCAGAGGCGGTTGGTTCAGGAAGCGTCACCCTGCGCTGTTTCTCTTGCAGATGATGCAGTTTGCCTGGCAGAGCTACAAGCGCTACGCGATGGGGAGAAACGAGCTCCGCCCGCTCACGCGAGACGGCTACGAGGGCAGCATGTTCGGTGAGTCGCTGTCGCCGCCACCGTGTCGGGGCACCCGCCGAGTCCCGGTGCTGAGCCCGGTTCTGTTTCCGGTTTCCGCCTCCTGAGCTCTGTACCGTTTTCTCCAGGGCAGGGGCCGGGGCGCGGGGGAGGGGGAATTTCCGGGTCTGCGTTCCTCCTCCTGGGCTGTCCCAGAGGCTTCCTGGGTTTGGGGAGAGCCAGGTGCTGCTCTGGGACCTTGGCGATGCCACCGTTGGCTGTGTTAGGGCAGCGAAACTTGGCGCTGTGAGCCGGGGTGGCACAAGGTGTGTTTCACCGGAGGAGGTAACTGAGTTTAAACCTGTGGCTGGAGAGAAACCGATCCCGGCCCGATGACACTGGGCACCCTTGGAGTCAGGGGACACAGGGAGTCTTGCACGCACTGCTCAGGTGACCACAGAACAGCCATGCGTCAGGGCTGCGTGCTCTTGATGTCTTTGCCTTATCCTGGCTGGGGAGTTCTCCAGAGCCGGGGAGCCTCCCTCCGTCTTAGAGGGACCGCGAGGTGCCGGGCATGGCCTCAGATTCCAAGCACGATGCCCACCGCAGGGCCCGCTCCCCTCCCTGCAGGCCTTCCAGGGAGAAGCTGCTGGAGGCAGCCTGTGGGGACACAGGAGCTGCGTGGGGCTGGCGAGGGGAAATGCGCCACCCGACCCTCACCCCTGAAAGACACGCGCTGCTCCAGTCAGGAACCAAGAGCCACGTCTGAGATGGCTTCGCCGGGTCTACCAGGGATGGCCCTGATGCCGACGGCCTCTGGCCCCTTCCTACCACCGAGCCTGGCAGAGCAGGGGCCGCCTGGAGTGCTGGAAGGGATCTGGAGCTGGAGTCAGGAGGCCTGAGCACAAGTCCGCACCGTACACTGAGCTGTGTGGCCAAGTCCAGGTGCCTTAGCCTCCCCGGACCCCTGTTCATTTCCCCTTCAGACTGGGGCTGCCATGAGGAGAGAGGTGTATGGACACACAGAGGGCCGGGCAGGTGTGAGTGGGGTACAACGTGTGTGGTCAGCGAGTCCGCCAGTTGCCACAGCGAGTCCCTGTGCGCTCTGAGGTCCCCGAGTTGTCTGTCTGCCGGGAGCAGCCTTGGCAGGGTCTGGGAGCCCAGCACCTGCCGTCCTCCTGGCCGTGAGGCAGCCAAGGAGCCACCATGGCGGCCGGCTCCTGGGAAAGGAGGAGGCAGAGGGAGGAAGCAGGCAGCAGGCGGGGAGGGCTGCTCTGGGTTTACTCACTCGTTCTCTCAGCCAATGCGTGTGGGTTGCCGTGCCCAGGGCTGACTGCCGGGGCTACAGCGGCCAGTGGCACAGAGAACGCATCAGCAGCTCTGCCAAGACACGCGCTGGCCTCTCTGGGCTGTGCCCGGTGCTCTCCGAGAGAGGCACAAGCGGAGGCAGCCCCAAGCGATGGCAGGAACGGACGTTCCTGGCCTGGCTGCCGCACTTCTGCCAGCCAGACCTCGCTTCAAAAGCTGTGTCTTGGTGGTGTGATCCTGCGAGGGCATCTCTCCCTGAGGCTATTCCTCTGGGCACTGAGACCAGCGGCCACCTCGGATCCCGAGTCCAGGGCCTGTGTGGTACACGGAACCTGGGAGCGGGTGGGAACTGTGGTTACCATTGTGGGTCCGGCGATCCAGAGGCTCCTGGCTCAGCCGCGGGCTGGGGCTGCGGGAGGGGCTCTGGGTGAGTGGGCTGCCAAGGGGCTTTGCAGCTCTGCTCCCAGAGGTAGAGGAGAGCTGGACTCGGCCGCTTGTCACACCTCCGCTGCTTTTCCTGAACCCGTGGGGGCCGCTGGCTCGTGTCGTTCCTGGGCTCGGCCACTGCTGTTTTCGGGGACCTTGCTGTAGCCAGCCCTGCAGACACGGGACGCTTTGGGCAAGGTCAGCTGAAGGCAGTGCCCACCCTGCCCAGTGCAGCGGAGCCAGGAACACAGAGCCCCACCCCCACCCCAGCAGCGCCAGTGCTCGGGCTGCACGTGGGCAGTCTCGTCCTGGGGCCTGTGGGCTTGCACGCACGTGGGAAGGATGTGAGGGCAGCCGTGGGCCTGGGCCTGGTCTCTGCAGCGTCTCACCCAATGGCGTCCCCTCCCGACCGCCTGTTTGTTCTTCCCTGAGTCTCTTCTTTCTCTGAGGACAAGGCCTCTGGGTCAGCTGTCTCCAGCCAGATGTGTGTCCTGAGCAGTTCAATGTCAAAGCGACTTCCTTTCACCCGTTTCTGGCTCAGCAGGCCCTGTCAGCACCACTCCTGAGACCCCCGTGGTCCCCAGCAGAGGACACGGCCTGCTCCTGGCCCTTTGGCTCAGGCCCAGGCAGATACCCGCTCTGTCCCCTCCTCTGAGAGGCGGCCAGATGGGACAATTAGTGTCCAGCCAGGTGGCAGGAAGAGCAGGGAGGTTTTTTTGCATCCTGGGTGGCCTCAGTCTCCGCGTGGGGCAGGGGCCCCATCTGCAGTCCTGGGGTGGCAGAGAGGAGATGGCCCAGCCCCCCGCCAGGCACAGAGCAGGCATTGATGGGGGCACTGTCATCGCTATGCAGTCACAGAGGGGAGTTTGCAGCTTGAAGACCGTGTCGGGCAGTGAGGCAGGGACGGGGTAGCCCTGTGCCGTTGGCCAGCAGCTTGGTGCCGTGAGAGTGACTTCTTCACCCGTGGAGAGGGCAGGTGTTCATCTCCGCTGCTGAGACGCGGAGGACCAGCAAACAAGCCGGCTAACGGGCACAGAGCCAGGGCCGGTGGCTTGGGTTTGCACCTGCTCTGCCAGTCACCAGCGGCAAGTTTCTTAACTTCTCTGGCCTCAGTTTTCCCAGCTGCGAAAGTAGGACAACAGCAACACCTCTTTCATGGAAGCATTTCTAGAACAAAGTCGGCCAGTAGCCGTGATGTGCTTGCATTCACGCCGGGCATGTAGAAGCGTCATTTGCGTGTCCCCTGCTTGGCTTTGACCGGGGCATCCCCTGTCCCCTGGGCCCAGCCCTGATCCCTCCTGCCCTCAAGTCCCCAGGGCAGAGATCTTGGTGGGCAAGGCACCTCTCCCCTTCATGTGAGCAGCCTCTCTGGGATTGTCCCCAGGGAAGAGGGAAGGTTAGGGCTCAAGGCCTTGACACAGATCAGCATCCTGCCAGCCTAACGGTTTCTGGGCAAGTTACAAGTGACGGATACTTCAGGAGCACTCATCTGGGGCTGGTGTAGTGGCGTAGCAGGTAAAGCCGTCGCCTGTGACACCAGCATTCCATGTGGGCGCTGGTTCGACTCCTGGCTGCTCCACTTCTGATCCAGCTCCCTGCTAATGCGCCTGGGAAAGCAGGAAAATGGCCCAAGTGCTTGGGCCCCTGCACCCATGTGGGAGACCCAGAAGAAGCTCTGGGCTCCTGGCTTCAGCCTGGCCCAGCCCTGGCTATTGTGACCATCTCGGGAGTGAACCAACGGTTGGAAGATCTCTCTGTCTCTCCGTTTTTTCTTTCTCTGTAACTCTGCTTTTCAACTGAATAAAACATAAATATTTAAAGGGAGGGGCAGCGCTGTGGTATAGCAGGTTAATCCTCCACCCGTGGCTCCAGGATCCCATATGGGCACCAGTTCATGTCCCAGGTGCTTCTCTTCCAATCCAGCTCTCTCCTATGGCCTGGGAAGACAGTGAAAGATGGCCCAAGTGCTTGGACCCCTGTACCCATGTAGGAGACCTGGAGGAAGCTCCTGGCTCCTGTTTTTGGGTTGGCCCAGCTGTGGCTGCTGTGGTCATTTGGGGAGTGAACCATTGGTTGGAAGACCTCTCTGTCTCTGTCTATCTCCCTCTGTAACTCCGCCTTTCAAATAAATAAATAAATAAATCTTGAATAAAAACAAATGCAGCACTCATCTTTGCAGCAGCCAGCATACTCAGGAGAGCTGCATTAACCCTTTGCAGCAGGGAGCCTTGTCACGGGGCACAGAGTCCGGGGGTCTCGCTGCTGCAGGGCCTCTGGTGGGGACTCACACCCTTGTTTTAGAGTGTGGGGGGGGGGGCAGGCTCAGAAGGGACGAGACCTGCCTGAGGTGACAGCTCGTGAACGTCGGTCCACGGCTGGGACTCCCTGAGCCCGAGTCCCAGTGCTCTGTGCACCACCTGCTCTGAGCTTAGCCAGGCTGTTGGAGACGACATCGTTGCAACCCAGGCCCGCAGCCGTGGCCTGGTCACCACCAGGAGCTGGGAATTCTCAGGGCTTCAGGAACAAACTGCCCTTCAGAAGGCAGTCATTCCGGGGCCACGGATTCCAGGGCCACGGACTCCGGGGCCACAGACTCCCTCTGCATGCATCCTGTCGGGCACCGCAGTGGCGTTCTCCTGTGTCCACCTCACAGCCCTCGTAAGGTGGCTGTTACCCAGCTCCTCTCCAGTTCACAGAGAAGGAGCTGAGGCTTGGCGAGTGCAGGGACTCGCGGCAACTGAATCCCGCATCTGTGAGTCCAGGCTCCATGTGCTGCCCACCTGGAGCGTGGCCCTCGGAGCTGCTGCCCCGCTGCCCTGTGGACGGCGGGGAAGGTGCACGCCTCACAGTAGGGTCTGCCGCTGCCCATCTCCAGCTGCCTGTCTAGGAATCGGACGTGAGCTGAGGGGCGGAGCTTAGAGAAAAGACTCATTTCCCTTTCTCTTCCACACAGGAGAATCTTTTGTCTCATTCCCGTAGCCTAAGATCACCTACCTGCAAAGCACGCGTAGGTTGGCTTCCAGCGCGATGACTGAGAGGGGCAGGGGTCTGAGAACCAGGTCAGCCCGAGTTCGAGTCCCAGCCCTGCCTCTGAGGTGCTTGAGTGGTTCTGAACATCTCTGCTCCGTCTTTGCCATGGGGATGGCACCTCCATCACTGAGCAGCTCTAAGGACTGACTCAAGCTGATGATACAAAACAGCCAGGACACAGTGGTTCAGTGTCAGCCGCTGTCATCACTACATTTGTTAAAAAATACTAATGAGCGTAATTAGAGCCCAAGAACGCCCAGTGCCTGGCGCGCAGCAGCCTCTCGATAGATACCGCGGCCCACGTGAGTCCCCTGCTGCAGCCTCTGCCCGCTGTTCCCCTCCCATCCCTGGCCTTGGCGTGGCTGGGGCCGGGCTGGCTCTGCCGTGCACGCCCTGTGCCTCGAAGGCACTGCAGCCGCCCTGACCTCCAGCCGCGCAGTGCGCTGAGAATCACCAAATGGACCCTGTGCAAGTAGTGCTTCTGCTTAGTCAGCAGATCTGACCCCGGGGAGGGTGGAGGTGTTTACGCGGCCAGAGACAACGCCCCCCTCCCGGGGTAACCACAACCATGAGAGCCCCGCGTGGGATTCCACCTCCGCCCTGAGAACCCCTTGCTAGAGCTGATGACCAATTCCCTGTTTGCTGGGATGACTGATGGCCTTGGGTGAGCTAAGAGGCAACATGAACACGGCATGGTTTTCAGATCACAGGCGGGGAGCGTTCGGCCTTGGCAGAGAGAGAAATCATCTCTGCCTTGTGAACGGAGTAGCTACGATGCTGGAGAGGGAATTAATCCAGGCCCCGGGATGGCGGGTTTATAACCGCAGTTGCTTTGTGGTGTCTTAGCAGTGCCTTCTACTGACTGCTTACACTCTCCCACGTGTGAGCACACACGGGCACACACACATGTACACACGGGCACACACACATGTACACACACATACGTACACACAGGCACACCGGCCTCACTGGGTCCTTCGTGGAACAAGCGTTCCTCCACCTGCACGTCCCCCTTGCAGCTGCAGCGTAGCCGGCCCGTTGGTGAGAACCCCCGCGTCGCGGCCTGCCATGGATCTCCCCCTCGCCTGCTCTGGGTTTGTTTCTGGGAGGGAGCAGATTTCATGTCAGCTGGGGGTTTCAAGCCCAGCCCCCCCATTTCCCAGCTGACCACACATCTCTCTGGGCCTCAGTTCACGCCCCTGTGCCCGGGGGGGTTGGCACCCAGGAAGTCCTCCCCAGACAGACACGCTCCTCGCCACACCCTGCCCAAAGCCGTTAGCCTCTTTGGGTTGGGAACCAGAGCATTTTGATTTATCTGGTGAGAATTCCATCTTTTATGAGTTTTGGTTTTTGATTTTCCCTGGAAAAATCAGTGTCAGGCTGCGTTGATCCCTGAGCATGGCGGGCCGTGGTGCTTTGAGTGATTTCTTTATTATTATTTTGTCTTGTTTTTGTGAAAGAACTGTGGCCAGCCTGGCGCGCGATGATGTTGCAAGGCCTCAGCTAGGACGGGTCAGGCCTCAGGGTACTCACGTGTTTTGGGGCCGGAGGCAGTGAACGCCCAGAGGAAGTGGAGCGGAAGTCCTGGCCACCAGCAGACAGGCCTCTCAACGGGAGGGGGTGGGATGGAAACAGTGACCACCCGCTCTGAAGGACGGGCAGAGCTTGAGGGCGCCAGACAGCAGCTGCGGCCCCAGGGTGGTCTCCCTGTGGCCTGAAAACGACAGATCCTCTGCCGGCTTCTGACAGCCAGCGTCCCTTGGGTCGCCGTGGCTGACTGTCTAAGCCGAGTGCTCGTGCCGGAGCCGCCTGCGGGGCCTTGCCACACTCCGGCCACTGACCGCCCATGCCCCCGGCTCTGCCCTCTCCTCCCACAAAACCCTGTTTCCCGAGCGCTCTCTAATTAAGATGCATCTTGGCCGCCTTCCCTCTCTCTCTCTCTCTTTAAAAGGCTTCCCACCAGCACGGAGCATGATTGATTTCCCCAGAAAGGAGTAGCAGGCTGTTGGACAAAGGAAACTCGAGGTTAGGAGCGGCGGGGCCGGCGCCGGCCGCCTCCCTGGGGCCCGCCTTTCTTCACCCCTACGAGGGGGTCTGCGTCCAGGGCCCTCACGCCCCTCTCTGTGGTCCTGGGTTGACTGTTTTTCCCTCTCCAGCTCTGGGAGTGTACTTGGACTACTGCTGATTCTCTTGGAAGCTGAAATGTTAGCAACAAGTCTTGTTCCTGTCAGGAGCGCAGTGAGTCAGGGTATCTATTCCCAGAGCAGGTTGCTGGGGATGCATCAGATGATTCAGATTGAAACTGACATTCCCTCCTGGTGGCGGTGTGTTCCGCCCACTTCCCAAAGGCCTTCCTTCCCTGCAAGCAGGGCTGCACCTAAGCAACCAGCCCCGCGCCGATGCCAGCCACTTGCCGGGTCGCCCAGCAAGCCGTGTGACAGGTGTGGGGGCCGCAGGACCCAGGTGCCGGGGCCGGCTGTGTTCTTCACAGCCATCTCATCCGAGGCCTGAGGCTAGGGGATCCATGCCAAGAGGGGTAAGGACTCACTGGAGGCCTGACGGGCAGGATTTGAACCCTGGTTTCCTAATTTGAACCTCTTCTTAAACACAGTTTTTTAAAAACCGTGCTATAGGGGCTGGCGCTGTGGCGTAGTAGGCTAAGCACCTGCCTGCAGCATTGACGTCTCGTATTGGGCACCAGTTCATGTCCTGGCTGCTCCCTCATTCGATCCAGCTCTCTGCTATGGCCTGGGAAAGCAGTAGAAGATGGCCCAAGTGCCTGGGCCCCTGCACCTATGTGGGAGATCCAGAAGAAGCTCCTGGCTCCTGGCTTCAGATCAGCTCAGCTCCAGCCATTGTGGCCATTTGGGGAGTGAGCCAGCCGATGTCTATAACTCTACCTCTCAAATAAATAAATCTTTAAAAAACACACACACAAAAACTGAGCTGTATTGGATACCTAGATTAAAAGGCACAGTTCTTACGTGCCCAGCCCATTGGATTTTATGCGTGGGAGCTCCTGGGTGGCCACAGGAGCAGACAGCGAGCACTCCCATGGCCCAGGAAGGCCCGCTCTGGTACCCCCGGAGTTGCCGCTGTTCCGACGGCATTGCCGAGGGTTAGTTTTTCTGCTTTGGAACTCCACCTCACGCTGCACGTGCTCGTCTGTGGTTTGGTGTCTTCACTCCTTCGTAGCCCATTCTATGTCAAGTTTACGCGCCCATTCGACCATTCCTGGACGTCTTTGTCCCCGGTATTTGGCCGTTCCGAGTGAAGCTGCTGGAACACTTTTTGTTTAGTTTGGTGATTTTTTTATAGTGTATTCACAGATTTGCAAACATCGCCATTGACCATTTCAGGTCATTCCCATCGTCCCTAAAAGATACTCTGCACCCATTAGCAGTGACTTCACACCCTCCCCGCCCCCAGCCCTCCCCAGGCGGCTGCCCAGCTCCTCTCGGTGCCCCCATGGATTTGTCTGTCTGGAAGACTTTGTGTAAAGGGTACAGCGTGTCTGGTCTTTGGTGACGGGCTTCCTAGGAGGCCGAGGTTTCGAGGTGTGTTGATGGGGCGGGTATCAGGACTTCATCATCCTCTGACTGCAGAATTAGTCCCTGGAGTGGCCGATAGGTGTTTGCTTGTTTCTGCTTTTTGGTTGGTTGGTTTTGCCTTTCTGAACGATGCTGCGTTTGAACCGTCAGGTGTTAAGTTTCTCCGTGGGCCGGGGTCTTCATTGCCTCCGGTGCATGCCTGGACACGGAGTCACTGGGCCACGTGAGAACCACGCACGCAACTGCCAGGAGCTGCCGGCCTGCTTTCCACACGCCTGTAGCTCTGTGCATTCCCACCGGGAGCGTTCCGGGGTTAGGAACACTTTTGTACCTTTAGAGGTTGTTTTTGTTTGTTTTTGTTTTTTATTTCCCAGAAATAAGCTGGCATTTATGTTGGGATACATGCCAGGGTGTGAATCGCTGGGTCATACCCCGTGAGCTTGGGCCAGATGCTGTCAGGTTAGAGGTGAAGCCAGTGGCGCCCCCCGCCGCCACTTCCTGCCGACACACCTGCTGTACGTGGCTGTTCCAGTCGCACTTGCCATTGTCCGTGTGTTCACTCTAGCCTCCTGCTGCGTGCGGCCGCCCTCTTTATCAACCCACCACGTGCAAAGCCCCGGCTTCCTGGCCCTGTGCTCTCCACAGCTGCCCCCCACTGCCTGCTCAGCCCTGCTCTGGAGGGGGTCCTGCTCTTCCCGCCTTCATGTGGGGGTGAGTTGGACCCTCAAGTGCATCTTACAACTGGCAAAGGCCCCTCTCACCCCCCTCCTCACAGTCTCCCCAGCACCGCAGGGCAGCCACTGGACTTCCAGTCCACCCCAGCTGGGGCACGGCCGGCTTCAGAGGGAGGAAGTAGAACTCCCCCAGTGTGCTGGCTTCCGGGAAAGGGATATTTATGGGACAGGTGTTGAGCTGGGAGTCAGGAAACTGGGTTTTCTGAATGCTGGCTCTCTCTATAAATCACCGGTCAGGGGCCACGGCTGCTCTCTCAGCCTCAGTTTTCTCTCCTGTAGAATGGGGTGGACGTTGGGACCCGGGAGACTACGCCTTTGTGGGTCAGTGACTGTTCAGTGCCTGCTGGGTACCAGGCTCTGTTCTAGGCACAAGGCAGACACCCCCGTGGCCCTCCCCAGCTACTGGGGAATTGGATGCGTGAGCCCCTGGTGTTAGTGAAGGCAGCACGACACTCCTTCCTGGAGGTCCAGGCTTCCTGGAGGAGGAGGGTGAAGAGGCATGGGAGGGGGTCACAGCACAGAAGCACACGTGCGGAGGCCCAGAGGGGAGACTGAGCAAGACCACGGCCCCTCCTCAGGCTTGGAAGGGTGGTGGTTGAAATGCGTGAGAGCCTGAGAGAGACCATGTGTGAGCAGAGGCGGGCCTGTACGTGGGTCCCACGAAGGTGAGCAGAGGCGGGCCTGCAGATGGGGCCCCGACAGCTGCCAGTGCTTCCTCCCCGCGCCCGCCCCGAGCCAGGGGCCTTCTCTAGCCCTCAGGCTGTTCTGGGACCCAGGCAAGGCACCATGCAGCCTGGCTCCCTGACCTGCGGGCTCTTGGGCTACTTCCCGGTCCTTAAGCAGCAGGCGATTGGGCCACTTCTGGGTGTGCCGCACCCTGGCCGCAGGGAGTGGGGGTGGAGACGGAGGTGCCCGAGTCACGGCCACTTCTCAGGACCTCAGAGGCAGGAGGATGGGTTTCCCGGCGCTGGACAGGGCTGCTCTCCCAAGCATAAACAGTCCCATGAGAACCCTGCGGCGATCAATAGAACCGTGGAAGGATTCTGAAAAGAGGGCCCCGCGGAGGGCAGAGAGAGCCGGAAGTGTGTTGTCAGCACAATTTGGCGCTGGCGCTCAAGGCTGTTTTCCTTTTCATCAAGTCTGAGAGGCGGTTTGGAGCCCCCGCCTCCCCGCCCCATTAATGACTGGACAACACTCGGCCGCATTTTCTCCCCCAGCGACTCTGAATTCTTGGAGCAGACCACGTGGGGATAACTGCCGAGGGCCCCCCAGCCCCTGGGGCACAGCCCCCGCCTGCACCTTGTGCCCACGCCTGCATCTGTGCGTCCGTCTGGGGCACACCTCCCCGTGGAAGACTGTCCCAGAAGTGTGCCTGCTAGCGTCTCACCGCCGCCAGCCCCCCACGGCCTGCGCAGATGGGAGCATCCAAATTACCTCTAGTTTCCATTCGGTTCAGCAACTTTGTTCCATGTCTGAGTGTGTGCCAGGCTCTGAGCTGGTGCGGAGTGGGGAAGAAAGTGTGGACAGGAGCCAGGCCCAGTGGGCTGGTTGGTGGCAGAGCAGACCGTGCGCCCGCCTCGGCCACCAGACAGAGGTGTGCCCAGGGGCACAACCATAGAGAGAAAGCCACCTCCCGGGAGGGCTCCTCCCGCTTCCTGGGACTGCTTGGAATGTGTTTCCTTTCATCCCGTGTGAAATGCAGAGTCCCAGAGAGAGCTCTCCACGCACGGGTTCACTCCTCAAATGCCCACAGCCATCAGGACTGGGCCAGGCTGAAGCCAAGAGCCAGGAGCTCCATCCGGGTCTCCCACGTGAGTGGCAGGAACCCGAGCATTTGAGCCTTCACCTGCCGCCTCCCAGGGTGTGCGTTATCAGGGAGGGGGACCCTGTGGTCTCCCTGCTGTGTGCTGTGGGGGAGCCACAGAAATGCAGAGTTAGAAGGGAGGGGCGGAGTCCTGGGTGCCAGAGGTGCTGGGTTAGGTTCACCGGACTTCAGTGAGATGCCTGTAATGGGCGGGGGAACAGCACAGGCCACGTGTAGGAGGCCGTGCCAGGAAGTGTTGTGCTGCAGACCTTGGGGGGCGGGGGCGGGGGCGGGGCTGTTCCCTCTCCATGCCTCTGGGCTGGCCAAACCCTGCGCCACACAGTCCTCCACTGGGCACTGTGCCCAGGGCCCACAACAATGTTGTGATTTTAATTTCCTTTAAAATGAGAAGAGCAAAATGAACACCACAATCCGTTAAGCCTGGATTATCCTCTTTCTTGTGCCCACGTAATTGTAAACAATGATTTTTAATATTTTTTATGGAGGAAGGCGGCATTGCCAGGGCCCAGAGACATCGTAACATAGTCCTGCTCCTGGTCCTGGCCTTCCTCACCGTGAGGCCTGGAAGCTGGCGCCTGCTTGGGCTGCTTGAGAGGGACCCCTTCCTTCTCCCTGTTGTCCCGAATTGGCGGGAAGGCCACGGCAGTGTGGGCTCTTTGTGTTAATGTTGAACCGGAAGGGCTTAGCCATGGTGCCCGCCTGCCAGGCCAGGCGCCTTCTCGTGAGTTTGGTTTCTCTGCAGCTCTCACCACGATGAGGAGCTGGGACTCCCACCCCCCTCCCCGCTCACACGTGCTATAGACAACAGCGCGGCCCTTCACTGCCCGTTTCCTCGGCCTCTGCACGGGGACCTCGGCTTCCTGTTTCACCACCCTGCACAGCACCACGGGTACCAGGCCCAGGCGAGAGGCAAAGCAGTGTCTGTGTGTTCTTTTGGTTTGAAGGCGGCCACGAGGTCCGTGGGTGCCTCTCACCCTGGCCCCTGGCTCCCTCTTCCCATGTCGGGCATTAAACATAAAGCCACGTGGTTACTTTTACCTTCCCCAAACCGAGGAGGACGAAGTCCCCCATGCCGCAGGCCAGGCTGGCGTCCCTGGGGGGCGGCCTGAGCGGAGCGTGATCACGCAGCTGTTGGCTCTGGGTCTTGCCCAGAGGTGGCAGTGAACCACGCCTGATGTGACTCCATTGAAGAGGCCTCGAATTCCCAAAACACAGACCACGCCTGGAATAAGTGCAAAAGCAGGTGGGTCATGCAGCCCACAGAGACTCCCACTCCCCCAGCTCCCTGGCTTAGAGCCCTGGCTCTCCCTCCTCCTCCAGGGAGCAGGGCTGGGCAGCTCCTCCTCTGGGGTCACCCCCTCCCCCGGCAGCATTCCAGGATCTATAGCTCCACCCACAGGCTGGGGAGAAAACAAAACCCTGGGGTTTGGAGGATCCTGGTTTTTTTGAGGCAGTTAAGCCCATTGGTTAGGAACACAGGCTTTGGCACCACTTCTGGCTGTGTGACCTTGGGCAAGTGGATCAACCTTTCTGTGGCTCAGTTTCCCACAATTACTCTGCAGATTTTCCCTACTCTGAAATCTGAAATGCTCCAAAAATCTGAAACTAAATACATACATATATATATATATATATATATATATTTGAAAGGCAGGCAAACCACAGAGATCTTCCTTCCACCGGTTCACTCCCCAGATGACCGTAACAGCCATGGATGGAGCAGGGTGAAGCCAGGAGCACGGAGCTCCAGCTGGGTCTCCCACACGGGTGTCACTGCTGCCTCCCAGGGCACATGTTAGCAGGAAGCTGGGACCGGACGTGGAGCTGGGACCGCAGCCCAGGTACCCCAGTATGGGATGCGGGAGGGAGTGCCAGCTGGGGCTTTAACTCCCGCCAAACACCCACCTCAGTCTGAAACATTCCGAGTATCCTCTCTGCTCAAAAAAGCCTTGGATTCTAGGGCATTTTAAAAACATTTATTTATTGTATTTAAAAGAGTTACAGAGAGGCAGAGGCAGAGAGAGAGAGAGGTCTTCCATCTGCTGGTTCACTCCCCAGATGACCAAAATGGCTCGAGCTGCGCCAATCCTAAGCCAGGAGCCTGGAGCTTCTTCTTGATCTCCCATGCGGGTGCAGGGGCCCAAGCACTTGGGCCATCTTCTACTGCTTTTCCAGGCTATAACAGAGAGCTGGATCAGAAGAGGAGCAGCCGGGGCTCGAACTGGCACCCATATGGGATGCCAGCACTGCAAGTGGTGTCTTTCACCCAATATACCACCAACCCCCCTAGGGCATTTTAGGTTTGGGTTTTCTGATTAGGGATACTCACCCTGTAATGTCTATGCTGACATTCCAAAACCCCCGAAAACTGCAAGATCTGAAACACTTCTGATTCCAAGCTTTCCTGGTAAGGGGATTACTCAGCCTTTACCTACTTCATAGAGTGGTTGTAGAAATTCAGTTAATTCATTGCGAAGGCAGCAAGTAGGTCCAGTAAGCAGCAGCTGCCTTCGCCGTCATCATCTCCTTCATCATTAATGCTGGCAGGGCTGGGAGCAGGGGAGTTGGGTCCCACCCTGCCTGTGTGACTTCCCCGTCTCTCCCTGGGATTCAGTCTTTCATCCTGTGAAATGAGCAGCTGGGCGGCTTGTGCCTCTGAACCGGGAGGAAGCAGCAGAATTCCCTGCTGGGCTTTTGCAACATGAACTTCAGGTTCCATCCCCAGAAATTCCAATTCCGTGCGTCTGGCACTGGGCCAATGATCTGCATTCAAAATAGAATCTGCAGTGCCGGCATCCCATATGGGCTCCAGTTCACGTCCCGGCTGTTCCACTTCTGATCCAGCTCTCTGCTGAGGCCTGGGAAAGTAGTGGAGGATGGCCCAAGTCCTTGGGTCCCTGTACCCGCGTAGGAGATCTGGAGGAGGCTCCTGGCTCCTGGCTCCTGGCTTCAGATCAGCGCATGGCCAAAGGACACGGGCTGTTTGTGATGTTGCAGCCATCTGGAGAGTGAACCAGTGAATGGAAGACCTCTCTCTCTTTCTCTCTCTCTCTCTCTCTGCTTCTGCCTCTCTGTAACTCTGCCTTTCAAATAAATAAATTAATCTTTAAAAGAAAAAAAAATAGAATCTCTGGGAGTGGCCACTGAGTCCAGCAGTAGACACCTGCATTCAGCATTGAAGTGCTTGGGTTTGAGTCTTGACTCCGGCTCCAGCCTCCAGCTTCCTGCCCCGGGAGATACAGGGGACGGCTCAAGTTACTGGGTTCCTGCCGCCCACGAGGGAAATCTCAATTGAGTTCTGGGCTCTTGGCTTAGGTTTGGCCCAGCCCTGCTATTGCAGGCATTTGGAGAGTGAATCAGTGAAGGGGGTGGGGTGGGGAGATCCCGTTCAAATGAAAACAAATACCCAGGTTAGGAACCACAGTTACAGAACCAGGGTAGAATCCTGAGGTGATGCCCCCCCCCCACCATATTCGCCTTAGCCCAGGCAGTGCTTTGCAAAGGGTGAGCCCCCTGCCGCCTCTGTGGGTGCCGAGTCTGTCACCTGAGGGAGTGGGGTCCTGCTTCACTGGGGTGGCAGCAGGAGGGCAGGGCTGGCCTGGAAAAGGCCGCCTGGTGTGGGCATCCCGAGCCCGAGGGCTTTTCACACAGCAGGTGTTGGGGTCGGCCCTTTGCAAATAGCAGTCAGCTGTGGTGTGACAAGAAGGTGCTGGGGCGATCCTGTCTTGGAACCCAGGGGACTCTGTGCAACTTCGTGTAGCTTGTGAAGCGTGGTGGAAAGCGGGCTGGGGGTGCGGATGGACGTGTGGCAGCCCCCGCCTCCTGCCTGAGGCTTTTGGGTGCCTTTGGTAAGAAAAGCCTTGCAGGAACTTTATCATCACAAATGGCCCACGTCCTTCGGCCCTACAGAGTCCTTCACTCCCTCGCTGTCTCCCAAGGCTGAGGGCACGAGTCTCCCCGGCCCGTGCAGGCTCCCCTTTGGGTCCTATCCCGCTCTTGCCCTGCTGTCGCCTGTGTGGGGAGATTGGCTTTGTGTTTCCTGGAAGACCTGCTCTGCCTCTGAAACCGGCCCTGCCTGGGCCTGGCTCTGGAGCCCCAGCACAGCCCGGCCGCCCACGGTGCAGGTGCTGAGAACAGGTGGCTAAACAGACGCGGTCCCAGGGCAGGAGAAGGCAGCAGCAGGCGGGGCTCTGGGCCGCTCGGCACATGCTCGCTCAAGCTGCAGACTGCACAGTGGAGCTGCCACGGCTGGCGCACAGAGCCACTTCACTCTGGCGTCTGTGTCGAGGTGGCATCTTGCCGGTGAAGTGTCTTGTCAGCTTCAATGCCGCTGACAGAGCTGTGACACGGATGGTGTTTAGCCTCTGTGGTTACCCCGACCTCCAGCTGATGCCGTGCTGGTGTCCCCTCTCCGTCCGCAGGGTTCATTTGCGTCCCACGTGTCACCGCAGCGGGCAGGGTCTCTGCCGGTGAAGCCGTAATTCCTCTCACCCTGAGCCGGCAGGCGGGCTCCTTTCGCGTCTGGTTGGGTGCTGATTTTCAAGGCTGGTTTCTCGCAGGATGGAGCCAGGAGGGAGGCTGGCGGGGTGGCTGAAGATGCTCATGTCCCACCTTGTCCTCAGACACAGCACCCCCCGGAGGTGTGCGCGTCCCTGCCCTAAAGGCTGCTGTTTTCCGTGCACCCTCTCAGGCAGGCAGGGATGAAGGCTGAGCAAATCCCCTTATCCGTGTTAGATCAGGTGCGTGAAAATCCTTTTCTTTCTTATCTTTTTTTTTTTTAAGATTTATTTATTTATTTGAAAGGCAGAGTAACAGAGAGGGAGAGACAAAGAGATCTTTCATCTGCTGGTTCACTCCCCAAGTGGTCACAATGGCCAGGGCTGGGCCAGGACGAAGCCGGGAGCCTCCCACATAGGTGGCAGGAGCCCAAGGACTTGAGCCGTCTTCCACTGTTTTCCCAGGTGCATTAGTAAGAAGCTGTATTGGCAGTGAGCAGCCAGGACTCGAACCAGCGCCCATAGGGAATACTGGTATTGCAGATGGCAACTTAACCCCCTGTGCTGCAGTGCCAGCCCTGTGAAAATCCTTTTTTACCCTTAAAATTACTCTACCTCTGTTTTCCTTTTTAAAAATGGTATACATGATATGCACCTATTGTAGAGAAATTAGAGGTTATGAATAAGAATGTAAAGCTCGGGGCCGGCGCTGTGGTGTAGCAGGTAAAGCTGCTGCCTGCAGGCCGGCATCCCATATGGGCACCAGTTCAAGTCCTGGCTGCTCCACTTCTGATCCAGCTCTCTACTATGGTCTGGGAAAGCAGTGGAAGATGGCCCGAGTCCTTGGACCCCTGTACCCACGTGGGAGATCCGGAAGAAGCTCTTGGTTCCTGGCTTCAGATCAGCCCAACTCCGGCCATTGTGGCCATTTGGGGAGTGAACCAGTGGATGGAAGACCTCTCTCTTTCTCTGTACTTTTGCCTTTCAAATAAATAAATAAATCTTAAAAAAAAAAAAAAAAGAAAGAGGATTAGGCAATGTCGCTCCCCCTCTTCGTGGAGGAACGACACAGGACCCTGCGCTGTTCTTTCGTCTGCTCGGCCCTCCCCGGGTTTGCTGCTGGTTCTTCCCGGGTTGGCTACTATCCCTTCCACCTCCGTGGAAGGGCAGTTCCCCCTGCCACATTCCCCACTTCCGCAGGGGAGTGGCACACCGCCGGCCGGCTCTCTCGGGGGCTGCACAGGTGTTCCTTCAGCTAGATGTTCCCCTTAGATGTTCCCGGTGCATGCCGTCTCTCTCCTCCTTTATAGTCCTGCTCCACCAATCCTAACTCGGCTGCCCACACGCCGAGTACGCTGCTCTCCTCCAATCAGGAGCAAGTCCTACAGTTTATTAGCTGAACTGGAGGCAGCTGTGTGGAAGCTGTTTACTTCTCTACCAGAGCCATATTGTGGGAGAGCAGATGCATAGAATAAGTCTTAATTCCAGTAACTCAGTCCAGTCCGGGCTGCTCCCCACAGGCAACACGTGTAAGCACTAGCCACGTGCTAAGTGCTTTACATACGTGCCTAGAGACTCCTGCAGGTGATTCCGTGCAGGGCGTCCACATTTCACCAGTGAGGAAGCGGAGACGGAGGTCAGCACCTCGGCCTGGGTCGCACAGCTGCAGATTGCAGAGCCAGGGTCAGAACCCAAGCAGCTTCTGCTGTGAAAGGGCGGGTGTGTGTGTGTGTGTGTGTGTGCTGTGTGGCCTCCTGCTGTCAGGTGGGAGGGTACCTGCCCCGCCCCCTCACACCACAGTCTCCAAACTGAGCGGAAGAGCAGGAGTTGGCCGTGTTTAGCGTTGTCCCTGGCCCCCTTCCTGGATTCTCAGTCCCTGGGAGGGGCTGTCAGGGCCTGGAGGAAGCGGCCAGTGCAGCCCGGCCGGCCATAGGGGAAGTTGTAGGCGTCCCTGGCTGAGATTCAGGGGCTGAGCGAGCGCTGTGCCTGGAGCCGGGTTCCTGCAGGGCCTGGGCTCTGGCTGCAGAGAGAAGCCTTGCCGGCCAGGACAAGGGCAGGCACGAGCAGCCCGGGAGTGCGAGCCCTGGGCAGGGAGGGTGCTGAGCAGGTGGCAGGGCCCAGACAGGAGCTGTGGGCCTGCAGAGAGCCACTGGACTGGACAGCTCCAAGACCAGGGCCCTGTCCTCACAACCGTCCCTGGGCCTGGCTGGTTGTCGGTTGCTCTGCCCTTTAGGGAGAACCAGAGGCCAACTGCCTTTGCCAGGGAGCCAAGGGGTGCCATGTGGCCGGTCCTCATGCAAGGCAGAGTGGGATCAAGCATCTCTGGGCAGTGGAGGCCTGGTGGGGGTCCCTCCTTGGCCGCCTTGCGGGGGCTGTCTCTGCCCAGCAGGAGAGAAGGGGGAGGCCTTGTCCTCTGCTCAGCCCAGGCGCCTCTCCCCAATGTATCCATAGATTGAGCTTGATGATCCGTGCTGATATTCATCCAGCTAATCACGCGAGTTATTTCTGCAATTTAGGCCTTCGAATAAGTGCACTTGGTTGCTGAATGTGTGATCAGCCACAGATTTCTCATTCTCTAAAACCCAGGGAGCGGCAACCCCAGCGTAGAAAGCCACGGGCACGAGGCAGAGATTTCCAAAGCGTGGAAATCAGCCCGCGCAGAGAGTCTGCCCCTGGACCTCCCATCAGGCTGCCGCTGGGCGAGCTGTGCCCCGGCGTTGCCCGTGGGGGGCTTATCTGAGAAGCCGCAGGAGGGTGGCAATCAATAGATAGAATGTAACTGCTCACATTCCTTTTGCTTAACCAGAGCTTTGGTTTGCCTCTGGAGGAGAAGATGCATCCGAGGGCCTCCAAAGGGAGGGTTAGGCCTGACACTGGGAAGCCAGCGTCCGACTCTCACTGCCTTGGCCTTGGCTGCAGCCTTGAACTATTTTTCCTCCTCCCCTGTTTTTTCTTTTGTTTTTATTTTGAAATATTTATTTATTTGGGGCTGGTGTTGTGGCGTAGTGGGTAAAGCTGCTGCCTACGACTCCCAGCATCCCAAATGGGTGCCAGTTTGAGACCTGGCTGCTCTACTTCCGACCCAGCTCCCTGCTAATGTGCCTGGAAAGCAGTGGAAGTTGGTCCAAGTGCTTGGGCACTGTACCCATGTGGGAGACCCAGAAGAAGCTCCTGGCTCCTGGCTTCTGCCTGGCTCAGCCCTGGAGCTTGTGGCCATTTGGGAAGTGAACCAGCAGATGGAAGATCTTTCTCTCTCACTCTCTCTGTCTCTTCCCTCTCTGTGTAATTCTTTCAAATAGATAAATAAACCTTAAAAAATAAGATTTATTTACTTGAAAGTCGGTGCTACAGAGAGAAAGAGAGGGTTCTTCATCCACCGCTTTACTCTGCAGATGGCCACAATGATTGGGGCTGGGCCAGGCTGAAGCCAGAAGCTTCTTCTGGGTCTCCCATGTGGGTGGCAGGGGCCCAAGTACTTGGGGCATCTTCCACTGCTTTTCCCAGGCCCTTAGCAGGGAGCTGGATGGGAAGTGGAGCAGCCGGGACATGAGCTGGTACCTATATAGGGTGCTGCATCACAGGCAGCATTTTACCCGCTACACCACAGTGCCAGGCTCCCTTGCATGTTCATAATTTTGTCGTGGGCATTGCCACCGGCTGAGTCCCTGGTTCAGTAAAGCAGTCACTGACTGCGCGGGACTTGTCACTCATTCGGTCTTTTGTTCATTCAAGGAGCCGCTGTTGAACTATGGAGTTCCAGGGACTGGAGTAGGCACTGGAGGTTTCAGAGGTAAACCGGACCTGGGCCCTGCCTTGCCCTGCCTGTGTCCTCTCGGGGAAGAGGGCAGCAAACGTCAGAATGCAGGAGCCTGGGCCGGGTGTGGGGTGCAATGTGACATCGCCCTTGGGATACCCCATCCCGTATCACAGGGCCAGGGTTCAAGCCCCACCCACTCTACTTCTGATCCCACTTCCTGCTAAGGCCCCTCCTGGAGGCAGCAGACGACGAACCAAGACCTGGGCCTCTGTGGGAGACCAGGATGGAGTTCCCGCTCCTGGCTTTGGCCTGGCCCAGCCCAAGCTGGAGCAGGCACCTGGGGAGTGAATCAGCAGATGTCTCTGCCTTTCAAATAAAATGAGAGTCAATGAATACAGTGCAGGTGTGGGAAGCAGTACTGGGATGAGAAGAGAGGAGGCTGGAGTCCCTGGCCTGTGGCTGCGTGGAGAAGCCGGGGGGGAGGCGCTCAGCTTCCACTTCCCGTCCAGTCAGGCACTAGCTGTTTGTTCCTGCCTCTGTGGGGCGTCAGGTGCCGCACGCTGGGCGCCCTGCACCAGCATTCTTCCTGTGTCCGCGGCCAGGGCCCTGTGGGCGGAGGAGCCGGCGGTGAGGCTGTGCAGAGGGCGGAAGCCGTCTTGGCCGGGCCCCAGGAGCACGGCTGCCTGATCGGGCCCTGGGCCAGCTGTCATCCTCCAGACAGACAGGATCATTGTCTTTGATCAAATCTTGTTTTACAAAACAAACCTGCTAGACTGATGGAAGTGACTCCTGCTCCTCTCAGGCCTCACAGAGAGGCTGGCCCGACGCTGCCCCAACCTCCCACAAATTTGTCATCACTTACGGGACTGGGACCCCAGGGAACCCTGATTTTAGAAAGTAGTTCTCTGGGGCTGGCCCTGTGGCATAGTGAGCTAAGCCTCCACCTGCAGTTCTAGCATCCCATAGGGGCACTGGTTCGAGTCCCGGCTGCTCCTCTTCCTATCCAGCTCTCTGCTGTGGCCTGGGAAAGCAGTAGAAGATGGCCCAAGTCCTTGGGCCCCTACACCAGCGTGGGAGACCTGGAGGAAGCTCCTGGCTCCTGGCTTCAGATTGGTTCAGCCCTGGCTGTTCCAGCCATTTGGGGAGTGAACCAGTGGATGGAAGACCTCTCTTTCTCTCTGCCTCTTCTCTGTGTCTCTGACTCTACCTCTCAAGTAAATAAAATCTTTAAAAAGAATTAAACAACAAAAAACAGAAAGTAGCTCCCTGCTGCTGCTATGGAGTTTGGAAGCCTGGGCATGAAATTTGTTTTGCCATTGTGATGCTGGGAAAATCCACTCACCTTCCTGGGTCTGTCTTCTCATCTGTAAAATGGGTATGGTGCAGGTCACTCGACTGTGGTAAGGATTGCATAAGGTGGCAGAAAAGCACCCAGCAGTGTGCAGATTCCTAGCGCTCTGCTCCCTGGCCTCACCTCACTTGTGGGAAGACGTGAGATATCATAGGAACAGCACTGGACTCAGTGTCAGGAAAGAGGCCTGTGTGTGCCCTCTCTGGCCTCAGTTTCCTCGTCTGTAAAATGGGAAGAACAGTTCCTAACTCTGGCAGCCTTGGAGGGCTGGGTTAGAAGGAGTAAGAAAGAAGGCTCCTGTGGAAGTGTCTAAAATAGAAAATTCTGGACTCTGATCCCCGCCCCTGGGCTGGCGGTGAGTCAGTCCCGAGGGACCGCCGTCCTGGCCATCGTCTGAGACTCCCTGGGAAACTTCTTACTCAGTCAACTCCAGCTGGGCCTCTGGTGCTTGCATTTTCCCGAGCCAGCCCTGGGGAATCCACAGAGCTGAGGCCGTCCCCTGGGGAATCCACAGAGCTGAGGCCGTCCCCTGGGGAATCCACAGAGCTGAGGCCGTCCCCTGGGCGCTGAGCCGGGGAAGGCAGGAAGGTGGCCCTGCCCCACCACACAGCCCCCTGACGAGGAGAGGTGCAGGCCGGGGAGAGGTCACCCGGCCCGAGCCCGGAAGGCAGGTGGGGATGGCATCCTCGCCACCCTGCCGCGTAGGCGGCATCTCCTGCTCCAGCTGGGGCACGCGGGGCCCTAGTGCAGCCCATGCAGCAGGCGCCCGGAGGCCAAGCTGGTCTAGAACACCCTCCTGGTGTTGGATTCGTAGCAGCAGCTCCAGGCCCTCCGTGCTGCATACAGTAGGTAATCAATAAATGTC
Source organism: Oryctolagus cuniculus (assembly GCF_051225735.1). Taxonomy (NCBI): domain Eukaryota; kingdom Metazoa; phylum Chordata; class Mammalia; order Lagomorpha; family Leporidae; genus Oryctolagus; species Oryctolagus cuniculus. The sequence continues at coordinate 146,462,699 of NC_142873.1, read as the reverse complement.
TGCAGAAGCCGTGCTGGTCAGGCCAGCATCCCAGGGGCTTCTTGTCCACCCTCACTGTCCGGCTCCATCATTCACACTGTGTAGCCAGCCAAGGTGGAGCAGGGTGACGGAGCGAGGAGGGCTCCGTTGCTCCATATTCTTGCCGGGGCTTTTCAAGTCGTCTGACGTTCAGCCTTTGTGGAGCGAGGGTGCTCTGGATTCTTTGATGAACCCCCTGAGTTTGTTTCTTTCCCCATTCTGCACCTGCGTTCAGCCCCTCCCCAGGGGCGTGAGCCGGGCCTCTGGGGTGGGACTCTAACTGGGGGCGGATCCGCCTCACCGGGCCTCGGCTGCTGCATCTGTAAGACGGGGTTGGGGCCCCAGGTGCTGTAAGATTCCCTGTGTGGCTGTTCGTGGAAGGCCGGTGCAGGCGTTCAGCGGGGTCAGCCGTGGCTGGTTCTGTCCATTTGCTTTGCTGCCTGGCTGATGAATGGCAACACCAAAGGTTTAAGACGACTTTGTGAGAGAATTTGATAATAATAGCTAGCTCCTATTGACCACTGACTGTGTGCTCAATGCCTTGTATAGATTACTATTACGAATCCTATTGATTTCCATCATTTTTCACAGATGGGAAAAGGCCAGCGTGGTTTGCTTTTTGTGTTGGAACACGTAGCTGCAGTTTGTGGAAACCCAGCGGCTTTCTAAAGGGGGGGGTCTGACTGGGAAATGACGAGATGCCTTTGACCTTTTGTGGCTCCTCCATGACCTTCATGTCCCTGCGCCCGCCCTTTGTTCAGAACCTCGGAGCCGAGGACTCCGTGCAGGTGGGAAGCAGTGGGCTCCTGCCGGAAGCTCGGGGCTTGGTGTAGTTGGAAGGGCCCTCGGCGAGCGGTGCTGCCCTCAATGCCCGCACTGGCCGGTGTGGTGACGGGGACGGTCCCTCTGGGCCTGCGGGTCCCCAGCTGTTCAAAATGCTGAGCTCCGTTAGTGCCTGCTGTGTCACAAGCCACTCTGAAACTCAGTGGCTTGAACAAAAGCCATTCATGGTTTCTCCTGTCTGTGGGTCTCGCCGGGCTAATGCAGTGTATGTGGTCAGCTGGGGGCCGCCCAGTCCGGGGACCTCACTCGGATGGGGCTCAGCTCCTTATGTCCTCGGTGTGCTGTTTCTCGTGCAGAGACTTGGTCTGAAAGAGCAGGTGGATGTGGGTGTGGCCTCGGAAGACCCCTCATTTCTTACGGGGACAACTGCCGAGTCACGTGGCCAAAGCCATAGACATGGGATGATCGGGAACAACCTTGCAGTCAACCATGCTCAGATCCCGCCCGCCTGGCATGGCTCTGGAGTGAGACGGCTCTTGGAGCAGGCTGGGAGGAAGCAGCTGAGCTCCCGTCTGGGGACGCCAGTGCTAGACACACCTTCCTGGCTCGGGGATAAATGGGCCAGGTACCGAGTCGCTGTCGGCTCTCAACTCCGCTCCACTTGGTCAAAGAGGCAGCATGAATGGACGTGTTCTTACTGCATCACACATTCTGCATCTATTGAGCACCACTGTGTGCCAGTCCCAAGCTGAACCTGCAGGAGGGTGCCAGCCCTGCTTGGCCCTTTAGGGTACACAGACATGCACACCATCACAGTGTGGTTGCACAGATCCAAGGCCACGGAGAAGGCGTTCCCGGGGCCCGTGTTAACACAACCGCAGAGGCCGGCCGGCCTGCCTGCATTTCCAGCTTCCTCCAGCTCTGTGCTGGGGCAGATCCGCGGGCCTTTCCCCACAGCACATGGTGCATTGGGAAGCTCAGGGCCTGGCAGCCCCATTTAGGATCCGTGGCATTGGGGTTAGCCCCCTCCGGCCCCCTTCCCCCCAGCCCGGTCCTGGGCCACCAGGAAATGCACCAACAGAGTCGGGGGTCCCGAGCCAGCTGCGAGACTGACAGGGTCCCCTCCTGAACTGCCATTAGCTGCCGCGAAGCAAGGCCACGGTCACCCGTGCACCTGCAAGCAGCTGGTGCGGCAGAGGGAGTGACACCAACCTCGCATTTCCTCCGCCCCTCCTCAAATAGACGACCAGCTGGCATTTTCCTTAAATACCGCTCATTTGTAAAAGGGGGAACGTTGGTGGCATTCAAGTCGATCACGCTGTAAATGCGGAGCGGCAGAGGCCGTGTGAATGAGTCCCTCAGTAGAGTCCTTCGGAGCGAGGAAGTGACAAGGGGACGTGCTCACTCCTCCTGCTGCTGGGGCGCACACCTAGGACCGCGGCCGTGTGTCTGCAGCGAGCACTCGGTTCCCAGGGCAAGGGGTCTTCAATGAACAAGATCAGGTGTCGGGTGGTCGGGGGCGAGGCCGGCCCGAGGCCCAGACTAACAGGAACGTCTTTCCCTTCGAAAGTTAAAAAGTGCACAACACGTGTATCCCATTACAGTTCCTTCTTGATTTGATAATTAGGGAAAAGCTTTGTTTAAAAGTAGAACCGTTCTGGCTGCGGTCCATGCCCAGGCCTTTTTTGCACTAAGGCCTCTGAGACTCATGGAAACATTTCCGTAGCGATCCTGGTCAAAATGCACGCTCCAGCATTGATTTTTTGTAGCTGAAGTGCAGTATGTGTTTTGCATGAGCTTCTGAAAGCTTAGATAAATGAGGTGGCTCAGAAAGCAGATAAAAAAATATGGGAGGAAATTATACCGATCCAAAAGAAGATAAATGTCCACTAATTCTCAGATTAACATTTTAGACTCCTGTGTTTTCAGAGGGGGATTTTGCAGTGCTGATAACGTGAGGTTGGTTTACAGCGTCACATACCAGGTGGAATCAATGAGGCCTTGTTTGAGTTCTCGGAGCCGGCTCTGCTCACAGGGGAGCGGAGGTAACGCCCGACCCGGCGGAGCCCTGGCCCCTGCCTGGTGCGGGAGCTGGCGCCGCACCTCACGTGAGGTATTACAAGGGTGATGTTGCCCTTCAAGGTTAACTGTGTCCATCTTTCTGGGTGGTCAGAGTACTGAAGACCCAAAAGGAATTTTCAGGAGGTGGGGAATGGCTGCCCGTGGACATAGAAGCCCACAGGTCATTTGTTCTGGCCCTAAGCATCCACAGGTAGCACTCAGGGTTGAATACATGTACAGGAGGCTAATGTTGTTAAGTTGATGATTTTGTATGGCTGGTGAATGATGTCATACAGATCCAAATGGCCCTCAGCAGGAAAAAGTTCCTCCTGTAAGATCATCTGATTGGAAGTCACTAGGATTAGCCTTCAGGCACGGCTTGATCCAGGGCTCAAATGAAGAGCCAGACCCAGTTTCTGTGTCCCTGGGTCGGCTTCATTCTCAGATCGCTGCTTCCTCCAGGTTAGCGACTTCAGCCTCCGTCTACCCAATCTGTCTGGTTCAGAGGCGCTAGAGCCACTTTCTTGGTTATTTCAGTCTAAGTCCCAAGGTTAGGAATCCTGCTGGGTTTTCACTGGGCCTTGGCTCTGTACCTAACTCGCCGTGGGTGCCGAGGGATGAAAGGGGTGGACTGGGCGGAGCACAGACCTCGCGTTCGTCCCCGTGGCTGGGGGTGCGCACAGCCCTCCCCCAAGCAGAACGCAGCACTGGAGTTGAGGATGAGGGGAGGGGCCCCGGGAGGCCACGCGGGGACCTGCACACCGGCCACCTGGGAGGACGGGGGGAGGCTGGGCGGCGAAGCCCCTGACCCGCTGCGTCGGCCTTTCCTTCCCTCCTCCTGGGGATACCTGAGCACTCAGCGGGGCCGGGCGAGGCTCGCTGCGGGGAGCAGGAGGGTCGGGCCCTGCCTTCGGGAAGCATCGTGTCCGTCCTGTGCTGGCGCTTCAACAGGCCCTGGTCTTCGGCCACCCGGATGATTTTTCTGAGCACCTGCTGTGTGCCAAACCCTGGAAACAGAAGGGGGGAGACCCTCGCCTCGAGCAGTGTAGGGCGGAGCACCGACGGTGCTGTCCAGAGCGCCCAGCGCACCGGGGACCTCAGCACCGCGCCTTTCTCTGCCTTTCTTCGATACGTGAGAGTTGGGTTCTGCTGGAATTCATGGAAAACTCCAAGCAGCAGGCGCTTAAACAACGTAAGTTTATTTCTCTCACACTTACAAGTCCAGGGAGTCTGTCCAGGCCTGGAGCAGCGATTTGCCGTCATCATCCATTCATGCTCAGTAGTGGCTTCTCCCTTGTGGTCCAAGATGGCTGCCATGGCTCCAGCCATCATGACCGTCTGCTAGCCAGCAGGAAGGGAAAAGAAGAGAAGACAGTGTCGCTTTTCTTAGCCTGTTTTCTGGAGGCTGCACACGCTGCTTCAGCTGGCATACTGCTGTGGGACTTTGCTCATGTGCCTATGCCCAGGATACATGGTCTTTATTCTTGGAGCCTTGTTCTCAGCTACAGTTGTAGCTTGTTTCTTTCCTTCTTCTTCGTTATTTTATTTGAAAGGCAGAGTTGCAGGGGTTGAGGCAGGGGGACAGATCTTTGATCCACTGGTTCTCTCCCCAAGTGGCCGCAGTAGCCCAGGCTGAATCCGGGAGCCAGGAACTCCATCCAGGTCTCCCATGTGGGTGACAGGTGTCCAAGCACTCAGGCCGTCTTCTGCTGCTTTCCCAGGTGCAGTAGCAGGGAGCTGGATTGCAAGCCGAGCGGCTGGGACCTGAACTGGCACTCACATGAGGTGCTGGCCACTGTGCCGCAATGCCAGCCCCGTAGCTTACCTCTATAGAAGTCAAAGATAATTGATGTTAGGCTCAACCAGGAGATTTGGACACACTCAGGTTTGCTCTGACTGGCCCCTGCCCTTTCTACTGCATGTCTCTCAAATTCAGTTTTTTAAAAGGTTTGTTTTGTTTTTATTTGAGAGGCAGAGTTACACAGAAGAGGAAGAGACAGAGAGAAAGAGAGATCTTTCTTCCTTTGGTTGATTCCCTAAATGGCCACAACAGCCAAAGCTGGGCCAGACTGAAGCCAGGAGCCAGGAACTTCTTCTGAGTCTCCCATGTGGGTGCAGGAGCCCAAGCACCTGGGCCATCTTCCCACTGTTTTCCCGGGCGCATTAGCAGGGAGTTGGATCAGAAGTGGAGCAGCCAGGACTTGAACCAGCGCTCCCATATGGGGTGGCAGCATCACAGGCGGCAGCTTTATCTTCTGCACCACAATGCTGGCCCTCAAATTCCTTTTTTTTTTTTTAAGATTTATTCATTTATTTGAAAGCGTTACGCAGGGAGAGAAGGAGAGGCAGAGAGAGAGAGAGCTTCCATCCGCTGGTTCACTCCCCAGATGGCTGAGATGGCCAGAGTTGAGCCAATCTGAAGCCAGGAGCCAGGAGCTTCCTCCAGGTCTCCCACGCTGGTGCAGGGGCCCAAGGACTTGGGTCATCTTCCACTGCTTTCCCAGGCCACAGCAGAGAGCTGGATCAGAAGTGGAGCAGCCGGATCTTGAACTGGTACCCATATGGGATGCTGGCGCCACAGGCGGTGGCTTTACCAGCTACATGAGAGTACTGCGTCCTCAAATTCATTTTTAAAGACCAAGCTTTTGGAGCTGACACACCGGCATCCCTTATGGGTGCCAGTTCGAGTCCTGCCTGCTCCACTTCCAATCCAGCTCCCTGCTAATGCCCTGGGAAAATAGTGAAAGATGGTCCAAAATGCTTGGGCATCTGCACCCACATGGGAGACACTGAAGAAGCTCCTGGCTCCTGGCTTCGGATTGGCCCAGCTCTGGCCATTGTGGACATTTTAGAGTGAACCTGCAGATGGAAGACCTCTCTCTGTCTCTCCCTCTCTCTGTAACTTTTCCTCTCAAATAAATAAATATTTAATAAAAAAAGAAAAATACCAAGCTTTTAAACTGCCTCCTCCCTAAAGTCTCCTTAGTTTTAATCCCAGTTGGAATCAATAGCTCTATCCACTTATTTTTTTAAAACTTTCAGTTATATTGAGGTGTAATTGAATGCAATAAACTGTACCCATTTTAAGTGTGCAGCTCAAGAGCATTCTGGGAAAAGCCTTTCGCCACCATCGGCATCGAGATAGGGAGCACGTTTTGCCTCTGAGAGTCTCCTGCCCTTACGAGTCATCTCACAACTTCCAGCCTGGATGATCACTGCACTTTCTGTCACTCTGGATTGGCTTGAACCTCGGAGGGGCCTGGAATCCTGCAGCGGGGCGTCCCCCCGGGCGTCGTGGCTCCAGGTCATGCGTGTTGTCGGATGGTTCAGTATTTGCTCCGTCTCCTGGCCGAGTGGGATTCCATTGCAGGGATGGACCACGATTGGCTTTTCCCGTGGGCCAGGTGCTGGGCTTGGGGGTGGTTTCTGATTTGGGGCTATTGGAAGTGAACATTGGTGGGCGGGGTTTGGTGAGAGTGTGTGTCCCGAGTGGCACCGTTGGGTCCTGTGGTTGGCAGGTGTGTGACTGTCAGAAGCTGGCACCGTGCTGTTGGGGGTGCACGTGCCATTCCCTGTTCCATGCTCCACATTCTCGCCGGCACCTGGGTAAGCAGACTTGCTTTTTCACAGCTGTTCTGGTCTCCCTCTAGTTTTATTCCCACACACAGACATCCCATCCCCCATTCCTGCCAGCACAGTCAACACAATAGTGACCCTCCAGTGCTGGACGACGTGACAGCTGTGTGCCCGCGCTGCCTCCTGACCGACCCCTCCTCGGTTTTCTCTGGAGCGACTCCTTGTCTTGGGCGCTGCTGAGCTTGCACTCCCCCCTGCTGTGTAGCTGACCCCTCCATGAGTTCAAATCGTTGGGCACTACTCAACTTCTTCCTCTTGAAGAAGTCTCTCCTGGGGGGCCGGCTTTGTGCACCAGGTAAAGCCACCGCCTGTGACACCAGCGGTCTCACATGGACACAGGTTGGCGTCCTGGCTGCTCCACTTCCGATCCAGCTCCCTGCTGATGCGTTTGGGAAGGCAGCGGAAGATGGCCCAAGTGTTTGGGCCGCTGCCATCTACGTGGGAGACTCAAAGCTCCTGGCTCCTGGCTTCTGGCCGTTGCAGCCATCTAGGGAGTGAACCAGAGGATGGAAGACCTCTCTGTGTCTCCCTCTCTCCGTAACTCCGCCTTTGAAGATAAATTAATTAATCTTGAAGGAGAAGGAGTCTCTTGGCGGTGCCGTCCGTCTCGTCCCCTCTGGAGACGGTGACGCCAAGGGCTGCTGCACGCCTCCTGTCTCTGGGGATCTTTTTACTTCTTTTTAAAGTCGTTTTGTGGATGCGCAGTTTATGCCTCGTGAAAGTTACCCGCCGTGGTGTGCTGAGCTGTCTCTCCCGACAGAGTTGCGTAAGCGGCGTCACGGTCTAATTATGGAACATCTTCACCTCAAAAGAAAAACTCGCTGCCGTGTCTTGTCACTTCCCATTCTGGCTGCCAGCGCTAAGCAACCACTGAGCTGTTCCCTCCGGCTGTACGTTGGCCTTTGTCAGACGCGGCCTAGAAATGCAGCCCTCCAAGCTGTGGTCTTTTGTGCCTGGCTGGCTTCTTTCACTGAGCGTGGTTTTGCCAAGGTTCGACAATGCCCTCACGTCATTTCTTTCTGCTACTGAGCAGGGTTTCGTAGCGGATCCACCACGTTTGGTTTATCCTTTGGCAGGGGGGTGGGGGGGTGGACGTCTGTGCTGTCTCTATTCTGCCTACGGTAATGCTGCTAGGAACAGTGTTGGCCAACTTTGATGTGAGTGTGTGTGTTTGTTTCTCTTGGCCACGGAGGCCAAGGTCATGTAACGGTTATGACAATTGCTGGTCGTGCTGGACTGTTTTTGAGGAACTGCCCAATTGGGTTCTTTTAAAGGTATTTTTATTTGAACATCAGAGTTATAGAGAAAGAGGAAGAGACAGAGATCTTCCATCTTCTGGTTCATTCCCCAAACGGCTGAAATGGCCAGGGCTGGGCCAGGCAGAAGCCAGGAGCCAGGAGCTGCATTTGGATCTTTCACATTGCGGGCAGAGGCCCAAGCCCTTGAGCCATCATCCTCTGCTTCCTGGGAACATCAGCAGGAAGTTGGGTTGGAAGTGGAGCAGCCAGGACTCAAACCAGTGCTCTGATATGGGATGCCAGCATCAGAAGTGGTGGCCTCAGGGCCGGCGCTGTGGCGCAGCAGGTTAACGCCCTGGTCTAAAGCGTCGGCATCCCATATGGGCACCAGTTCAAGACCCAGCTGCTCCACTTCCGATCCAGCTCTATGCTATGGCCTGGGAAAGCAGTAGAAGATGGCCCCCAAGTCCTGGCTTCGGATCGTCGCAGCTCCAGCCGTTGCAGCCTATTGGGGAGTGAACCAGCGGATGGAAGACCTCTCTCTCTCTCCCCCTCCCTCCCTCCCTCCCTCTCTGTAACTCTTTCAAATAAATAAATAAATCTTAAAAAAAAAAAAGTGGTGGCCTAGCTTATTGGAGCTTTGCAGTTTTTTAAATGGGGACTGTGCATCTTCTACCTCTGTTCTTTCCTAAGACTATTTGACTGCTGTGGGTTCCTTGCATTTTGGGGTCAGCTTTCAGCTTCTGCAGGGCCACCGCCTGGTTTCGGTAGGGATCACGTTGCAACTGTGGGTCAGTCTGGGGAGCCTGGCCGTCGTGACCATGCAGAATGTCTCTCCCTCGAGTTAGGCCTTCCTTAGTTCATCTCAACAGTGTTTTCTAGTTGTCAGCAGACAAGGCTTACAACAACTGTAAGAAGTGTATACTTAAATATGTTCTTTTCAGATCTATTGTAAACGGAATTGTTGTCTTTCATTTTCGGACTGTTCACTGATGAAAGATAAGAATCCGATCTGTGAGCCCTAAGAATGCCTTAGTAGATGCCTTCAGACTCTGTTCACAAGACAGGTCCAGTGCAGACGCGCGGCCTCAGCCTGTCTTCCTGGCGTGGATGGCTTCTGTCTCTCTCCCTTGCCTGATGCAGCTCAGTGCTAAATACAGAAGGACAGCCTCTGCCCTGGTCCTAGGGGGAAGCTGGCCGCCGTTCCTATTGGGTGTGACGTCAGGGGGCTGGCACCGGGGCATAGCGGGTAAAGCCGCGGCGTGCAGTGCCGGCATCCCATATGGGCGTGGGTTCGAGTCCCAGCTGCTCCCAGTGTCATGCATAGTGGATGACACCGCTGCCTGTGATGCCAGCATTCCATCAGGGCGCAGGTTAGAGTCCCGCTGCTCCAATTCCAATCCAGCTCCCTGCTTAGGCACCTGGGAAAGCAGTGGAAGATGGCCCAAGTGCTTGGGCCTCTGCTCCCACGTGGAAGACCAGGATTAATCTCTTGACTCCTGGCTTTGACCTGTTGCAGCCTTCTGGGGAGTGAGCCAGGAGATGGAAGATTCTCTCTCTCTCTCTAATTGGACTTTCAAATGAATAAATAGGCCGGCGCCGCGGCTCACTAGGCTAATCCTCCGCCTAGCGGCGCCGGCACACCGGGTTCTAGTCCCGGTCGGGGCGCCGGATTCTGTCCCGGTTGCCCCTCTTCCAGGCCAGCCCTCTGCTGTGGCCCGGGAGTGCAGTGGAGGATGGCCCAGGTGCTTGGGCCCTGCACCCCATGGGAGACCAGGAAAAGCACCTGGCTCCTGGCTCTTGCCATCGGATCAGCGCGGTGCGCCGGCCGCAGCGCACCGGCCGTGGCGGCCATTGGAGGGTGAATCAACGGCAAAGGAAGACCTTTCTCTCTGTCTCTCTCTCTCACTGTCCACTCTGCCTGTCAAAAAACAAAAAACAAAAAACAAAAATCAAATGAATAAATATTTTTTTGATAAAGAAAAGCAGTAGGACCCCTAGATCTGCTGCCAAGAAAACACCCCCCCCCCCATTTCATCCAAAAACTGAGACACAGAAAGGAGTGGGACAGTGGGACAGTGGCCCCTCGGGCTAAGTGAAGGTGTCCGGCCTGTCCCATGGGATCCCCAAGCCCTCTCGCTCACCCAGCTCTCAGAGAGCTACAACAGGGGCCCTCTCCCTGGGCAGTGGACTGGCAGTGCCCCCCACACAGGGTCAAGCCCGCCCCAGAGGAGCTACCTGTGAGGCCTCAGTGCACGTGGCCCACTCCCACACTGGAGCCCCCACCACCTTGTTTCCTGCCCCACAGGCTGTCCACTGCTCAGGGAGACCACGCAGCCAACAGCACTGCTCCACTGGAACGTGGCAAAGGGGCGAGACAGCAAGTGGAACAGGCAGGTGCTTTTCCCAGCCCACGCTCCCGTCCCGCGTTCTGTCATTGGCTGAAGTCGGCCACGTGGCCAAGCCCAGGGCAGGAGGACAGATACCAGGTGTGCGTGCAGCAAAGGGTGAGGAATCAGGGCCGCAGCGACAGCCTCTCCGCTCTGGGTGTGTGGCCGGCCCTGGAGCAGGGACACCCGCCGTGCTCAGAGCTGCTTCTGCTAACCCAGAGCCTTCTCCCTAAGCAGGCGGGCTGGGTCCACCCCCTGCTGTGCTCTCAGCTGAAGGACTCGCTCCTTAGCCAACGGCTCGGAGGAAGTGCCGCCCGTCTCTGAGGCCGTCAGACGTGATCTCCCTCTGATAGGACAGAGCCGTGCGTTCCCCGGGCCCAGCCGGGACTGTGGTTCAGAGGCGGCCGATCTAATCTGCTTAATTATTTGATTCAATCAAAGTTGGCTTAATTATTTTCCTGCTTCTCACCCCTTTTGAATCCATTCTGGAAACTGATTATGTCTTTAACACCAGCCCAGAGATAAGCATTTCAATTGGGAAATGTAATTAGCCAAGGAAAATGAACTTGGGACTGCCTTTTGTCAGAGGACCATTAAAACCCAGTTCTGGTCCATACAGATGTGGTGTGGACAGAGGATGAGGTTTGCTCCTCTTGTGACCCGGGCAGAGGGCCCAGCAGGGAGTGGGGAAGTGGGCATCTTGGGATCGTTCATTTTTTAAGAAAAAAATTTACTTAGTTATTTGAAAGGCAGAGTTTCAGAGAGAGAGAGAGAGAGAGACATCTTCCATCCTCTGGTTCACTTCCCAATTGGTGGCAATGGCCAGGGCTGGGTCAGGCCAAAGCCAGGAGCCAGGGGCTTCATCTGGGTCTCCCACGTGGGTGGCAGCAGTCCAGGGACTTGGGCCATCTTCTGCTGCTTTCCCAGGCACGTTAGCAGGGAGCTGGATGGGAAGTGGAGCAGCCAGGACTCCTGGCACGCATCTGGGATGCCGACGCTACAGGTGGCAGCTTTACCTGCTACACCACAGCAATGGCCCTGGGATCATTCCCTTCTAGGCCAGATCTGGATGCTATAGAGAGGCAGAGGGAAGTCGGCCGTGTCCTTGGCCACCAGAGGGTCCTTGTCCTGGAGGGAAGCCCTAAAGCACTCTGGGGACACAGAGAAAGGAGCCACTGACTCCACCTCTGGGAGCTTGACAGATCAGGGGACCCTGAGCGGTGCTTCCCAGGCAGACAGGAGCAGACGGGCAGAGGACACTCTGTGCAGGGGCGTGGTTGTGTGAGCACAGCGGACAGGGACCGCAGGGGCTCACGGGGCCTCCTGGACGAGGCATGCAGTGAGTCCTGGCGTCACCCCACCTCACTCTCCCGTCCCCCTCTCCCCCTCCAATCTCCCCTCCACCACACTTTGACCTCTAGGCAGAGTTATTAGAGGTTCTCCTAACACCTTGTTTGAGTGGAAGTTTAAGGTATATGACTTTTTTTCAAGATTTATTTATCTATTTATTTGGAAGAGTTACAGAGAGAGATCTACCTGCTGGTTCACTCCCCAAGTGGCTGCAATGGCTAGGGCTGAAGCCAGGAGCTTCATCCAGGTCCCCAACGTGGGTGCAGGGGCCCAAGCCCTTGGGCCATCTTCCGCTGCTCTCCCAGGCACATCAGCAGGGAGCTGGATGGGAAGTGGAGCAGCCAGCATATGAACAGGTGCCCATGTGGGATGCCAGCTTTGCCCACTCTGCTACAGCACTGGCCCAGAGCTGTGTGACTATTAAGGGAGACGCTGGCCCATCTGGAAGCTGGAGATGGACTCGGGGAGGCAGAGGAAGGAGGGTAGTCAGGCAGAAGGCACAGCCCTGGCGGCTCCGCTCTGTGGCAGATTAAACGCAGCGTGACTGTGGCATGAAATTGAAGGTGGGCGGCGAGCCGCCGGCTGGGCTGGGGCTGGATCTCAAAGGGCCTTTCAGGGCGCTCTGTGGCCTCGGCCCCCAGATGGGGGGCTGCCTCTGAACACTGCTGCATTGTTGGCCGATGCCCCAGCCCCTCTCCTGCAGGTCTTTGCTTTCTCAAAAGCTCTAAGAGCTCAGCACAGCGCTCTCTGGTTTGCTTGGATCTCTGCCTGAGACCCGAGACCGTCTGGAACGCGGTGGGGTGGAGAGGTTACCTGGCCAGGTGGCTCTTGCACCTGAGATGGGAAGGGCCCCTCCTCCAGGGCAAGGGGGCGGTGGAGCCACCACACCTGCACCCGCCTGGTTCCTAGTCACCTAACCCTTAGCTGCGCTCACAAGGAAGAGTTTCACCAAGGACCTGAGCTAACAGAAGCTGGCAGGCCCTGCCCCACTCTGAGACGCATGCGCATGGTCCAGCAGACCCCGCCCATCTCAGCCGTGTACCCATGGTCTCTGTGCAGTCTTCTCAAGCCTTCTGCTTGTAGCATAGATTTTGTTTTTTAAAGAGAATATTTTTTGAAGATTTATTTGTTTATTCAAAAGGAAAAGTGATAGAGAGGGAGACAGAGACAGGTATCTCTGCCATCCACTGGTTCACTCCCCAAATGACCACAACCACCAGGGCTGAGCCAAGAACTAGAGGCTCCATCCTGGTCTCCCACGTGGGTGCAGGGACCCAAGCACCTGGGCCGTCTTCCACTGCCTTCCCAGGCTGTTAGCAGGGAGCTGGATCGGAAGCGGTGCATCTGGGTCTCTCGCTGGCGCTCAGATACAGATGTAGGCGTTGCGAGCAGCAGCTAACCCCGCTGTGCCACACACCAGCCCCTCGGTGGGATCTTCATGCCTCTTGCTCTGCCTTCCCTGGGTGGAAGCCATCTTGCCTGTGAAGTGACTGGTGCAGGGACAGAGCACTAACCCTGTGGGCAGTCAGGCCAGAATTTCTGCTTATTTGCTGTCACTTAATCTTTCTGAGCCTCAGCTTTGTTTTCAGGAAATGGAGAGAACATAGCCACTTATGCTGTAGAGCTGTTAGGATTAAGAATAAAATTCTCGGGTGCTGTGGCGCAGCTGGTAAAGCCGCCGCCTGCAGTGCCTGTATCCCATATGGGCACTGGTTCCTGTCCCGGCTGCTCCTCTTCCTATCCAGCTCTCTGCTGTGGCCTGGGAAAGCAGTGGAAGATGGCCCAAGTGCTTGGGCCCCTGCACCCGCGTGGGAGACCCAGAAGAAGCTCCTGGCTCCTGGTTTCGGATTGGCGCAGCTCTGACCATTGTGGCCATTTGGGGAGTGACCCAATGCATGGAAGACCTCTCTCTCTGTCTCTGCCTCTCTATAAAAGATTTCAAATAAATAAATAAATCTCTATATAGACCTCTCTCTCTGTCTCTGCCTCTCTATATAGCCTTTCAAATAAATAAATAAATCTTTAAAAAAAAAAAGAATAAAAGTCTGGGTTTAGGTCTTAACTCGCAGGATTTATTAAACGTGGGCATTATGGTGGCTCTGCTGCCCGGCTCAGATGGCCACTAGTGGACAGCTGAGGGACCTCAGGCACCGGTCATGGGATTTCTACAAATCTCAGGGTTTTTTTCACCTGTGCTCAGGGGAGTGTCAGGAGCAAGCAGAAGTGTGTGTGGGGACTGTGGGGACGGGTGCTACCATCCAGGGTGGGCCATTCGGGGGCTCCTCACTCGCCCAGCTGGCGTCGGAGCAGGGGACGTGGCCAGGGCTGTGTCAGCACCAGCCGCTGACTCCAGGCCCCAGGGAGTGAGCAGGGACCTGGGGATGTCACCAGAGGCCAGAGGCCTCCGATCTCATCATACTCCACCCAGGCCTTCCTCCTGCCTCCCTGCGGGGCCTCACACGGTCTTGGGGTCCAGGCAGAGTGTCCACCGCCCTCGTGGCCTCCCGTCCTGAGCCCTGAGCCCAGCACACAGGCTGGGCAGAATGCACAGCCCCGGGCCAGGTTCTCCACGCTGTGCACTGTGCCAGGCCACGTGGGGGCTGGGCGGAGGCGGACATGGGTTTGGTAAGGCATCTCCCTGATGTGTCTGAGGCAGGCGGGAGTCTTCTGGGCACAGAGTGCAGCTTCCCGTTAATGAGCTGTGAGAAGCTGGAACCGGCTACAAGGGGGAGGCTGGGCCGACTCCTTCCCAGGGGAGCCCCCAGCAGGTGGAAGCCAGGCGCCAGCCTCCTTGCTCAGGGCTTCAGAAGTAAAGCCTGGAGCGAGAGCCCAAGGTAGGGTCAGGACGTGCCGGTGGCCTCGAGCCCTGGCCGGGAGCTTCTCCCCTGCTCCTGTTCTCGGGGCCACCAAAGGCAGCAAGCCCTGGGAACATAGCACCCCCGTGGTTCCCTGCTTGCAAAGCACCTGCTAGTGTGTCCTCTTCCTGGGCCCTCTCACGGTGTCCGTGAGAGAGCCTGCGGCTCAGAGAGGGGCGAGCGCAGCCGAGCGCGTTCTGCTTGGTGGTGGTCTGCCTGGTGGTGGTGTGTCTGCTTCACGTCAGGCAGGCGGCCGTAACAGATCAACCCAGAGACCTGCACAGATTGAAATGACGGACCTCGATTTCTCACTCCTAAAGAGCCCCGGGGTCGGGGTCAGGGTGGGGGTGGGGGTGGGGCTCTGCTCCTCCCTGCCGCTCGGGGACCCAGGGTGCCAGAGGTGCCTTCACCTTCCGGTTGTGACCCCCAAGGTCAGCTTGGCTGTGGAGGACCCCACAGGTGGTTTTAATGGAGCAATCCTCCAAGTGGCATAGGTGGCTTGTGCCCCATCCCACGGGCCAGAGCTTGGTGCGGGCCCCACGGAGACACAGAGCCAGCCGCTCCAATGCTGGGGACCCTGAGCGAGCGCTCCAGTGGGGTGGTCACTTAGACATCTATGACAAGCACCCGGCGTGGTCTGAGACCCAGGGGCAAGTGCACCATGAGGCTCTGGAGTGCAGGAGGTGCCTGGATCCCCACGCTGTCCGAGCCTTCTCCGCACACCTCCCGGTCAGCCTCCAGTTCACGGGCCGCCCGCAGCCCCGCACTGCTGACACCTCCCTGCTCCCCACTGCCCTCAGCACGGGGGCCGGCCCCTGCCCCTGCATCCACCATGCTCCCAGGAGGGCTGCAGCTTGGCCAGCAGCGCTGCCTCCCCCACCCTCTCCCTCCACGCCCTGAGCTCCTCCCTCACCAACATTCATCTCAGGGTCCTTCACCTGCTGGGCCTGCCTGGAATGTGCCTCTCCCGTCCCTCCTTCCTGACCCAGACAAAGTCTCTGTGGAGGCTCCCACCAGCAGGCGTAGCGGCTCAGCAGGCGTTCTTTGAGAGCTTACTCTGCTCCTGGCACTGTAACAAAGACCTTATGGGAATGAGCTAAGACCTTATAGGAATTAGCTGCTTCGCCCCTGAGCCTGTGGGGTGAGCATCCCGTGTTACAGACAGGATCCTGGGCCTCAGAGAGACACAGGAACCTGGGTGAGGTCCCACAGCTGGTGAGTGTTGACGTCAGAGTCCAAAGCTGGGTCCCCAGGGGTTACAGCCTGGCCCTGACCACGGCCCCGGTCTCCTACCCTATTAATGGCACCTGCCACAGGGCGTCCTGATGGCTTGCGTTTGGATGGTTCACTGTGAATTTACTTTCTTTCTTTCTGAAGGCAGCTGGAGTCTGCGAGGGCAGAGGTCAGGCCCGAGCCATCCGGGTGTCTCCCCATCTCCCTCGCCATGGTGCCCACCGCCACCACGGCTGAGGTCTGGGTGGTGATCTTCCGTCAAACAAATCCTTCGCCCTCTGAGAACCACTTATCATCTGTCACAGTCCCTCCTTGCCTGCCTGTCAATTTTTGAAAGTTACCCTGAAACCACGTAGAAATGATCCGAGAGGCATGGACCGGCCTTCCCCTGCGAGATTAAGTAGGATGGCGTCTTACTGACTTGAGCCGTGCCTTCGCAGATCGACAAAAATGGATTAGCATGCATTTCTGAAAACCGTCTGCTGCCGGCATCAGGCTTCCGGCGTGTTCTCGGTCGTCCTGGCAAACCTTTGCTGCGCGTGACGAGCCCTGGTGGGGGAGGGGGAGCTGTAATTGCTCGGTCACCCGAGGGTGCTGCCTCCCGGGTTCCCAGAAATGACTTCTCCAGGAAAACCTGGAAGCGCTGCCGGGGCTCGATCTTTAGGAAATTCAACTGTGTGTTTTCTCCGAAGCGGAGCGAGCTGTCTCGGGCGTGTTGGCTGCATTAGTGAATTGCTTTGGCCCGAGCTCTAAAACAGAGCCAGTTCTCAGCCAGGAGGCACGCCCAGGGCTGCCACACGCCGGGTGGGGTGAGCAGGGCAGGGGGCTCTCCCTGCACCAACCCTGCCCCCTCCTGCTCCCGTTTTTTGCCAGATTTTATTCAAGGAGTCCTGTGCCTGTCACCTGCCAGGGGGATGTCTTCGGTCCCTTGGGCAGATACAGGCTGGCTGCTGGCTCAGAGAGGGCAAGCCTCTTGGTTGTGGTCACACAGCCTGTAAGCCACAGAGCTGAGTCCGGATGCTTTGAGAAGAAGCCTATGATTTTCCAACTAAAAAGTCAGGTCACTCGCGGGCGCCCCCTGCAGCTCATCTACATGGAAAGAAGCCAACCTCATCAGGCACCTGCTGGCGTCAGTTGCCTCTGTGACGTTCCGTTATCCCATCCCACAGAGGAGGATGTGGGGACCACACAGCTGGCCAGAGGTCACACCACTAGGAGCAGGCCACGCAGATCTGACCTGAGCCCACCTGGAGCCAGGGTCACTGCCTCGCCTGTCCTGTGCCGGGAAGTGTCTGTCCGGGCCCCTGCCCCCCAGTAGGTGAGCGAGATGCAAATGTAAAATGAGAGCGAGTAGCTTTTCAGGTAAAGGCAGGCAGTGCGCTGGCTTCTGGTAGATTCTGGAAGAGTCTGTGGACCAAAGACTTCGCTCACTGCCGGGAATGGAGCAGGCAGGTCTCTCTGGGCCGGCTGCAGAGAGCACCCTGGGCCGGCCTCTGCCCCCGCCTACTCTCAGCTCCTCCTCCTTATGCCTGCAGGTGAGCTGCGCCTATCCTTACTGGGGACCCACCATGCTCCTGGTGCTGTGCTAGGCACCAAAGAGGAATGCGGAGCGTCTCTGCCTTCCAGGGCTCCACTGTCAGACACAGACCCAGCACAGACCTTGGCTCCTGGGAGACAGCCTGGGCTCAGCCGCGGGACCCAGGATGGCATCAGGAGGACGTGTTGCCCCTTGAGGGGGTCACGGGGAGACTTCATGGAGGAGGCAGTGCGAGGCTGGGCCTGTGTTACAGGGAGGCTCCTGCAGAGGGTACCAGGCCTCCAGGAAGAGGCACCCAGCCGCTCTCAGGCGGCAGCACCTGTTCCGGGGGGGGGGGGGGGCGGCACTGCTGCAGCCACAGGTGTGAGACGTGGCCAGGCCCTGGCGTGGGGACTCTGGGACCTGCTGGAGCTGACTGTTCCCGGGAGCTGTCTGCACAGCAGCAAACCAGGAGCCCCCGGGGCAGGCGTGGAGTCCCAGCTCCCCAGTTACCCACCGAAGGAAGTCATCGTCGTCCTCTGGGCTCCCGTCTCCCCTCTGTAGAGCAGGGGTGGGAATTGTGAGGCTTAAAAGAGGGGCTGCCCGCCAGGTGCTCAGCACCCGGGCTTGGTGGCTGTCAGTCATTGCCGTGGTCATGGCCAAGGCCAGCCTTGGACAGCTGGCACGGCAGCGTGTTGCATGCTTTCAGGGCCTTGGGGTCGTCTACAAGGTGGAGGTGTGGTTGTCCCATTGTACAGATGAGGAAACTGAGGCTGCTGTAACTGGCAGATCCAAACTCGGGTCTTTGTGGCCCATTCCCTGCAGCCCAGTCAGCCCAGCAGCTGGAAGGATGCTGGCTGGGGCCTGCGCTCTGTGCCAGGCTCTCCAGGCGCTGTCCCCACATCTCTGTGTCTCGGGGGTGAATGGCGCCCTCTGATTGTCTTTCTGATATTCCTCGTTCATCATCTCATTATCTGGGCCCTGCATCTGGGCCTCTTGGCGCTGGCCCAAGCCCATGTTTGGCCATGATCAATGCATAGCTCTGTGTGGCCACAGTGTACACCCACGATGCCGCTGTGACCCTGTCACACCCCTGGGCCAGGAGGTTCTGGCCAGGCAGAGGCAGCTGGCGCTCCCCCGGGCCTGAGAGGGACAGCTTCCAGCACCCCGCTGGCCACTGAATTCTCCTTGTTCCTGGATAGGGGAACAGCTGCCCTTCCCCCAACCCCTACTCACACCCCAGCCGCCTTCCAGGGGTCTCGAAGCACAGACCCCGGTGCTCCGCCTCCCTGTGCCCCATCTGGAAGTGACCAGACCAGGACAGGGATCTGTGTGGTCAGCCTCATGTCCTTACCCTCTGCTCCTCTCCCCCTGTCTCACTGCTGATCCGAAGCCAGGAGCCAGGAGCTTCTCCCATGTGGGTGCAAGGCCCAAGGACTTGGGACATCTGCTGCTTTCCCAAGCCATAGCAGAGAGCTGGATCAGAAGTGGAGCAGCCGGGACTCAAACCAGGACTTGAACCGGCGACCATATGGGATGCTGGTGCTGCAGGTGGCAACTTTACTTGCTATGTCACAGTGCTGGCCCCTAAAATATATCTTAAAAACAGAGCTCTCTGCTGTGGCCCGGGAAGGCAGTGGAGGATGGCCCAAGTGCTTGGGCCCCCGCATCTGCATGGGAGACCAGGAGGAAGCACCTGGCTTCTTGCTTCAGATCGGCGCAGCGCTGGCTGTGGTGGCCACTTGGGGAGTGAAGCAATGGAAGGAAGACCTTTCTCTCTGTCTCTCTCTCTCTCACTGTCTATAACTCTGCCTGTCAAAAAAAAAGAAGAAAAGAAAAAAAGAAAACAGAAACATGGCTTGGAGGGCATGGTGTCACCAGCTACTTCCACACTGGTGCTGGGTAACAACAGACTATTCCACGGTGAGCAGTCCCAGCAGGGAGGGCTGGGGGGGGGCTGCAGGGGATGGCATTCGACGTCTCCAGGCTGCGCTCCTGTGGGCCATCAGCCACTGCTCTTCTCCTTGGATTTGGTTCTCTGTGCGTCAAAAGGTGGGCACCTGCGGGAGCAAGCCCCTGACCCTGCGCACGCGTCCAAGTCTCTGCTCGGATCCTGTCCAGGAATCCCACTGGCAGGTGTCATAGCTCAGCCAAAAGCCCCCGGGGGCAGCTCAGTTCCCTGCCCGCTGTGAAGCCCAAGCAAGTTACCTGGAAGAGCCCTGGCTGGCGGGACGGGGTGTTCACTGCGGAGGGGGAGGGGCAGTGGAGTCTCTGTGATCTGCCCAGACAGGGAGCAGCCTCGGGAGCCCGCCAAGCTGCAGCCCACTTGTGCTGTCTGCTGGGATGAGTGGCTGGGGGCTTGGGATTTTACTCTTCCCCCGTTGTGGCAAGAAGAGCGCCATCATCATATGAGGTTATTTTTTATGTATGCATGCATTTGAGAGGCAGACAGACAGGGAGAAGGAGAGATCTTTCATCCGCTGGTTCACTCCCCAGTTTCCTGCAATAGTCTAGGCCAGGCCAGGCTAAAGCCAGGAGCCCAGAACTGCACCTGGGTCTCCCATGTAGGTTGCAGGGACCCAAGTACCTGGGGCAGTCGCAGCAATCTGGGTTGGAAGCAGAGCTGGGACTTGATCCCAGATACTACAGGATGGGATGCGGGCGTCCCAAGCAGAGACCTGTCCCGCTGCACCACAGTGCCATGTCAGATTGCTAAAATGCCACGGTCCCTGCCCAGCTCCGTCCTGCCCTCCGTGGGGCTCACCCTTCTGCCTGCCTGGTGCAGAGGCGGCATCACTGTCCCCTGCTGGGCCGCATATGTGGTTTTCTCTGCTGGCCCTGGGCCTAGGAGTCCCGGGTGTGTCCCATTCTCTTGCCTGCTGAGTGCTGGGTGATGCCTGTCGGTTGGTCTTTGCATGGGTTCATCTGAACTCATCCCCACAGCCTCTGCAAGGGAGACCTCATCACCCCATTGCACTGAGTCCCAGAGTGGTCACGTGAGTTGTCCAGGATCACCAGCTAGGAAGGAACTCGGCTGGGACTGGAACCCACGCACTGTGCCCTGCGGAAGCTGCCTCACAGGAAGCCGCAGGCTCTTGGGTGCAGAGGGGGGTTTTGGTTCCACTTCTGCCCTGAGCCGCCGTGTGAGTTTGGAGACGCCAGCTCCGGTTGCTCCACCTGCCCCGTTTCTTCGCCGGGAGTCGTCCCGAGAAACGAGCAGTGCAGAGCCTGCTTTGTGGCACCGTCAGTGGGAGCTTGCACCCCCGGATTTCCAGGTCACACAGCACCCTCAGCTCAGGCTTCAGAGCCAACAAATGAAACAGGAGCCTTCCACACACACGTCCTGTTTTCCCACAGAGAGCCGTATCCGGCCTCATCCGGCAGCCGGCCGGGGCAGCAAAGCCTGGCGTCCACTGGGGATGGTGGAGGGAGCTGCTGGCTTCCCCAGGACCCTGGCGTCTGTGCCTGCCAGTTCTGGCTGCCACCACCCATGCTGTGTGGCCCAGAGGCCCAGAGGCCTTGTCAGGTGTTTGGTGGTCCTCGGCCTCTGCCCCGGTCACTCAGTCATTCGTCAGCCACTTGTTCTTGCCTGCCTTGTGCCCAGCCTGGGGGCAGCTGCCGGCACCGTTGTCCCCGAGCATTCCCAAGCTTGGAACAGAGGTGTTGCACACAGTGGGAGCAGGGCTGCGATGAGGGGCACTGGAGCAGGGCAGGGCAGGGCAGGGAGGCCTCCGCTTTGCTTGGAGGCCTGGGATGCCTGGGGAGAATGCTTAATGCGTGAGCGGAGGCCAGGAGGACGAGAGGCCGTTTTCACGCTGCCGTCCCGGAATTCCCGCCACGGGGCCCCTGTGATGCACAGAAACGCCTCTGACTGGGAAGTCCCAGCTCAAGGGGCCTCATGCAGCCAGGGTCCGTGCTGCTGTGTCACCGCTGGCAGGAGGCAGAGGGCAGGAGAGGGCCTGGGCACAGGAGGGAAGGGGCCGGAATTCACCCATCCCTGGGGGCACACACAGCCCTCCCCGCCTAAGCACCTCTTACAGGTCCCACTTCTCGATCCTGTTCTGTTGAGGATTCAGTTTCGCCCTCGTGAACTTGGGGCACATGATCAGACTGTAGCAGGAGGCGTCTGGGTAGAGGGGCCTGTGCCGGCAGGCAGCCTGGGTTCAGTGTGGGTGCAGCATCACAGGGCAGGGGCAGTGGGGCCGTGAGGCTGGAGGGGTTGCCAAGGCCTGGCCCGAAGCTCTGCACGCTGTGCCTGTGAGTTTGGACGTGGAGAACGGGGAGGGTGGGTGAGGGTGGGGGTGGATGGGGGTGGGTGGGTAGGGGGCTTGAGGGCTCTGAAACAGGACAGGGACATGGGCAGATCTGGTCATCTTTCCTTAATCAGCCCCTACCCAGGCATGGCTCCTAAGAAATGTCTTTCTGGGGCCGGCACTGTATCATAGTGGGCTAAGCCTCCGCCTGCAGCGCCGGCATCCCATATGGGCTCCAATTCATGTCCCAGCTGCTCCTCTTCCAATCCAGCTCTCTGCTCTAGCCTGGGAAAGCAGTAGAAGATGGCCCAAGTGCTTGGGCCCCTGCACCCCCATGGGAAACCTGGAAGATGCTCCTGGCTGCTGGCTTTGGATTGGCGCAGCTCCGGCTGATGCGGCCAACTGGGGAGTGAACCAGCAGATGGAAGACCTCTCTCTCTGTCTTTCCCTCTCTGTAACTCCACCTCTCAAATAAACAAATAAAAATCTTAAAAATATAAAAAGGAAGGGAGGAAGGAAGGAAAAAAGAGAGAGGAGGGGAGGGGAGGGAAGGGGAGAAGAGGAGAGGACAAATATCTTTCCCTCCAGAGGCTGCAGGTGGCCTTTGCCTGGAACCAGGCAGCCTCTGAGAACAACCCAGGACGCAGCCAGCAGACAAAAATGCAAGGCAAACACCGCTGCTGCAGAGGACAAAATTTAAAAAAAAATAAAATAAAAACCCAGCCCAGATAGAAAGGGAAAGGTCACCACCCCTAAAACGGCTGAGTGCAGCCAGCGCCCCGGCACCAGGGTGCTGCGTTACACAGTGTACTGCGGGGTAGCAGGCTTGTCCCTCTAATTCATCTTCCTGGAACCCGCGTGGCGGAACACTCCCATCTGCCGCAGCACTAATGGCTCCCGCACTTCATTGCTGTCCCGGGTTTGGGGGGTCAGGAACCCAGAAAGGGCACAGCAGCCCAGCTCCTCTGTGCCCAGCCAGGATCCACAGGCCCTGCGCCGGGAGGGGCTGGAGGTGGGGCTGCCCCGGCAGCCCAGTCACCAGGAAGCTGTCTCTGTGTGTCTGGAGTGAGGCCGGCTGCGGCCCACGCTCAGATGGAACATCAGTGGGACGCTTGTTTTCTTCCTGGGGCCACCCGGGGCTTCCTCACAGTATGGCTGCTGCTTCCAAGAGGCAGGAAGTAGATGCTGCCAGGTTTCCTGAGGTCTGGGCCTGGGAACCAGCCCGCCATCCGTGTGCTTCATTCTGCTGGTCCTCGGGCCCAATGGGCTGCCCAGGTTTGGGGGAGGAGCCAGGGAGGGGAGGGCTGCCCAGGGAGGGGGAGGAGCCAGGGAGGGGAGGGCTGCCCAGGGAGGGGGAGGAGCATCATTCCTGCTGGGGTCTGGAGAAACCACAGTGGCCATCTTTCTTTGGAAATGTGGTCCCTGTGTCGGTTTATTCAGAAGCTGAGAAAAATATGGGTGCTGGTCATCCTTTTGGGGCCAGCACTGTGGCGTAGCAGGTAAAGCCGTCACTTGAGTGCCGGTATCCCAAATGGGCGCCAGTTCGAGTCCCAGCTGCTCCACTTCGATCCAGCTCTCTGCTGTGGCCTGGGAAAGCAGTGGAAGATGGCCTAAGTGCCTGGGCCCCTGCACCCGTATGGGAGACCCAGAGGAAACTCCTGGCTCTTGGCTTCAGATTGGCACAGCTCTGGCCACGGTGGCCATCTGGGGAGTGAACCAGTAGATGGAAGACCTTCCTCTTCCTCTCTCTCTCTCTCTCTCTCTCTCTCTCTCTCTAACTCTGCCTTTCAAATAATAAAATTTTTTTAAAAAAATTTAAAGGCAGAGATACATAGAGAAGGAGGGTGAGCCAGCAAGAGCTTCCATCCACTGGTTCACTTCCGGAATGGCCACAACATCCAGGGCTGGGCCAGGCTGAAGCCAGGAGCTTCTTCTGGGTCTCCCACGCAGGTGCAGGAGCCCAAGGCCTTGGGCCATCTTCTACTGCTTTCCCAGGCCATAGCAGAGAGCTGGATAGAAAATGGAGCAGCCGGGACCTGAACCGGCGCCCACACGGGATGCCGGCACTGCAGGCAGAGGCTTAGCCCACTGCACCACAGCGCTGGCCCTATGTGTTGTCTCTTCACAAATCGGGGAAAGTCTCACAGAGCCCATCGATCAGCTGAAAGCAGCCATTATTGTGTGGCTCTGGGGAGACTGGTAGCGGGCCACGCCATGGGCGGTGCTTTTCCTTCTAACTTCTTTGCTGAGTTTGTGTGGCCCAGCCCGACCCACTTCCCTCTGCTAACGTAGCGTCTCGCACAGACTTCGTGAGTGGCTGAGTCGGTGACATCCGGGTGGGCAGGGGGCAACCTTCTGGGCATCATGGGGGAGGAGGAGGTTGCGGGTGCTGGGTGGGTGCCACCGTAGAAACTGACGTGCTGTTGGCAAGAAGCTGTGTGCTGGGCGGTGTGGGCACCCCGGTCACCCTGGCCAACCCTGGGCACAGCCTGGGCCATCTGCTTTGTCGGCACCAGCCTCTGGGGCTGACCTTGCCCAGGACATGGTCATCGAATATGCTGTTCAGCAGGGCACCCCTGTACCCCCTCCCCGCGCCTGGCCCACAGCACACACCTGTACCCCCTCCCTGCGCCTGGCCCACAGCACGCCCCTGTACCCCCTCCCTGCGCCTGGCCCACAGCACGCCCCTGTACCCCATCCCCGCACCTGGCCCACAGCACACACCTGTACCCCCTCCCCGCACCTGGCCCACAGCACACACCTGTACCCCCTCCCCATGCCTGGCCTGCAGCACACCCCTTACTCCCTCCCTGCGCCTGGCCTGCAGCACACCCCTTACCCCCTCCCTGCGCCTGGCCCACAGCACGCCCCTGTACCCCCTCCCCGCGCCTGGCCCACAGCACAAACCTGTACCCCCTCCCTGCGCCTACCCCACAGCACGCCCCTGTACCCCCTCCCCGCGCCTGGCCCACAGCACAAACCTGTACCCCCTCCCTGCGCCTGCCCCACAGCACGCCCCTGTACCCCCTCCCCGCGCCTGGCCCACAGCACACACCTGTACCCCCTCCCCACGCCTGGCTCGCAGCACACCCCTTACCCCCTCCCTGCGCCTGCCCCACAGCACACACCTGTACCCCTTCCCCGCGCCTGCCCCACAGCACACACCTGTACCCCCTCCCCACGCCTGGCTCGCAGCCGGGCACTGAGGATGTGAGCGAGCCTCCCCCACCTGGCGGCAGGGCCTTTTCTTCCCAGAGACTCCGGGCCCCTGGTGTGTTCCAGGCAGCGGCAGGAGGCACTGAACAGGTCCTCCCAGGGAGCTGGAGGCGGAGAGCAGTGAGGCCCCGCTGGTGAAGGCTGGGTGTGGGGGAAGGGGCAGTGCGGGAGCGTTCTGTGAACAGGGACTAGGGAGGGAGCAGGGCTCAAGGAGCAGAGTGCGGCTGAGGAGGAGGCCGGGGGCCAGGGCATGGCCGCCAGTGACCACCAGGATGTGGGCTTTTCCTCCAAGCCAGGTGGGAGCCATGGGAGGGTTTTGAGCTCATGTGACTTGCATTTTCATCGGCTTCCATGGTTGCCCAAGCCAGAGGCCCGAGGAAGTGCTGCGGGCGCCCTCTGGGCAGGAGGAGGTTAGCTGTGGCATCCTGGGAGCTCGGGAGAGGGTGTGGGCACTGGCCGTGCCCAGATGCCCATGGGAGCTTGCTTGGCAGAGGAGCCGCACGTGCCGCGGTGTGGGGAGGCCATGGATCTGGCTTCATTAGGAAGACAGCTCAGTTGGTAGCATACAGGAGGAGAGGGGAACAGTCCTGGAGGCGGGTGCACATCCTGGTCAGGCACGGTTATGGCCCTGGCAGCGGAACCGGCGGGGCCCCACAGACCCTGTGGAGGGGCCGCCCGGAGCTAGGCACTTCTGCTTACTGTGTTCAGCCCACACGCACCCAGCTCCCTCCCATCCACCACTCTGACCTGCCTGCAGGAGGCCTGGTGTCATCCCCATTACACAAATGTGTATACTGAGGCGCTGAAAGGTGCTGACTTGCCCCAGCTGACAGCAGTACGTGATGGAGTCAAGACTTGAATTTGCGTCTCCCCGACACCAAAGCCAGCCTCTCTCTGAACCCCCGTGTGAGGCTGCCTTGGAAAGGCTTTCTTCAGGAGCCGGGGGTCAGAGCAGCAGAGTGGGCGCATCCCCCACCTCCCAAAGACAGGGGCCGAGAGAGTCTCCCACACCCGGCCGCCCTCCCCGCCCCCTGGCCAGGCTGCTGTTCCGGGAGAGTGAGGGTAAGAACCACGGACCGGACCGATGTGTGGAGCACACAGGCCTGCCAGGCGGGTGCGGGCGGGTTTATCAGGTGTGTTTCCGCCAGGTGTGTAGATGAGACTGACCCGGCTCAGGAGCCTGCAACGGCCCCCCAGGGCCCCAGCCCAGGGTCTCAACTTCGTTTTCCCAATGAGGACTTTGATGTTTACAGCAGCTGTGTTGTTGGTCTGCGCTGAGATGTGAACCCGGGGCCTTCTCCTCCCTGGGTCTGCATTCCACCCTGGCACCCAGCCCAGCCCCATTGGCTCCTTGCCTAGCAGCCATGGGCCTGTTTACGGACAGGGCTGCGGAGCTGCCCCAAGGCAGCCGAGGGGGCAGATGGGGTGAATTCCAGGGAGGCCCTCCGCCCCTGCCCAGCCTGGCCGCTCGGTAACCTCTGGCCCAAATGGAAGGCTCTTCCCTAAGTGCCTTGCTGGCCTGCAGCCCAGCACCATGCTAGGTGGGGGCAGGGACGGGAGTGCAACCCAGACAAGGATCCAGGAGCCGTGCCAGGGCCTTGCCAGCAAATCTCTTAGCAAGCTGTCCCCAGAGACGGCCAGTCACAAGGAGCGGGGCCTAGGGGCAGGGGGCCCCACGGGGTGAAAACAACCGGCAGCCCAGGGCCAGAGTCAGAAACTGGATCCCGTGGCCACCTCCCTGACCTTACACAGCCTGGGAGCGGTCAGTGCGGGTGGGGTGGGGTGGGGTGGGGTGGGAGTCCGATCCCAGGTTGTTTTCCCAGAGAACCCAGCCGCACGTGTCCAGTGCAAAGCCCGTTGTGTCTGGCTCCGAGCAGGGCTGGTGCTCCCTCGGTCTCATCCCGGTGCCTTGTCTAAGAGATAAACGGGTGAGGCAGCAGGATCTCGAAGACTCGGCCAGGCCCTAAAAGCGTCCCCCTGCAGAGCCACGGTGTGCACTCCCAGCCGGCACCCAGGAGCCTGGGCTTGGCTCGGCCTCGCTGTGCCCTGGCCTGAGGCGTGGGCAGGAAAAGGATGCTCCCAGCAGCCTTGCTCAGCCCCGACACCCTCAGGGAAGGATCCACGCCACTTTGGGGCTTGCTTCCTCTCAATCCTGAAGCCTGGCAGGGGCTGGCTTTCTGGAAATTCACTGGAGCCCAAGGACAGAGCCCTGGGTTCCGCAGCCCCACCCCCTCCCCCGGGGCCCACGCTGCCGCCCTGTAGGGAAATCTGTAACTTCAGCCTCCTCTCCTCCAGCTGTGCCCCCTCCCTCCCAGCCGCCCGCCCGTTCTTCCCCAGGCCCTGCCCTCTGTCAGACCTTGCCTGGCCCAGAGAGTAGGGAAGTGTCTCAGTGTCTCTGCGGCAAGGTCAGTGCCGCCAAGGGCGGCTGGGGAAGCGCTAATTAAGGAGGCAAGATGCTGACCCGCAGAGCCTGCACCCGGATTCAGGTGGGGTCAGCATGTGCCAGGACACCCTGGAGCTTCTGCCAGGGCCTGCGGGCTGGTGACACCGCGCTCTCAGCCCCTGCAGCCGGGGCGCTGAAGCCGCCATCACCATCATCTCAGTACTGCGTCTGCACCTCCACCCCTGCAGGCTCGGCCAGGCACTGCTTGAAGCAAGGGGTTCCTTCTATTTAAGATTTCTTTCTTTATTTATTTGAAAGGCAGAATTACTGGGGGAAGAGAGAGATCTTCCATCCACTGGTTCACTCTCTACCTGCAAAAGCCAGGTGCCTG
Source organism: Oryctolagus cuniculus (assembly GCF_051225735.1). Taxonomy (NCBI): domain Eukaryota; kingdom Metazoa; phylum Chordata; class Mammalia; order Lagomorpha; family Leporidae; genus Oryctolagus; species Oryctolagus cuniculus. The sequence goes on along the minus strand of NC_142873.1, from coordinate 146,435,376 downwards.
GTCTCCCACATCCTTGGGTTGTCCTCTGCTGCTTTCCCAGGTGCATTAGCAGGGAGCTGCATTGGAAGTGGAGCAGCTGGGACTCAAACCGCTGCTCACGTGGGATGCTGGCATGGCAGGTGGCGGCTTAACCCACTGGGCCACAACACCAACCCCCAAAATATCTTTTTTTTTTTTTTTTTTTTTTTTTTTTTTTTTTTTTTGACAGGCAGAGTGGACAGTGAGAGAGAGACACAGAGAGAAAGGTCTTCCTTTGCCGTTGGTTCACCCTCCAATGGCCGCCGCGGCCGGCGAACCGCGCTGATCCGATGGCAGGAGCCAGGAGCCAGGTGCTTTTCCTGGTCTCCCATGGGGTGCAGGGCCCAAGCACCTGGGCCATCCTCCACTGCACTCCCTGGCCACAGCAGAGGGCTGGCCTGGAAGAGGGGCAACCGGGACAGAATCCGGCGCCCCGACCGGGACTAGAACCCGGTGTGCCGGCGCCGCTAGGCGGAGGATTAGCCTAGTGAGCCGCGGCGCCGGCCCAAAATATCTTTTTTAAAATTTACGTCTGTATTAAACATGTACAGCCATTTTCCTTGTTGTTACTTCCTAAATGCATCCATCCTGACACCTGTTGTAGAGCATTTATGTTACGTTAGGTGTTACAAGTCACATAGAGAGGATTTAGAGAGCCTGGGTTACCTGCAGATACGCTGCCGTTTCATGTAAGGGACTTGGCCCAGCCATAGATTTGGGTATCTGTGCAGAGTTCTGGAACCAGTCCCTCCGAGGAATGGTCCCTCTGGTAGCTCTGTAGGGGGAGGCGGTCACCTCTTCCCAGAAGCCCTCCAGAAGGCACCGGCTGTATCTCTGTGTCCCTTCCCTCTTCCTCCACAGTTCTCTAGGCTCCAAGCTCTGGCTGTGCGAGGCGAGGGCTTCCTCACCACCCTCCTGCCTCGTTCGGGTGGGGAGAGCTGTTGTTTGCTGCTACTCCCAGGTCAAGCAGGTGCAGGGGCAGAGGCTGGGCCTCTTAGCTCTTTGTCCTAGAAGGCAGTGACCATGACATTTTTGGATTGTGCACTTTAATAGTATGTTTGCCCAAGCTTTTTTATTTCAGTGGGAATAAGGTTAAACCCATGAACTGGGGAAGCGAGCGCACCTGCAGTGCCAGTGCTCAGGGGTGACCGCTGGACCACACCCGTTAGACGCAGTCTGCGCACTCACACTGCATGGCAAGGGTTTTTAAGATTTACTGATTTGAGAGTCAGAGTCACAGAAAGAGAAGGAGAGGCAGTCAGAGAGAGAGAGAGAGAGAGAGAGAGAGAGATCTCCCATCTGCTGGTTCTCTCCCCAGGTGGCCACAATGGCTGGGGCTAGGCAAGGCGGAAGCCAGGAGCCTGGAACTTCATCCTGGTCTCCCATGTGGGTGGTACTTGGGCCATCTTCTGCGGCTCTTCCCAGGCCATTAGCAGGGAGCTGGACTGGAAGTGGAGCAGCTGGGACTTGAACCAGCGCCCATATAGGATGTGCCAGTACTGCAGGTGGCAGCTTTACCACTACACCACAAGCCTGACCTTCGTGGTGGCATTTAAGAGGTGAATGACACTGCTTTTTTCTTTGCAGCCTGTTTTTTTCTTACTTTTTCCTTTCTGTCTCTAAGTAGAATTGGAACATTTTTCCCCAGACTTTCTCCATTATCCATGAGACTGCAATATGGATCTTCCTGGAGACATAGCTATGAACATCTTTGTTTTGTCTCAGAATCAAAGTCAGAGGACTTGCATGTCTGGTGGGATTTTTGTAGGCACTTCAGAGAAAAGTGGGGTGCTTGGCTGGTCCCCTGACCCACAGGAGAGTGAACCAAGGCCTGGGGTGGCTCCGCCTGGGACCTGGGTCTCTCCCCATCCCTACGCCGCTGGCCGTGTCTTTGCAGCCCTCTGGGTCCCAGCCTCACCTTTGCTGGCAGTGTTGGAGCGCCCTGGATCAGGCATGGGGTGCGTGCTTTGCCCAGAGCCTGCTCGGGCACTTTGGGGGCTGGTTGAGATGGGGGTGGAGAGGCCAGGAGTGACCTGGGTGCCACCTTGGAGTCTCTGTGCCTGCAGGAGGCCTCAGCGGGGCGACCATCATAGACTCCCTGGACACCCTCTACCTCATGGAGCTGAAGGAGGAGTTCCAGGAGGCCAAGGCCTGGGTTGAAGACAGTTTCCACCTGAACGTGGTGAGTCCAAGACCCTCTGGGTGTCAAGGCCAAAAGCGGCCCAAGAGGTCAGTGCCGGCTGCCCCTGAGAACCCTGGAACCCAGAGACACAGAGGCTGTCGCCTCAGGCTGCATGCACGTTGCATGGTCCATGCTTCATCCCCTCCCTTAACGCCAGCCTTGACGTGGGGACACCCCCGCCCGGCCTCTTCCCCGGGAGGGAAGACCCCACCGCTGTCCCTTCCCTCCCTTGGGGTCAGCCGCCTCTCCGGGGCACACTGCCCACCCCTGGGCAGCCTGTCGTACACAGCTAGGCTGGGTGGGGTAGGCTGGGGGGTTGGGCTTGGCCCCTCAGGGCTACCCCAGCCTGGAGCCCCACTGCACTGCATGTGTGGGGTGGGGGGCATCCAGCTACAGGTTCACCCGCAGGGCTGTCTAGGCTTCACCACACAGGTGTCTCTGGTCAAGGACAAGGCCTCCAGGATGAGCCCTAGAGGTCTGAGCTCCTTGTGGATTTGGGAGACAGGTGGGAGGGGAGCCAGGCTGTGTCCAGACGTGCTGCGGGGCTCCACCAGTGCCAGGCCGCGGCAGGAGTGAGGCACTTGCCCCTTCGCAAGGCCAGTGCACCAGCACAGGCTGCGTGCAGACACGAGCTGGGGCATCTGCAAGCTTCCATGGGGCCAAGGCCCTCTGGAGTCCTGGCTCGAACCCCCCCAGCCTTGGTGTCCTCCGCTCCAAGACGGGAGCAGTGACAGCAGTGCCAAAGGCATGGGCCGAGCTGCGATTGAAGACAGCAGAGGGTTTAAAGGCCATGTATAACACTGTGAAGTCTGATACGGCTGTAGCTTGGAGTTGCCATCATGGTCATGGTCACCTGGAGTGTCCCAAGGCTGGTCGGGGCCTCTGGTGACCTGGGAGGTGGGGGCAGGGAACTTAGAATCCTCCCACCCATTCCCTCCTTCTTCACTGAATTGGAGGAAGCAGAGGCAGGAGGAGGAAGGAGCAGCCTCATGAATCCCCACCCGCACCCCGCTGCCTCTAGACAGGAAGTGGGCATCAGGCAGCTTCCCAGGGGCCTGGAGCACCTGGGGACACTCAGGCGGGCTGGTGCAGGGTGGTGAGTGTCCCCGGAGGAAGGCAAGGTGGAGTCGCTCCTCCGCCTCTCTGAACCTTGGCTCTCATCTGGAGAATGGCAGTGAGCCTGGCAACCCGCCGGACCGCTGCGAGGGTGGCTTTGTCAGTGGACTCCTCTCCCAGACCGAGGGCGCTGGCGCTGGTTGCCAGTCGTGAGAGCTGTCAGACAGCAGGTGCCCCACGCGGAGCCCTGCCCTCTGCAGCAACCGCGGGACCCCGCTCTGGCAGCCACTGCACCTGCACCACCCGTGGCTTGCAGCTGCCCTGCACAGAGGTGGTAAACACAGGCAGGGGGAGGCCAGAGAGCATGCCTGAAGCCACATTAGGGGTGCCGTGGGGTTAGCCCTTCGCACCCTGATTTTCAATCTCAGCTGAAGAAAGAGAGATGATGAAGGCAGATGTCGGTGTGCCCCTTGGACCCTGGAACTGAGGCCCGACACACTGCAGGTCATTGCACACGAATCTGCCTGGCACCTCTGTCCAGCCCTGGGCCTGCCCCGTCTGCCTCTCAGCCTCATTCTAGAACCTTCTGCTGGTCTGTCACCCCCGGGGGGGGGGGCTCAGTATCCCACAGGGACACCCCCAAGAAGAGCAGGAAGCCCAACGGGAGGAGAATTTTCCTCCCCTCGGGCTAAGCCTCAGCCCAAGCTCCAGCGCCTTGGACAGCAGCCAGGCGTAACCTTGCTCCGATGGCCGCGGGCAAGGGCTGGGGAAGGAAGCCAAGCCCAGTGTTTATTTGGAACCTTTTAAGTGTTCAGTGGCGGCCGCCGCCTGGCAGCTTCCGATCCTGCTTAGCTTGTGCTGTGAAAACTGAGCATTGCCCGGCCCCTGAGGCAAGCCCTGTGCCTGGTGCAGGTGTGTATGTGGGGGGGTGCAGCTGGGGGAAGACAGTGTTTCGGAGCCCCACGGGCATCTCACATGTGTCCCCCTGTGCACCCCCTGCTGTGTGTCCTGCAGAGCGGAGAAGCATCCCTGTTTGAGGTGAACATCCGCTACATCGGAGGACTGCTCTCCGCCTTCTACCTGACAGGGGAAGAGGTGAGTGCTGGGAAGAGCTCTGGGGAGCATCCAGTCCCCACGGGACAGCGGAGGCCCACAGCGAGCAAGGGACGGCCTGGGACCCCATGGCTCCCTGCTCCCTCAAGAGCCCGTTTGCCAAGTTCCACCTGCAGACTCCTCATCCTCCTCTCTGCTGCCTCTGTTTGCTGTCAGGCAAACACAACTGCTGCACAGTTAGTAAGCTCCCCAGAGCCCACGATGGATCTGCTCATCGGCCACTCCAATCAAACTCCACGGTCACCCTGCCCTGTCCTCCAGGCCAGCCCCAGCCACGTCTCCGCTCCAGGCCTCAAAGGGGACTGCAGGGGAAATGGGGCAGCCACTGCTGGTCAGGCACTGTAGGTCCTAGGCCATGTTCCTGGCAGTGGAGTCAGCTTCCGGGAGGGGCAGAGAAGTGCGGCTGTGAGAGCAGGTGCATGGGGGGGTGGTCTGCACCTCACTACCCCCAGTGCTCACCTGCCTGTGACCTGGAGCGCATCCCCTCTTCCGTCGCTGGTCTGGTGCTTTCCTTGTCTGCTGCCCTTGGCTCCCTGTACCCAGAGGCCAATAATTCCACCTGCCCCCAACCTGGGGCTCATGGAGGTGAGGCAGGCACCAGGAAGGCGCCTCTCCTCTCTGCCACTGTTGTCTGGGAAGTCATTTCCACTTCTCTCAGTGGTGCAGGCAGTGGGCCGAAGTCAGGGCTGGGAGGCCACAGGCTGGGGGCCACCGGCTGGTGCCTTCTCTCTCAGTGGCCGTGGCCTCCCTGCATCCATGGAGCACGCTGTCCTCAGCACGGATTACTGCCTGTACCATTTTGTCCCCAGTAACCTGCAGGTGGGAGCCCTTGGCTTTGAGCCACCTGAAGCCTGAATTTCATATGAAAACCCTAGGAGAGGGAAATGACCGGAGGAGCAGAGGAGAGGTGTCCGTGGCCTTAGTGGCGTCTGCCAGCCTCCTGGGTGGTGGGGAGGAGAGGGGGCAGCTCGTGGCTCACAGAGGTTGGTGTGGGGTTGGCAACGCAGGAAGGAGCCGCCCCCCCCCCCCCCCGAGGGCGTCTGCGACTCTGAACTCCCTTCAAGGTCTTGACCATTAGGGACCATCAGCCGGACCTTCAGGACTGCACGGGAGCCCCTGGGACTTAGGGACACTCGGGAGGCTCAGGGAGGGGCCCACGTGGCTGAAGTCTGTCCGTGCAGCCCCTGCCCTCCACCTGCAGCCCTCCCTGGCCTCTCCCTGCCCCACCCTCATTGTGGCCGCAGGCCTGGTGTGCACACTCCCACCGGGTCCTCAGCAGCCCCCTCGTGTGGCCACTGTCCCACTCGCAGGTAACAACGCTGAGACTTAGAAGACGGGACTCTGGGGCTGTGCTAACTCTGGCTCCTGACCCCTGGGGCCTCTCTGTGTGTGCTGGGGTCCACCCTGGCCCTGTGGATTCAGCCACACTCTCGGTGCCTGTGGAGGGGGGTCTCCGCTCTCTACTGTGTGCAGCACAACTGTCGCCGGAGGCCCCGCCCCTCCCCTGGACCGAGCCCTTTCCTGCCCCTGCGGGCAGCTGCAGGAGAATCCCAGGACTCCAGCCGCACTAGCGGGGCTGGCACAGCACTTCACAGTTTGTAGGGTGCATTCACTTGCACACAGGCCTCGTTTGATTTCTTTCTTTCTTTTTTTTTTTTTTTAAGATTTATTTGAAAGGAAGAGTTACAGAAAGGCAGAAGCAGAGAGAGAGGGGTCTTCCATCTGCTGGTTTACTGTCCTTTCCCCCACCCCAAAATGGCCTCAACAGCTGGAGCTGGGCCAATCCAAAGCCAGGAGCCAGGAACTTCTTCTGGGTCTCCTACTTGAGTGCCAAGGCCCAGGCACGTGGGCCATCTTCCACTGCTTCCCCAGGCCACAGCAGAGAGCTGGATCGGAAGTGGAGCAGCCGGGTCTTGAACCGGCGCCCATATGGGAGGCCAGCACTGCAGATGGCATCTTTACCAGCTATACCACAGCACCAGCACCCCCCCCCCGCCCCGCTTGATTTCTATAAAACCATGTGAAGCAGCGGGGCACATGCTACCGTATGTGCCATTGTGCAGCTGGGGAAACTGAGGCTCGGAGACTACACAGCTTGCCCAAGCTCCTACAGTTGCTGAGAGGGAACATGAGAACCAGGCTCCTGCCAGGGCCTTCTCCACGCTCCAGCACGGCCTTCTTGCTGCCCCCTCTCACCGCGGTCTGGGGCCGTGGCCACGGAGGCCGTGTCACTGTGCGGGAGAGCCACTGACAAGCTCCAGGGCCCTGGGCAAGGTGCTCCTCTGAGGCTCAGCTTCTCGTCCCGCAGTGGGCCAGCCTCTGCCCCGCAGGCTGTGGCAAGAGCCGAAGGTTGTGTGGACGACACCTGGCGTCTCCTCACTGCCAGGGTGGCCGGGGGACGGCCGCTCTGTTCCAGGGTGAGCGCTGCTGTCCACGTGTCCCACAGCAGCCGCCCTGAGGTGGGGGAGACCTGGGGTGCCGCTGGCAGCGGGGCCTGCTCCGAGGCTGCAGCCTCCCAGCTCGGCTGCACCGCGTTCATGTGCTCTCCGCAGGCAGCTGCTCGGGTGTGAAATGATCTCTGAGCCTCACGTGAGACAAGGCCCTTTGAGGCTCTGAGCCAGTGGCCTGCAAACCTGGCTGCCTGGGCCCCCGAGGGCACGTCCTGCGTACTTCTGGGGGGACAGAAGCTTTGAATAGGATTCCAGACCAGTTCCTGCGGGGTTCTTTGAAAGGCCGGTCCACTGGTTCATACCCACCCCCACCCCCAGTGCCCACAAAGCCTGGGCTGGCCGGAGGCCAAATCTGGGAGCTGGAATGCAGGTCTCCCCCCCCCCGGGTTTCAGGAACCCAACCACTTGAGCCACCACTGCTGCCGTCTCCAGCCGGAAGCTGGAGTCAGGAGCCGGGTCTGGGCATCAAACCCAGGTATTCTGATGCAGGGCGCAGGCATCTTACCCAGCACCTTAGCTGCTAGACTGACCGCCCGCTTCTACAACAGGTCCCATGTGGCTTGGCCTTGCCCACTTTGGCACGTACTATCCAACACTGGACCCTGTCATCGTCCCTGGCCTGTGGCTGCCAGCCCCCAGAGGCCTCCAGTCCACATCCCAGGCTGAAGTGTTCTGAACCTCCTGCCCCACTGCATTCACAACAGATGGCCATTGTTGGGGGGGGACAGACGGGGGCCTTGCTCTGCTGCCCCTCAGGAGTTCAACAAACTGGGCCCCGCTCAAGCTCCGGAAGTGGAAAGAAAAGTGTGGTCCCACTGGAACACTCCCTCCGGGGCCTGCATGAGCACGGCTCATGGTGGTGGCTCTTGGCCCCTGCCACCCGTGGGACACCCAGAGGGACTTCTAGGCTCCTGGCTGCAGCCTGACCCAGCCCTGGCTGTTGCAGGCATTTGGGGACTGAACCAGAAGATGGAAGATCACCCTTGCTCTCTCCCCTTCTTGCTCTGCCTTTCAAAAAAATGCTTTTTCAAAAGGAATCTGCTGGGAATTGGTTCCAGGACTCCACTACCCCTGCAATACACACACACACACACACACACACACACACATATACACACCCCTACAGTAACCAGACCCCATGGATGCTCATGTCCCTTTTGGAAAACGACATAGGAAGATTTATACACCTGCACACGTGGTCCTGTGCATGAAATCATCTCTGGGTGACGTACGACATCTAAAGCCAATGTAAAGGCCGCACGAGGAGTCATCGCATGGATCAGCTGGGGAATGCGACACTGGAAAGTCTGTACCCGCTCCGCACAGAGACGGCCTCTGGGTTTGATGCCCAGACCCTCTGCTTTAAAGTTTTGTCAGCCTTGCGTTGGACTCCTGAGATTTGTAGCCTGTGGGCACCGAGAGAGAATCCAAGGAAAGTGAAGTTACCCACGGCGCCCGCCCTATGGAGGCCCCGTGGGCCTTGTGCTGCACTGGCTTGTGGCCGTGGACTTGGGAAGAAGCTGGGGCTCCCTGTTGTGGAAGGCTTGTCTCCTCGGGCACAAACCCTCGCTGTGCTGTTAAACTCTCTCCTCGGGCAGCCTCACGGCGGCGGCGTGGTCTCCACCGTGGGAACGAGCCGCGCGTGAGCCATCAGCGTAGTTCAGCCTTTTCCTGTCCACAGCACCCTGATTGATGTATATCTCCTTCAGATCGGTCGCTCCAGGGAGTCGGAGGCTTGGACGGGTGCCCTGAGGCCGTCCCCTCGTGGCTCCCTGGCTGGTGGTTTAGGCTGAGCCCTTCCTCCTCTGCCTCTGATGGGGGCAGAGGGCAGTGAGAAAGTCAAAGGGGGGAGGCCTTTCTCCTGCTGTCCCCTGGAGAAGCAGTGGTTTCTGGATCCTGGGCACTGGGGTAGCCTTGGCTCCCTCTCCACTTCCAGACTCATCTCAGTGGCACTGCTCCTTCCCCACATTTCTTTTTTTAAAGATTTATTTGAAAGGGAGAGACAGATCTTCCGTCCACTGATTCACTTCCCAAATGGTGGTAACGGCTGGGGCTGGGCCAGGCCAAAGCCAGAAACCAGGAGCTTCTTCCAGGTCTCCCACGTGGGTGCAGGGGCCAAAGGACTTGGGCCATCTTCCACTACTTTCCCAGGCCATAGCAGAGAGCTGGATCAGAAATGGAACAGCCAGAACTCGAACTGGCCCCCATATGAGATTCCGGCACCACAAACAGCAGCTTAACCCGCTATGCCACAGCGCCGACCCCATACTCGGCTTCTGGCACTCTGGCCCGCCCCAGGGTGGACAGCACTGACCGTTGGAGATCCGCCCCATCTCAGCCAAGTCTTCCTCTGGGTTTGGAGGGAACGCCCCAACATGTGCCCATACACACACGTTCCCAGTGCTCACCTAACCCAGTACAGCCACTGAGCCCTGGTCATCGTCTGGACACCAGGGTGTCCATCCTTTCCCCGAAGTCCGTACCTCCCAGCAACCCGTGAGGAGGCCCATGTCAGCCTTGTTTTACAGATAAAGGAGCTGAGGCTCCCCTAAGGCCACGGAGCCACGCAGCCAACTAACTGCAGGACACAGCACCGCCTTCCCCCACCCCCCAGATCTGCAGCCTTGATGGCTTTGTCCTGGGAGTGTTCCTGTCCCAGCCGGCCTGGAATCTCAGTGCCCTTGACCCTTGCATTACAGGTGTTCAGAGTAAAGGCCATCCAGCTGGGCGAGAAGCTCCTGCCAGCCTTCAAGACCCCTACGGGAATCCCAAAGAGCTCCGTCAACTTCAAAAGGTAGGACCTCAGCCCCTCCCCACCAGGGGTCCAGCTGTGGGACCTGTCTGGAGGGGACCTGGTAGGGAGTCCCGGGGGCAGGTGGTAGATAAGCCCAGGAGGCCCATGTTTGTCAAACCCATCCTGTTACAGATGTGGAAACTGAGGCACAGGAGAGGAAGAACCCTCCCTTGGGAAGCACAGCAAGTCTGGGGCACAGTGAGGACCTGCTTGGCCAAGGACTCTCCCAGACAGGTGTTTGTCCCCACGCCTGGATCTCAGGGTTTAGGCCACGCAGACCTGGTGGTCTGTCCTGGGTGGGAAAGGCACCTGCCCCTCACCAACACTGCACAGCGCTGAGGGCCCTCCCAGCCCCGCACCCTACTCCCTCCGTCCCCAGCTCAGGTTCGGGAGAGCAGGCACAGCCTTCCCTCCCCTACGAGCGGGAACCCAAAGTTGGTGGGCGGGGAGCGGGGGCATCTCGGGAGCCCGGCTGTTCCTGGGACAGGAAGTCTGCGTCCCTGTGTCACGTGGGAGACAGAGAAGGTACACGGCTGTGGTGCTGAGTGGCCGGGAGCTCTCTGGGGCCGTGCTGAGGCCCCTCCGGCAGCCCCGGGCCTGGGAGGAGGGAAGCCATAGCATTCACATTGCCCTGGGCTCACCGTCCACCTCCTGGATTGAGTGCTTCTCAGTGGGCTCTGACCTCATGGGCGCTCCAGCCAGCTGCCTGGGAGGGGGTGGGGCAGGGGTCTTCGCACGTCAGCCTCGGTGGCAGTGGGTGCTTGTCGTGCCCCGCACCGTCACCTCCCGCCCTGTTCTGTGGGAAGGCAGCATTCCTGGGTATGGCCTCATCCTCCGTGCCTGCCGGGCTCAGAGCCGGGCCCGTGGGCCTCTGCTCAGATGCCTGCCCCATGGATGCTGGCCCCAGTGGGAGTTGGCCAGGTGTTGTGGTGCAGGGACACAGCCTGTCCCTCTGCGTGCTTCTCCCGAGGCCTGGGATGGCAGCACCTCCGGGTGTCTGTCCCGGGGCCCTCGGACCACACTGCTGATCAGACGCGGCTCCTGGCCCTGCTGGGGAAGGGAGTGTGTTTATTCTAGGCTGTTTGTGGCTGGGTACATATGTAAGCATGTGCGGATCTCCTGGCAGCAGCGCCCTTTCATTTTTGAGATAAGAGAGTCTGCTGCTAAAAAGGCCTCCTCCTCCTGCTGGGGACAGCAGCCAGGGACGTCCAGGGCTGTGGGGCTGTGGAGTCCACTCCTCGGAGAGGGCCTGCTGCTGGGAGCTGGACCGCATGCAGCAGCCCCACGCCGGCCAGGCTTGCTGTGGGCAGCTCCGGGAGGAAGGGTGAGAGGTTGGGCCCCACAAGTGGGGAAGGTGACCAGGTCTGCCCCAGCACTGCGAGGCGGGGCGGTGGGCAAGGCAGGGCCAGCCGGGACCTGGGACCTGCGGAGACCCCCGGGCTGTCTGGGAACGCAATGGTGGCCAGTCCCCAGGGCCTCTGCGGCGGAGTTGGTCTATTTTACTTGCTCTGTCTTAGACGCAGCCCCGCATACAAGCACCCGACCACCACCCACACGGATAAATCAGGCAGGCTGTCACGCAAGCCCACCTCTGCCTCTCTGCATAGGCACGCACATGCACACACAGACACACAATCTTCATACTTGCCAGTTCCTATCAGCCGTCCTCTGTGTGTCAGCGCCACGTAAGCAGGTGGCATGAATTCTGTCTCCAGCCCCATGGCAACCACAGGGAGCCGGTTTTACCAGTAGAGAAGCCGAGGCCTGCAGAGGGGAACGAGCTTACCCAAGGTCACACAGCAAGGTTAGGATCTAGGGGCCAGCACTGTGGCGCAGCGGGCTAAGCCCCCGCCTGCAACACCAGCATCCATATATCCAAGCACCGGTTCGAATCCCGGCTTCTCCACTTCCAAAACAACCTCCTACTAATGTACCTGGGGGGCAGCAGATGTTGGCTCAAGAACTTAGGTCCCTGGCACACACACGGAAGATCCAGGTGGAGCTCCTGACTTCAGCCTGGCACAGACCTGGCTGTTGTGTCTATTTGGGCAGTGAACCAAAGGAAGGGAGATTCTCTCTCTCTCTCTCTCTCTCTCTCTCTCTCTCTGCCTTTCAAATAAATATTTTTTTAAAAAAATGAATTAGAGGGGCTGGCATTGTGGCACAGCAGGTTAATCCTCTGCCTGTGACACTGACATCCCATATGGGCACCACTTCATGTCCCATGTCCTGCTGCTCCACTTCCAATCCAGCTCCCTGCCAATGTGCCTGGGAAAGCAGCAGAGGATGGCCCAAGTCCTGCCACCCGTGTGGGAGACCCAGAGGAAGCTCCTGGCTCCTAGCTTAGGCCCGGCCCAGCCCTGGCCATTGTGGCCATTTAGGAAGTGAACCAGGCAGATAGAAGATCTCTCTCTCTCCTCCCTCTCTGTCTCATGCAAGCGCTCTCTCTCTCTCTCTCTCTCTCTCTCTCTCTCTCTCTCTGTAACTCTTTCAAGTAAAAAAAATCTTAGAAGAATTAGACTCCAGCTCTGTCTGGCTGCAGAGTTGATGATTATACCATCCACGTGCGCCTGTGCAAGTGCAGGTCCGTGCGCACACACAAGCTTCAGCCAGGCTGCGGGCAGGCCCACGTGTACCTAAAAGACTGGGACGGGAGGTGAGGGGAGAGGGGCAGGGCTTCCCCGGCTGCCCGCAGGCTCACCAGACTGTCCAGAGGATCTGGTCTTGGGGTGCTGCCCAGAACAGGCTGCCTTTGGGGTACACAGTACCTCGGATTTGGGTTTGGACTCAGCTTTCTCGCTCACTGTGTGTCCTTGCAGAAGTGTCTCCCCGTCTCTGAGCCTAAGTGCTCACGTGGGAAATAAAGAGGGTGGCATCTAGAATTGGATATGAAGATAAAATAAGATACCAGGGCTGCCTGGCACAAATTGGGAAATTAACAACAATGGAGCAAACAACACACAACTCGCATGTGTGCGATTACATGCATGACCGGGGCGGCAGGGGCACCACCGTGTATGAGTAGGGATGAGGGCGTTGAGGTCGAGGGAGGTTGACCAGCCTCCCTGAGGGGTCTCGCTGGGACCTTGGGGCGGGGAGGGGGCAGCGTTTGGAGCCAGGCAGGAGAGAGGGACAAGGACACAGCCACCTGGCCACCTCTGCCCAGGGCAGGCCCCAGTACAGGAAGCCCATATGGGGAGGTGAGCAGGGGAGGAAGGAAAGAGAGGCCCTGGGGGCGGGGGGTGGGGGTGGGGAATGAGAACAAAAGGTAGCTGAGGAACTGGCTTTTTTTTTTTCTACTTGAACTTCCTGCAAAAGCGGGAAGGATCAATTATGCAGGAAACCCTGTGTGGGCACCCGGGCTCCCACGGAGATCCCAGCCCCAGCCCGCGGGGAGGGGCGGGCTGATGGCGAGGAGCACCTTGGGGCCCTCGCCCCCCACCGCAGGCTCTGGCCTCCAGCTCCTGACTCCTGCAAGTGGGTGGCCTGGTGATGCACGCACAGCGCCTCAAGCCCTGGCACACTGCTCTGCTTGTCTCCAGCCAGGAGCCAGGTTTCCCTTGCTGTGCCCGTCTGGTGGCAGCAACTTGCCCACGCCTGCCTCCCTGTACCCTGTCCCTGCCATCACCAGTAGGGAAGCCTGCCCCAAACTGCACCAGGGAGCCCTCCACATGGGAGGTCACACCCCTGCTCTGTACCCACACCCCCAGCTGCCTGCAGTGGCCCCATGACCCTGGCCGTCCGGGCAGGTGAGCTGTGGGACAGGGACACGGCCTACACAAACCCCCCATCCCACTCTCGGCCTCTCTCCATGCCCACGAAAGCCCTGGGCGTGGAGACTAGGCTGTGCGATCCTCAGCCTGTCTCGCGGCTGCGGAAACTAAGTTATGTGAGGGTTAAGCACTTTGCCCATGGCCTCCAGCCAACAAGTGCTTGAACCTGCCCCTTCTGCCTCCAGGCCCCAGTAAAGCCTTAAGGGAAGCCCCTAGAAAGGCCGGGTCCTTGCTTATTGCTGTGAGTGAGAGGCAGGCAGGCCGCACAGTGGCCCGGAGCGTGGGCGCTGGTGTCAGAGCCAGCTCCAGGCCCGGCCGCTCCTCTTACTGTGTGATCTCGGCAGGTGATGTCACTATCATGCACTTGAGTTTTCTCTGCAGAAGGGGCAGGTGGGAGGACTGGCTGGGAGCCCGGCTCCGCACTGTCCCTCCATAAGACAGCCAGAGCCGGAAGTGGCTGTCCTGCTCCACCAGCCCCCAGGGCCGCGCTGGGCCTTTCTCTGCAGGTTCATGAGCAGCGGCCGGTTCACAGAGAAGGAAACCTCTGCTTTAAGAGACTGCCGCTCTCTGTCCTAGCCCAGGGCTTACCCAGGGTCTGGCAGCCCCAGACGGTGTGGTCGCCCCGGAGCTGCCTGCCCAGCATGTAAAAGTCAAGGCCAGGGCCACTGTGTGTCCTTGGCCAGCACCGACAGTGTGGAAAGGAGGGGCCTGCTTCCCATCTTCCTTCTGGGACCCCAGTGCCACTTATTTGCCACGTGCAGGGCCACCGATCGGAAGCCAACAGGTGCCTTCAGCCAGCGGATGGGGGTTGCATTCTGGGGGGGTCTTTGAAGTCCCTGACAGCATTGTCATTTGTCACCTGTAACACTAACATGACCCTTGTGTCAGATCTCGGGTCCCTGAGTCTTCTGGGCACAGTTTGATGATGGAAACAAAGAATACTGCAAGTCAGACAGGCCTGGGTCCAGCCTGGGTCCCTTCGCCTCCGCGCCCCCAGTGAGCTCACAGGAGAAGGATGGCCACCCCCCAGCTGAAGAGCTGCTGTTGCTGTCAGCAGGGGGTGACACTGGTGCGTCTCTTTTCAGCGGGAGCTGGGGCTGGGCCACGGCAGGCAGCAGCAGCATCCTGGCTGAGTTCGGGTCCCTGCACTTGGAATTCCTACACCTCACCGAGCTCTCAGGCCAGCAGGTCTTCGCGAAAAAGGCAAGTCCCCGCCCCCACCCAGAGAGCCGAGGGTGAGCGTTGGGCTGTCCTGGGGTGTTAGACGGTGCCGTGCACGGGGCGCCCCCTCCTGGATCAACAGGTGGATCTGGGGTGGGAGCCCGAAGCCCCTGAGCCACCTGTCTCATGGTGCATGCTGATTTGTCCTGGCCGTCCAGCAGGCGAGAGTTAAAGCCAGGGTTCAAGGCCAGGATTTTGTGCCTTCCTTCCCAGGCAGATGGGCACAGCAGGCTGTGGGCTTTTCCTCTGACACTGCCCACCCGCCCGTCCGTCCCCCTCTGTTTACATAACCTGGCTATTGTCATCTCCCACTCGTGCCTCCCACAGAGGCCACTATTGGTGGTCTGCAAAGCGGCCCACGTTCTAGAAGCACCCACCCCTCTGGGAGAGCAAATCGAGCCCACTTCACTGCTCTCCACAGGGACAGGGGGACAGGCGAGAGTCACTGAGGTGCAAGCAGGTCCACGGCCCCAGTAATGGCCTCCACTAACAGGTGGATGGGAGCGCCGGCCCCTGGAGAGGAAGGCCTGACAGCCACGAGGCTGCCCGTCCCGCTTCTCAGCCATGGTCCTTCTGCGGCACGCAGCTGTGTGGGTCTCCAGGGGACCCTGAACTAGGTAGGACGCCAGGCAGGAAACCAAGTCTCAGGCTCGGTGACCTGCCAACAGCCACCTGGTTCCCGCGGGTCACTCAAAGTCCCTGTCGTAGCACGGCAGCCCCTGGGGCCAACAGAGACCAAGGAGATGACCACACAGTTAACCTCTCCCCGCGGGAGCAGGCTAGGGCTGCACTGGGAACCTTTGGGACCAGCAAGGGCGATTCAGGGGGCTCTCTTCAGGGTGCCTCTCTCAGGTGGAGCCTGCTATGCCGAGGCAGCCCTCCCTTCCCGCCCCCTGGCATGGAGACACAGCCCCACCCTACACCCCGTGCATGGGTGTAGCCACCTATCCTGGAGAGCAGCCGTCGCTTGGCTTCTTCGGGAAGTAAAGGCGCTCTGGTGCCGTCTCTCGCAGGTCCGGAACATTCGCAGTGTCCTCAGGAACTTGGAGAAGCCCTTCGGCCTCTACCCCAACTTCCTCAGCCCAGTGAGCGGCACCTGGGTACAGCGTGAGTACGCGGCCCCGATTCCAGCCCCAGCCCCAGGCTCGGCCCCCGAAAGGAGCAATGCTTGTATCAGAGCCACGGGCCAGGCCGAAGCCGGGAGCCTGGAGCTCCATCTGGGTCTCCTATGCGGGTGGCAGGGACCCCGGTGCTTGATCAGTCCCCTGCTGCTTCCTGGGGTGCATTAGCAGGAAGCCGGAATGGGAAGCTGAGCCAGGACTTGAACCCACACCTCCCGTATGGAATGTGGGCATCCCAGGTGGCATCTTAACCACTGCACCACCGCATACCCCCAAGCTTAATTTAAGAAGGAAAAGTTGTCAGCAAGGCCTCAGCTATGCACAATGTAAAAATCACGAATTCTCTCCTGTATCTTAAAGCTGCAGTCTTCAGTGTCTCTGTTCATAGACTTTGCCCCTCCAACAGGTGTTTGTCAGTCACCCAGGGATGGGATTGGGGGTCACACAGGTGCAACAAGTCTCCTGGTGCCAGGGACGTGCACCCTGGGAGAAGCAGGCTCTGTGCCCTTCTAACCAAGGCCAGGTCCTCGGTCACGGTCAGCCTTTCACGGGCATTGCCTTGAGGGCCATCCCAGGACCTGCCAGAACTCCCACCTCCACTGCCTCTGCTCTTCCCCAGCCTCCAACCCCCAGTCTTGCGGCAAGGGCTCAGGCCCGGGCCAAGCAGGTGCCTGATTATTGCACAGCTTGGGGGGGTTCCCTTTGCATCTCGAACCCTCAGAGGCAGAGGCGTGGGAGTAATGGCCAAAGGCTGCAGGAGACAGATTTCAGCTCTTGCCTTCCAAAGGTGGCCTGGCTTGTCCCCAACAGGAACGGTAGCAGCGGGGTGTGGAGGGCGGCTGGAGCAGGGGTGCCATGGGGAGACAGCCGAGGCCTTCCCATCTGCCCAGGCCTCTGCCACCTGCTGGTCTAAGGAGCCTCGGGAAGTTGACCCAGGAATTTCCCCCAGCAATGGCCTCACCCCAAGTGGCCTCCTGGAAAAAGACACTTGGAGAAATGCAAGGTCTTTTCAGCCGAAACACACTGCCAAGTCCAAAAGTGCAGGCAGAAAACGAAGACTCGGATTACAGGTCGTGGCCCTGGGATGAGACAGTTGGCAGACTGCAATTGCTTTTCATTGCAAGGCCTGGTGGAGAAGGAGGGAGATGACTGCTGGCCTGAGCTGCCCCTGGACAGTGCAGCAAAACCCGTAAACAGGAGGGGGGGCTGTCCCGTGCCACCTTGACTTCAGTGACTGTGAGGGGAGCCCCGCCCCCGAGAAGTCTATTTGGCTTTCCCTGGTGCTCTGGGGAAGGCAGGTTTGGGCAAGGTTGGGCACATATGTGAAATTGTTTCTTATTAATAAAATATGAACCGGTGGCCTGCCAGAGAGCAGAGGGAGGGCTCCACGTCCCCACTGCTCTGGGCCTGCCCCCCTCCTCCTCCTCCTCCCCTGGTTTTGGTGCCGGGGTCATCTCAGGTTTTCCGGGAGGGGAGTTGGTCAGATTTTTTTGCATATGTGTTTTTTCAGCGGATGATAGCATTCCCACCTTGCACTAAGTACATTCGCGTACTTTTCTCTCCTTGAAACCTGTGTGCAGCACAGGCAGGGCCTGGCCAGCCCGTTTGCAGCCACAGCGACTGCAGCTTAGAGAGCAGAAGGAGGGCTCGGAGCTGCCTCCCACTTCTCCAGGCCTCTGCCCCCACCTGCTTCCGCCCCGAAGCTGAGCCTCAGCCCTCCGGCCACTGACTGACGGCACCGAGCTCATCTGAGCCGACCCTCAGCCCTCCCCACCCAGAGCTCAGGGAAGGGGCAGCAGCCCCTCAACTCGGCCCCGAGGGACTCTCCTCCTTGTCCACGGTCTGCAGGGGGCAGGTGCAGGTGTGACTGCCCTGCAGGGACAGGAGTGCCAGTTGCCTGTCTGCTCCGGCCGGCAGCTGCCCCAGCTCGCTCTCTGCTGCACCCCAGACTCGAAGCCTCGCCTCCTGCTGCTGCCAAGTGTGACGCGAGCTGTCTCTGCTCTAGGCTCCTGGGTGCTTCCCCTTCTCCCATTCTACAGGTCAGGAGACTGAGGCCCAGAGTGAGCAGTCGCTGCCCTGAGCTCGTGCAGATGGGCATCTCATTCCCACTCCTGTGCTTCTCCCTGTGCACCACACAGTGATGGGGACACACACGCACACACACATGCACATACACACATGCGTGCACACATGCTCACACGCACACACACCTGCACACACAAGCTGTGAAGTCATGGGACCTCCTAGTGACAGGTGATACACATGTCCCCAAGACAGAGTCCTGCCGTCAGCACCATGGAGCCCTGGCGACCTGGCTCCCCTCGCACACACACCCAAGCCTTAGACTGTGGCACGCGGTCAGCAGTTGCTCCAGGCGGCCCAGACCCCAGGGTTTGGCATTCGAGGCCTTGCCCAGCACAGCAAACCTCCCTTCCCTTGGTTCGCTCAGCACCACTGGGCACAAGAAGAGCCCCACACGGCCCCGCCCCACTGAGCGCCTGCAGTCTGTGGAAGGCAGAGCTGGTGCCAGCGGCCTCAGAGACAGGGCAGGCACCAGGCCTGGCGCACGCCTCACTCACACAGTCTCCGTGCACCCTGTGGGGAGGGGCCGTGAACAGGACCGTGGGGACCCAGGGACAAGACCAGCCTCTCAGGAGGTTCCTGGGCTGAAGCAGCAGATGAGGAAGGGTTAGTCGTGCAGGCTGGGAGACGGAGGGGCAGCGTGAGCCCGAGCCCGAGCCCGAGCCCCGAGGGGAGAAGTGGCTCCCTGGAAGCCAGGAGCCGGGGGTGTTCAGGAGGCAGCAGAAGCAGGGAGAGGAGCAGGGGCTGAGGTGCAGGTGGCAGGGCCCCGCCCTGGGGCTGTATAGCCCGTAAGAGACTCATCGGGCCTGACTCCCAGCTGTGCACGCCGTCCACACGCTGGGCCTAGCCCTGCCTGGCTGTGCCTCCCACCCCGCCTGGGAATGGGCGGGTGGGGGCTGGACCCCGAGCTGGTCCTCCTGTCTCCTCCCCATGGCTAGGTCTGGCACGCATGCTTCCTCTTGTCTGTCCCTGTGTCTGTCAAGGTGGCCGGAGGGGCGGGGCGGGGCGGGGAGGGATGAGTGGCTGCTGGACCTCCCCTTGGCCTCTCTCCTGGGTCCGTCTGTCTGGTTGCTGGACCTCCCCTTGGCCTCTCTCCTGGGTCCCGTCTGTCCTTGGCCGCCCTCTTGGCCCCTCACTCGTCCTGCTTGCCCTTTTCTTGGCGTGCACCTGCGACCTTGCTTGGCTGCAGAAGCGCGGAGGCCTTGGACCCGTGACCGAGGCTCACTCTGTCTTCCCACCTGGGAAAGGGAGCCCAGCGTGCTTGTCTTGCAGAGCCGCTGGCAAGGTAGACATCATTCAGAAAGGCTCCCAGCCCATAGCAGATGCCGCAGACAGTAGCTGTTGAAGGGTTTTCTCCTCTCTGCCCTGCACTGACCCAGCCTCCTCTGCTCTCCCCCGCGCCGCCCCCGCCTTCAGTCCCCCTGTGGCACCTCCTCTGTCTCCACTTGAGTTGAGTCGGAACGCAGAAGTGAAGCGCGTTCTCTGTTAAACCTGCCTGCCTCTGCCTCCTAGCTCGGGCGCGGCTGCAGCTGGCTCCCGCGGGCACGCGCTCCTCTGGGCCCGCCCTTCCCTGGGGTGGCACTGGCTGGAGGCACCTGCTTGCTCCCAACAGCCGGGCCTGCTCTGCTCTGGGGACGGCTCCGGCTCCTGACCGTCCTCGCTGGGGTCCTGTGGGGCTGGTGCTACCAGGACGGACAGAGCTTCTCTCCTGTCCTGCCCTGATTTGCTGAGTTGAAGCCCCGTTTATCCCGAGTTCCTCCTCCCACCCGACAGTCGTCGCCACGTCTGCCCTTGGGTAATAAAAGCTCCGAACTCCCCGCCACCAGGTTCTCTCTTTAAAGAAATGCAGCTCATCTGTGGTTCATAAGCAGCGGCTCTGCGTGCTCAGCCTGCTGCAGCCGGATGCGTGGGGCCAGCCTTGCTCGGCTCAGCCTGACCCGGCCCGGCCCGGCCCAGTTTCCTGCCAGCCCCTCAGTCGCTGCCCGTTAGATGCCGGCTCCCAGCCGTGCACATGGCTCCAGGTCCCCAGGGTGGGATACACGCTGCCACCCAGTTAGTCCCCGGCAGCCGGCACGGGCGGGTAATGACGTTCTCGCCTCTTGCCCATGACAGAGCACGTCTCAGTCGGAGGACTCGGGGACAGTTTTTATGAATATTTGATCAAATCCTGGTTGATGTCGGCCAAGACAGATGTGGAGGCTAAAACCATGTACTACGAAGCCTTAGAGGTAAGACGTACCCTGCATTCTTCGCGGGCGGGGGGGGGGGTGCCTCCCCAGCTGGGCACGTCATACCCTAGTGACTCTCCCCGAAAATGGAACACCAAGCCCAAGGGAGGTTGTTCACAGTCCCCTGGGAAGGGACAGCCGGTTCAGAAGTCCCCCACCCATGCCGGTGTTTGCTCCAGTGACTGTGCCAGACCACCAGACGTGACCATGAGTGTGGCCCAGCCGGGGAGGCCGGGTGCAGCCTGGTCCCTCTCTGTGTGGCTGGGAGCCAAAGCAGACAGGAAAAGGCGCTCGCTCAAGGCCTCGCAGTGCAGAGCGGCAGAGCTGGCAGTGCCGCGGCTGTGCCTGGCGTGTGGCATGACGAGGTGGCAGGCTGACTGATCCCTCCGAGGAGGGGATGCAAGCAGGGGGCTGCTTAGCTCGAGATATGGAGAAGGGGGTGAGGGGATCCCACAGCCCATCAACAGCCGGCTTTGAGCCCAACTGATGAAACAGCACCGGGCAAGCTCTGGGCCTCAGTTTCCCCATAAAGTGAGTTGAGCGACCACCTGGTCCCAGCGTCCACCTCCGGCCTCTAACTGGGCTCTGGGCTTCCCTCTTTGCTCTCAGTCCCTCTGCACACAGCAGCCAGAAGAGCTGGAAACTCAGGCGTTTCCCGTGGCTCCCTCGGCACTGGCGTGAACGGACCCCTCCCCTTTGCCCACCAGGCCCCACCTGGCCGAAGCCCTGCCGAATGCCCTGACTTCATCTCCTCACTCTTTTCCCTCCGCTTCCCCAGGCACTCGAGGCGTAGTCCCACCTCAGGACCTTTGCACTCACCGGCCCCTCTCCCGGTAGTGCCAGATGCTCCTGCAATTACCTTCCCAGCCTCTCCCCCCACCCAGGCTTGCTTTCTTCCTCACCTTTATCAGTGTCTGAAACTGTCCCGTGCGCGGGTGTGCTTGCTCCATGACTCATCTGCCCCGAGTAGAACGTGAGTGATCGAGGTCAGGGGCCTCATCTGCATTTACCCCGTATGCCCCCCTCCCAAAACAGAACCTGGTGCGTAGTAGGCACCCAGTGACTATTTTGTGATAAGAGAATGGGTGAATACATAAAGGATGGTTGAAGGGAAGGATGGATGGGTGGTGGGCAGGTGGATGGAAGGGTGTATGAGTGGGTGGGTGGGTAGGGGCAATCCAGTGGGTCCAGAGGAGATGGGTGGGTGGATCGAAGAGTGGGAGGGTGAGTGCAGGCAGTCCAGTGGCTGGGTGGATGATAGCTGAGCTCCGAGTACCCTCTGTTCCCCCACATTTGGCCAGAAATGACAGTACATAAAGAACATAGAAAGAGACCTCCGGAGCTGTGGGCCCTTTAAACTGTGGGCTCAGCCGTGACCTTTCCCTGCCCGGCTCCCCAGCACCAAGATCCCAGTCACGAAGCAGCTCCTGGACTCCGGGCCCAGCCCTGTCCACGCCGGGCCTCGGCAGCGCCAGCGTCCCCTGTCTGCTCGGCGCCTTTCTCCCGGTTCTTTGCAGAGTACACTTGAGCTTCCCGAGCAGCCTGGCTGCCTGCCCTCGGGGCACCCTGGGGTTGCGGCTTCAAGGGAAGAGGTGGCCATGAATTATTTAAGCAAAGCTGGGGCTGAAGGAAAGCCCTGGATGGCGCGGGAGAGGGCTCAGCCTCACTCCCACATTTGATCTCCCCGCGGATGAGCCCTGGGCGGCTCTGACCCCAGTGAAGCTGGGCCTCTGGCAAGTTTGGAACTTTGAAGAATGTCCTGGCTGTCCTCACCTTGATCGCATGTTAAACTCACCCTGGGAGTTTATGTAATCCCACATCCAGCTACACCAGAACCTCGGGGGTGGGGCCTGGCGACAGCACTGGGAAGTGTGCAGTGCCCTTGGCGACTGCTGTCTGGACAGAAGATTCTCACCTCTGCCTGCCCCTGGGGTCACCTGGGGAGCTTCTGAAAGCCCCATGCCCAAGCCACACCCCAAGCCAATCGGATCAGCTCTTCTTCTTCTTCTTCTTTTTTTTTTTTTTTTAAGATTTACTTGTTTGGGGCTGGTGCTGTGGCATACTGGATTAAACTCTGCCTGCAGCGCCAGCATCTCCTATGGGCGCCGGTTTGAATCCCAGCTGCTCCACTCTGATCCAGCTCTCTGCTAATGGTCTGGGAAAGCAGCAAAAGATGGCCCAAGAACTTGGGCCCCTGTACCCATGTGGGAGACCTGGAAGAAGCTCCTGGCTCCTGGCTTCTGATCCAGCTCTGGCCATTGTGGTCTTTTGGGGAGTGAAACAGCAGATGGAAGTCCTCTCTCTGTGTCTCTCCCTCTCTCTATTACTCTGCCTCTCAAATAAATAAATCTTTAAAAAATTACTGTTTATTTGAAAGAGCTACAGAGAGGGAGAGAGATCTTCCATCCGCTGGTTCACTCCCCAGATGACTACAATGGCCAGGGCTGGGCCAGACCAAAGCCGTGAGCCTCCCACGTTGGGTGTCAGGGGTCCAAACACTTGGGCCATCTTCTTCTGCTTTTCCCAGGGCATTAGCAGGGAGCTGGATCAGAAGTGGAGCAGCTGGGACTTGAACTAGCGCCAAAGGGATGCGGGTGTCTCAGCAGGCAGTTTTATTCACTGCACCACAATACCAGCCCCTCAGCTTGGAAGTCACCAGGTTAGACCTGTGTCCAGCCGGTGTGGGCATGGGAGGTGCAGGCCGGTCCAACTGGGCACACCCCGGGTCTCCTGCAGGCAAACACTCTGAAGTACCTGGTCTTGCTGAACATCCTTCTTACACATGATAAAGATGAAGTTCAGAGAGGCCCCGATCCCACAGCAACAAGTGTCAGGGTCGGGACGCATGCGTGGTGTTGACTGGCTCCAAACCCCGCGCTGCTTCCCTGCTGGCCAGCCGCCACGGCAGAGAAAAGTCTGGCTATCATGAAATCCCCCAGGAGCACCCAGGTGGGCTCCACAAATCATTGTTCCCATGTCATCAGCTAAGAGTCTTGGACAAGTGGAATGGTGTGCCCGGTGTCACCGATTCCGCAGTCGAGCCCAGCGCCAACCCCAGACTCAGGGCGTGGTCCGGTTTTACTTCGACCAAAGTTGACCTTTGACTAGTGGGTCACCAGCCCACGCCATCTTCTGCTTGAGAAAGCCGCATTTCCTGTGTTTGTATCTGCGTGTCTCAACTGTGTCTCCAAAGAGACACGGGTCTGCCGTCTCGTCTTTACTGTGATTGCGCAGTTCAGCTCGGGATGTGTCTGGAAGCCGTCTGCAGGGTGCAGATTGCCCGCATCCGTGCCCGGCACCCGGGGGCCTCCCCGGAGGTCTGTGCTCTCTCCAGTTCACACCTGGTGACTCGGAGCCAGGACTTGGCCCTGTGCTAGCCCTGACCCCATGCTTAGCCACGCCCAGCAGCTGCCAGGCCTCTCCGTGCTCCCTCCACTCAGCAGGTATCCCAGCCTGCCACATCCCCAGCACCTGTCCATCTGCCACTCAGTGAGGGCGCTGGGCCCTGACAGGAGAGGGAACTGCTTTGGCATCCCCCTGAGCCTGGCCCTGCCTGTGGCTTTGCTGCCCGCAGCACTCGCAGTCCTGGGAGGAAGACGGGTCCTCATCAAACTGCCCAGCGTGACTGCCACGCTACTGAAAGCTGACAGGTATGGGAGTAGGACGCACAGTAGTGGGGCGAGTGCCCGTGAAGTCGGGGCATCCCGCCAAGGAAGCTGCCCCGGAGGAGGCCTCACAGCCGAGCCTGACGTAACACAGTTGGGGCAGAGCAGTGGGCGAGGAGATGCAGCTCCGGGAGTCCCTGCGGCAGGCGGGTCAGCATTGCCACGGTCACTGCGCAGAGACCGCCTCTGACCTCCCTCTGCCAGGCAGGGCGCTCCCAGTGCTTCTGTCTCGTCTTTGCCGTTGGGTTCTTTGCAGGCCGAGCCCATTGGAATTCTCGCACATCTGGCTTGCTGGGGGTCTGTTAGGGTGAGCTGGGCCCAGGCCCGTCTACACGGCAGCTGCCTGCCCAGCGCTGGCACTGGTAGTGGCTAATGGTCTTGAGGCGGAGAAGGGAACATGCTTGTACCCAGGCCGCTGTGGCTGGGGTGTGGCGTAAGGGGAGGGGCGGGGGACTGGCAGCAGGGAACCACAGGGACTCTGCTGGGGAATACACCAGCCCCTGAGGGTGCAGCTCGTTCACTTCTCACCCTGAGACAGTTCATGCACTGCTCCCCACTTCACACACGAAGAAACAGAGGCACACAGAGCCTGTGAGCTGCCCAGTGTTGCGGAATTGGAGCTGGTGGAGACGCACCGAACGCAAAGCGTGTGCGCCCAGAGCCATGTCCAAGGTGCCAGGTCAGACCTCAGCAATCGGGGGCGGCCTCTCAGGGGCCATGACTCGCTGGGCTGAGGCCTAAAGGCCCTGGGAGGCCCTGAGGGCTCTGAGCCAGTGCCTGCTGAGCCCCCGCTCGGGGGGCAAGAGGGGACCGAGGACTGCCCAGAGCCCCTGCCACAGGCCCAGGGCTGAAGCCGTGGTAGCCCATCTCCCAGGACTGCCCACAGGGAGTCGGGCATGATGGCTACAGACCTACCTGCCCCCAACCTCCTAGCGGCCATGGCGGGTAGAGGAGCAGGGCCCTGGGCTTCCATGGGTGTGGCTGGTGGTCCTGGGCAGGCCGCTGCACCCTTTTTTCTATAGAGGGCGCTACAGCCCATATGCCTAATTGAACAAACCTTTGATAAAGGACACACAGGGAGCAGCTCTTAATTCTCCATGCTCCTTTTGGCGAATCTGATTTAAAAAAAAAAAAAAAAAAAGTTGTCTTCCCATAAAGACACATCCCCAGAAGTGTTGGGTACAATTTTAGGAGTGTTCTGGACCCCCAAACCCATCCATAGACCAGCTGGGCTTCAGGCTAAGACCTCCCAGCAGAGCACGTAAAGGAGAATGATAACCCCTTGAAGAATTTTGTTAAGATTTACTTTATTTATTTGAAATGCAGAGTGGCAGAGAGAAGCAAAGACAGAATCTTTCATCTGCTTCTTCACTCCCCAAATGACCACAATTGCCTGGGACTGGGACCCGCTAACACCAGGGGCCAGGAACTCCATCCAGGTGTCCCACATGGGTGGCAGGAGCCCAAACACCTGGGCCATTTCCGGCTGCTTTTCCAGGTGCACTAGCCGAGTAGCTCAGACTCAAACCTGTGTTCATACGGGATGCGGCATTGTAGGAGGTGGCAGAACCCACTGCACCCTAACACCGCCATCCGACCTTAAAAGATTTTAAGTGTTTGGCAGGGGGCTGGCGTTGTGACGGAGCAGGATGAGCCACCTCCTGCAATGCCAGCATCTGATATGGACCTAGTTCGAGCCCCAGCTGCTGCTCTTCCAATCCAGCTCCCTGCTAATTTGCCTGAGAAAGCAACAGAGGATAGCCCGGGTGCTCGGGCCCCTGCTACCCATGCAGGAGACCTGGGAGAAGCTCCTGGATCCTGGCTTCCAACTGGCCCAGTTCCAGCCATTACAGCCATTTGGGGAGTGAGCCAGCAGATGGAAGATTTTCTCTCTCTCTCTCTCTCTCTCTCTCTCTCTCTCTCTCTCTGCTTTTCAAATAAATAAAATCTTAAAAAAAAAAAAAAAAGTAGAAGGAAGTAAAAGTCTGTGAGACGCCTGCCCTGGCTCTAAGCACCCCCCCGCCCACAGGCTCCAGGCCTCAGCTGGCCAGCAGTGGTCAGGGCCTGGCTGGCAGGGACCACGGGGCCGCCTTTGCCTGGGGAGGAAGCCACAGAGCAGGTCCTCTGGCCATCTCCATGGTGCTCATTGTCCGGCCTCGCCCTCCCCTTCTGCTCCCTGCCCTGCCTCGCTCCAGGCCATCGAGACCTACCTGCTGAATGTCTCTCCCGGGGGCCTGACCTACATTGCTGAGTGGCGAGGGGGGATTCTCGACCACAAGATGGGGCACCTGGCCTGTTTCTCGGGGGGCATGATCGCCCTCGGCGCTGAGGACGCCGAGGAAGAGAAGAGGAACCACTACCGAGAGCTCGCGGCCGAGATCACCAAGACGTGCCACGAGTCGTACGCCCGCTCAGGTACGCCTGCCGGGGATGGGGCAGCAGCATAGGCTGAGGCTAGACATCAGGATGGACTGGAAGGAGCAGCAGGGCAGCGGTGGGTGAAGGGAGGGCTGTGTGTCCCGGCGCTGAGCTGCCGCCCTGAGTGGGGGGGGGGGGGTAGGATGCACCGAGTCCTCTGCACCCACTGGCCCCCGCGGCACAGACAGGACCCTGAGGCTCAGGCGCCTTGGCCAAGGAGGAGGGTGCAGGAAAGAGTGTGCTCTGGTCCCCGAGGCTGGGGCGTTGGCCCCCTGAGCCCAGAAAACCCCTCGCCCCAAGCCCTGCCATTCCGCCTTCCCCTCGGCACCCCTCCATACTGGCGTCCCTCCACCTCCTGGAAGCACCGTTTAATCCCCCCACTTGGCCCCGAATCGTCAAGTGTGGAGTCTGAAGACGCAGCAGAGAGCCTGAGCCCAGCTCGTCTCCTTACCTAAGCAAACGGGGAAGCTGAGTCAGCCCAGAAAGGAGCAGACTCAGCCCCAGTCCCGCTGCTCACGGGAAGCTGAGCCTGGGCTGCGAGCAGGCCTGGTGATGTCCGGTTCCCCCTTTTGCACGCGGCCTCTGCCCAGACCCCCGCCGTAGTCCCCGTCTCAGTGAGAGGAGGGGACCCAAGATTGGCAGCAAAAGTCCCAGGCTCAAGCGTGGCTGCCAAGCTGAGTGGCCTCTGTTTCCCCATCTGTGCAATGGGGAGAATAGCTAGGGTCTCCCTGGTGACGCAGAGGTTTCTGTGACACGCAGTAGGGTGACTGTCAGCTGACCACACGGGGCACTGTGCGGGTGGCCAGCGGCCGCTTCTGGGCACTGCAGCTAATCTGGTTTGGCCAGAGCCGTTCCCAGGAAGTCACACGCTCGCCCTGGCTCCTTCTCTTCAAAGAGCTCGCTCTGTCAGGACCATAAGCAAACGGGGAAACTCAGGAATAGTAAAAAGCTCCTGTTTGTCTGGGACGATCGGCCCGGGCCGTAAAAGACGGCCGCTTAATGGGGCGCCTTGTGCCGGCCAGCCAGGCTCAGCCCACGGACGCCTGCCACGCTGCTGCCACCTTGGTCCCATTAGCAACTTGGCAGAGCAGCTCTGCCGTGGGAGAGGACCAAGGCGCCGGACCCGGCGCCCTGCGTGGAGGGGTGCGATGCGCTCCAGGGCTCTGAGCACCCGGGGCTGCTAACGGGACCGAGAACAGAGCTGGGCCCTCAGGGACCAGAAGGAGGAAGACCCTGCCACAGCGCCCTGAATTTGTAGCTAAGGACTCACACTCGGGAGGGGAGGAGCCTGGAGAAAGGACCTCAGGCTGACCCGGGTCACCCTGCAGCGCAGCCGCTGCTCGGACAAATACCTTAGCCTCTCTGCGCCTCAGTGTCCGCGTGTGTGTGATCACAGCGCCTAAACTTACCACCTGAAAACCCCACCTCAGGGGCTGAAGTCACCCACTCCAAGCCCCCGGCACAGCCCTCACCCCAGGGCCGGCGGCCTCTTCCCACCCGCCGTCCAACCTGAGTCTGTTTCCGGGTCACGTCCTATAGAGCTGGCATCCCAAAGTCCACAGCTGCGTCGTCTTCCCGCGCTGCCCAGACGCTCGTTGGGACGCTTGGAGCCCAAAGCCGCAAGGTGGGGAGGCCTTCAGGGCCAGCCCAGGCCAAGGAAGATGCGGTGCACCTGCCCAGCGCAGCCTGGCGGGGCCGGGGGCGGGGAGCAGCCCCGGCAGGGCCCACTCCGGGCCGCCCAGCCAGGGGCTCGCGGGCAGCCGAAAGCTCTTGTGGGACAGCTGTTTTCAGAATGTCTGACCACTCCCCCTGCTTGGCCCTTCCCGCAGACACCAAACTGGGGCCCGAGGCCTTCTGGTTCAACTCCGGCAGAGAGGCGGTGGCCACCCAGCTGAGCGAGAGTTACTACATACTGCGGCCCGAGGTGGTCGAGAGCTACATGTACCTGTGGCGCCAGACCCACAACCCCATCTACAGGGAGTGGGGCTGGGAGGTGGTGACGGTGAGTGGCGCCCCTGAGGACACACGGGCGGGCTGCAAGCCCCTGGCCCCGGCCAGCCAGGGGTCAAGTCAGGCTGACCTCTGGCTAGGCTCAGAGTGGACAGGCTCACCATGGCGGTCAATGCCGTGGTCGCAGGCCAAGAGTACCCTGCTGTGCAGGAGCTGCCCCGGGGCCCTGCAGGCCAAGGAAGGGGGTCCCGAGTGCCTTGGCCTTTGGGGCCTGGCCTGGGTGTCAGCAGGCCTAGAGCATCGGAGGCTGGGGGGTCCCGCAGGTGCTGTCCTGAGCCCAGAGCCTGGTCAAGTGGCTTTAGACCCCTCTTTTTCAGCCACTGCCTGCCTCGGGCCCTGTTTCCTGCCATTCAAAGGCCAACTGCTTTGTGCCCTGGTGCCCAGCCCACAGGCCCCCCAGGGAGTAAAAGTGGCCGTCCCACACAGAGGCAGGCAGCCCAGGGCCCACACACCTCTGGAGCACCCTGGGGGTGTGGCAAGTCCATGCCCTTTAAGCTCCGCCCACCACTATGGGCCAATCCGTGAGGTCAGCGAGTGCCCTGAGAGGCAGAGAGAGGAGAGGCAGGTGAAGCGCTGGGGGCAGCCGCCCACCTGCTCAGGGTTCTTAGAGGCGGGCGGAGAGAGTGTGAGTCCTGCGGCCTGGGCCAGGGCGGCTGAACCCCAAAAGTGTGCTGCAGCCTTCTGCTCCCGCTCAGAGAGGGGTCTGGGACTCTGGTCTGCTGGGCAGGCGTGAGTCTTGGGGGCCGCCTTCCTCCCGAGCAGGCCTTGGAGAAATACTGCCGCACGGAAGCCGGGTTCTCGGGGATCCAGGACGTGTACAGCGTCGTCCCCAGCCACGACAACAAGCAGCAGAGCTTCTTCCTGGCGGAGACCCTCAAGTGAGTGGGGGCCTGGGGGGCGGGTTCTTGCCAGAGGCACTCGGGGGCTTTGCCGGCCCCGCCCCTCACCAAGAGCACAGGACCAGCGCCCAGGAGGGATGGAGACCTCAGCTCCAGGGCTTAGGCCCCAAGGTGAACCAGGGGCCGGGCCAGTTCCACTGCACGCCCCGGGGAGCTCACCGTGTGATTTCCCAGGTTGCTTTGGTTCTTTAACCAGCCCCCTTGGGTTGCAAAATTCTCCCAAAGTACGTTCTCCTCCGCGAAACAGGGATGATGGTGATGGTGATGGTGATGGCAGTGTCAGTTCTGTGCCTCCCGCCCTGCCCATCACTGTTACTGTCCCCCCACCCCACCCCGGCAGCAGCCTCTGCAGGGTCCTGAGGTAGCAGGTGGCCACCCCACCCCCTTACTACCCCTGGAGCGAGCCCCTCGTCCCTGAACACTTTAGGATGGGGTGGGGTCCCCACACCCCGGGAGCGTCTGTCCCAGGGCCTTGTGGTCCACTTAGGGGGTGGCTCATGTACCCAGCCGGGCCTGGGAGACAGCCTGTGAACTGGCTGTGTGTGAGGTGACAGCGTGGGGGCTGGGGGCAGAGCCAGGATTAGGTCCAGTGCCCCCGACCCCAGAGCAGCGCTCGGGCCTGAGGCCTGCCTGCCCCGAGGCCCCTGGGCGAGGGCTGACGGCCGTGTCCGGCGCAGGTATCTCTACCTTCTGTTCTCCGATGATGACGTGCTCTCCCTGGAAGACTGGGTGTTCAACACCGAGGCCCACCCGCTCCCCATCAACCACTCGGGCAGCTCCGCCGGGGCCCGGCGCCCGCGCTGACTGGCTCCCGCCGCCCCGGGCTGTCTCAGGGATGCCACGCCTCTTCGGGATTTGGGACTGTTCTCAGAGGGACTGGGAACACGGACCCCACAGGGCAGACCCCGGCCAGCTGCGTCGGGCTCGCTACTCTCCTCTGTGAGGAGACAGGACTGGGAGACGCCCCGGCGTCAGAGCAGGGCTGTGGGCACGCCGGGCCCCCACATTCCTTTCTATGGAGAAATTTCTATGAAACCCACAAAGCAGCTGTCGCAGGGCCACGGGGCCGGAGGTCTGCGTGTCCGCCCCACGTAGCTGCGTCGCTTCCACTGGGGCTCTGCTTGATTTGGCTTTTTCTTTACTATTCGGTTTTGTTACGCTCTCCCGAATCACGGGCTTTCTAAGGGGGTCACCCGCCCCCCGTCTCCACCCCGTCTCTCCACGTTCAATGCCTTCGAGCCAACACTTACTCTGCGTTCATGTCCCCATCAGTTCCCTTACCATGGCAGGAGGGATCTCCTTTGACTTGGGCCCACCCAACTGTTAGGACTGGCTGTGCTATTCTCATTACTGTAATGGAAAAAAAAATCTGGGAACTAGAAAAAAGAGTTTATGGAATAACAAGAGCAAGCTCATTGCACAGGCATCGCCAGGCTTGCGACAGACAGAGGAGCCTCAGCCAGCCATTGCCGGAAGGTCCCGTGCGGCCAGCGACGCCTCTCCTCTTACCTTGCCTTAAATTGGTCCTAATGTATTCAGGAAATATGAGCTAGATGTGCATGGCCGAGGCTCAGGAGAGACCAGAGAGGAGCAGCAACTCGCCTGAAGTCACACAGCGGGGTGGGGGAGGACAGCGGGGAGCCTCACCTGGCCACCCCAGTCCTGCTTCCCAGACACAGAGGAGAGAGGCAGACAGGGCCCCGCAGTCCCGAGGGAGGCAGAGCAGGAAGGTCGCAGAAGCACCTCCGAGACAATCAAGCCAAGGTAGCAATGGCCAGGACCACCCATGGCGGGGCGGAGAGCGCAGGGGACCCTCAAGCCAAGCCCTTAGACGGTGAGGAGTGGCCAGAGAGGACATCCCACAGATCCAGACCCCCTCCACCCTCCTCGGGGCCCACCCCTTGCTGCCCCCGCCAGGGGCCCCGAAACACTGAGCCTGTTCTGCAGAGAAAGGAGTTCATGTGTTCCTGCGCCAGCGCTGAGGTGAGCACGGGCCCTGCTCCCTGACCGCCCAGACACTCGGCCAAGGGCACAGGACCATGCTCAGCCCTGCCCCAGGCTCGGCCACTCCGTCATGGCTCTGCTCATCATCTCCAGTGACCTTCGGGCTGCTGGGGCTCTGTGCCGATGACCTTAAATCCCTGCTATGTGGACCCAGGCAGGGCCCCCAGCTCCCTGGGCCCTTCTTTGCAAGCAGAGGGAGACCCTGCACCTGCCAAGGTTGTCAAAAGATGAAGTGGGAAGCCAGGGGCACAGGAAGCGCTTCCTCCTTGTTCCGGGGACTCGGACACTCCCCGCCACCCCGGCCCCGGGATCATCTCAAACAGCCATCGTGAGCAGCCCCGGTCTGAGAGGGGCAGGTCACCACACGCTTGCTTGGCGTCCAGGAAAGCGGGGCTCCTGCCACCACCTGCCCTCATGTGGAAAAACAGCTCCCTACAGAAACCTCATAGACAGATTAGGAAATAAAGCAAAGCAGACAGAAAACGCCACCATCCGTCTCTCCAGAATGGATACTGTTACGCAAGTATTTTCTTCTAGACCTTTTTCTATGAATGTATAGAATCTATGTTTTGGAACATGGTATCATACTATGCATACTATTTTCTTATAATCTGCTGTTGCACTTAACTGTGTATTGTGGACCTCTTTCCCCGTCAACAAATACACACGTATCTCATCACTGTGCCTGGCTGTGTAGTGTTCCGTGGTGTGCCGTGGCGTGTCCTGGGGCTCTGCGCCTCTCTCGCTGGGCATCTGGGGTTGGGTTCGTTTGAGATCTTAATTACAGATAACAGAAACCAACTCTGCCGAACTGAAGTGAAAGACAGGAGCTTACTGAAGTGCCACGGGGTGGCTCGTAAACTCAAGAAAGCAGCCAGACTTGAAGAAAGATGACGATGAGGATTTGGCCGGGAATTCTGCGGGGACCTGGGGGGCATCCCTCCCCCCGACCCCAGCACCGCCGTCAGAATGGCTGAATCCAGTGTTTCCAGACCCTTCCGGGCCCACTCTCCGTTTGGCCTGGGCCAGTACCCACCCCTCGCCAAAAGCAGGGCCATGGGCGTCTTGACTGACAGATTATGAAGACCCCGTGCGCTGGGCTGCAGGGAAAATGGGGTTCATTACCCAGATGAGGCCCCGCAGGCCTGTCGGCAGTCGGCTGTGCTTTTCTCAGCAGGACAAGGGCGGGGGGGGGGGGGGACAGCACACTCGCCCTTCCCCCTCCCCTTGTCCTCATATCGCCTTCGCATCAGCTCCCTAATGTCTCAGCGCCACTCCGCGGTCCCCAAGGCCCCGCTTCCCCTGCTGGGCCCACGCCAGCGCTGTCCCTGTCTCTCCAGCGTCGGTGCCCTCTGCTTCCTTGCTGGGAGCAAATAGCAGAAGATGAATTTTACAAAATTCCTCCTCCAGGAGGGCCTTGCAGGTGGAGAAAGGTCACCCTTTAGCAACTGAGCCCCGTTCCAGGGATAAAAATAAGCCAGAGCCGCTGCGAGGACAGAGGCCCGAGCGATGCGTCACCCCCACTGAAGGTAGCAGAGCGCTTAGCCAGCTGCAGGAGGCAAAGCCGGCTTTCCCTGCAGCGGCTGTCTCCGGGCCCAGCCGGGAAGCACGCAGCCGCCAGCCTCCTTGGCCCGCGCCGCGGACAGAGCCCCCCTGCACCTGCATTCTTCCTCCATGGGCTTGATGTTGCTGCCCTCCCCAAGAGCTGGCCCCAAGCGGGGCCTCCAGAGCCCCCCAGGCCTGGGAAGGGAGCAGGGGACATCAGCCTCTTGTAGGCGCCTCCCTGGTATTGTGGTTTTCTTCAGACTTGGCCAGATTTGGGGGGGGGGGGGCGGGAAGCACAAGTAGGAAATCCGGCGGTGCCAGTACCCCAGGTTCTAGTCCCAGTTGGGGCGCCGGATTCTGTCCCAGTTGCTCCTCTTCCAGTCCAGCTCTGTGGCCCGGGAGTGCAGTGGAGGATGGCCCAAGTACTTGGGCCCTGCACCCCATGGGAGACCAGGAGAAGCACCTGGCTCCTAGCTTTGGATCAGCGCGGTGCGCCGGCCACAGCGTACTAGCCACGGCGGCCATTGGAGGGTGAACCAACGGCAAAGGAAGACCTTTCTCTCTCTCTCTCTCACTGTCCACTCTGCCTGTCAAAAAAAAAAAAAAAAACAAAAACAAAAAAAACAAAACAAAACAATCCGGCTTCGCCTCTGCTCCCCTGGCTTTGTGGCTGCGGCTGGAGAGGGAGGGGGCCGGCTCCCACCAGCTCTCCCCACAGGAGTCCGTCCTGGAAGGGATGCACGTGGCTCACGGGACTCTGGTGGCTCGGGGAGGCCGAGCCCTCTCTGACTGCAGCCCCGTGGCACAGCTGCAGGGGAGAGGCGCCCACGCTAGCTTTTACATCTGAAAACATGGGTCTGCTTCCCTGTATTTGGAGCCGTGTTTTAATCCTGCTCAGCCTGCCTTGCGCCAGCGCTTCTCAGACTTGAACGTGTACATGAGTCACCTGGGGATCTCGTTATGATGCAGGTTCGCGTCCAGTGGGAGTGGCGACCAGCACCAGGTTCTGCTGTTCTAACAAGCTCCCTGGAGACGCTGGTGCAGCCGGGCCTGGGACCACACTCAGCGTGGCGAGGCCCCGGCCAGTGACCACTCCTTTGGTTTCTGCTACTTATTTATTTACTTATTTATTTAGCAGCCCTGGCGCTGTACCTGCTGCAGAGCGGAGAAGGGCTCAGGTGCTGGGATGGCACCTGTAGCTACTTTGGCTGCAGAGGCACCTATAGCTACCTTGGCTGCAGAGGGACCCATCTCAAAACAGGGGTGCTTATCACCTGCGTCGGCTGCTCCCCTGGTCCAGGACCGTCAGGGTGAGGCGGGAGCAGGCTGCTGGGGGCTCAGAGCCGTGTGGGTCAGGAGCGCCCTCTGCAGAGCCGGGGCTGTCCCACAAGGGAGCTGCTGTGATGTTGAGCACTTAAAATGTGGCAAGTGTGAATCAAGAACAAAATGTTAATTTTATTCCGTCTTAATTAAGCTTAAACAGCCATATGTGGTTCCTGGCTGCCGTTTTGGACAGCGCAGAATTAGAACTTGGAGAGAGAGTCCCCTGCTCTCGTCCTGCCATGCCCTCCACCCGCTGCGTCATTACAAAACGAATCCAGCTCTGAGCAGATGGTGTGGGGACCAGGGTTCCCTTGACCAGTGGTCTGCTTATTTTTTATACCTGCTCCAGCCTCCAGCTGTTTCCTGCAAAAGCCTCTGTGTTCTGTTTTGTTTTTCCTCACTCACTGTGTATCTGCACTTGGCAGGCATTAGGTCAGGTTCAAGTTTCGAGAGGCAGGATGACGCCGCGGTAGGAGACTGGCACTGCCTTGGAAACCGGGCGGACCTGCCCTTCCCTCCGTGAGCCTCTGCTTCTCCATCTCAGAGAGGGGGTGGGGTCAAGGATTAACTGAGCGCCGACCCTCACCCTGGGGATGGGAACTCAGCACCGATAGCAAAGATTGCTACTGCTACGTGAACCACTTTGTAAACCATAAAACCTTGCGGAAATGGGAGAAAAACACTGCTGTAAAAATTCCTCTTTTAAAACAAAATGCTCTAAACTTGGAGGAAACGGCATCCCCAGGCCCAGGAGACAGCAAAGTCTCAGAGCAATAAATCTGCACATTTTCTGCTTTTTGCATTGAGCGAGCATTTTGCTGTTAGCCCGGAATCTACTGAAATTGAGAAACTGGGCTGAACATTTGTTGAGTGACTGTCCAGGGGTTTCCAGAGGCTGGCCCGGTGTGGGGGATGACAGAATGCTTGAGCAGGGGCGGAGGGCTGGAGGGAGACGCTGGGAGCTGACCTGGGCGTCTGGCGGGGTGGCGGGGGTCCCTGATAAATCCTTCCTGTACCTTTAAGGAAGGCTGGGCAGGGAAAGATGGCACCCCATCTACCCAGGGGGAGACTGAAGCCCCGAGAGGCTTGCTCAGGGCAGACAGCTGCTCCTCCCTCTGCGCAGGCTCCCTGGCTCGCCCGGTGCCTGCAGTTCCCACGGCCTTATGCAAATGACCCCAGATCCAGGGCAACCCTCAGCCCTCTGCTCGGGACAGTTTCGTCTTTAACCTGGGTTTCCACCATGATGGTCACCAGTACCCCCTTCACTCTCTAAAGTGCACCCTGTGGGTAATAAATTCTCTGCCCCTCCCTGTGATCTAAGTGGAAGCAAAGATTCCCAAGGTGTTTCTTCCAGAAGCCCACGGTGCCCTGGGGACTCAGATACCCCACCTGGAAAGCTCACAGGTGTCCCAGAACCTGTCCTGTACACCTCAGGCGGAGCCCTGCCAGGGTCACAGGCTGTACACACACACACACACACACACACCCAGCTGACTGCTGCTTTTCTCTGCATCCAGCAGCTTCATGGTTCCAGAATCCTCCAGCCTTTGTCATTCATTGAGTGGCCCCGGACCCCGCAGTGGCAGGGCCCTAACCCTGCAGCTGGGGAGGACACAGACGAGACACCTGCCCCCATGGGCCGCCCTGGCTAGGGGCAGGGTGGGAGGCCAGGGCCAGAAATGCAGATGCAACAGGTGTGTGCGGAGGGCTGGCTGAGGGGGCCATAGCCAGGAGAGGGTGCTCAGGGCCCGCACACAATGTCTGCAGGAGGGCGTTCCCGGCAGAGGGAACAGTGAGTGCAACAGCCCTGAGGCAGGAAGGGGCTGGCTTTCGGAGGAAGTGGACGGTGGGGGTGGGCGGGGCTGCGTGGTGGGGGCCGGGGTGAAAGTTGAATTCTACCCTGGGGGCAGCAAGAAGGGGGGGGGGATGAGCTGCCCGCCTTTCCATTTCTGTTTCCTCTGACTTAGCTGAAAGACTATGGGTGCCTTCCCTGCCCCCTGCCTCAGTGGAAAACCCTCCTCGGGTCCCTGAGAAGTTTTGAAAAGCTGTGCCCGCCCAGGGTCCGGGGAGAACTGAGTGTTCTCTGCCGGGTCCTCCCCTTTGTGGGTTTTGGCTCTGAGGAGCCTGGGAGACTCCAAGGGCACCGGAGACCCGGGCTCTGACCCTTGGCCCTTCCCTATCCCTTCCAGCAGGCCCAGCTACACGCATCTTTAAAGAGTTATCTATTTTTGCAAAAGGGTGCATAGAGAGAGAGAGTTCCCATCCACTGGTTCACTCCCCAAGTGCCCACAATGGCACCTCCTGCTGTGACCTTTCTCCCTCCCTAGATGTGCAGAAACCAGGCTGTCTATAGGGCCTGGGGCCTCTTCTCTGGTTGAAAAAGGTCTGGATTTGTGGCAGATATTCAATCAGTGAGTCCTGGCTCTATCAGGAGTAAATATTGGTTGGGGCTGGCACTGTGGTGTAGCAGGAAAAGCCACTGCCTGCAGTGCCAGCATCCCATATGGGCACTGGTCTGAGTCCCAGCTGCTCCACTTCTGCTCCAGCTCCCTGCTGTGGCCTGGGAAAGAAGTGGAAGATGGCCCAAGTGCTTGGGCCCCTGCACCCACATAGGAGACCCAGAAGAAACTCCTGGCTCCTGGCTTCAGATCAGCCCAGCTTTGGCTGTTGCAGCCATTTAGGGAGTGAACCAGTGGATGGAAGACCTCTCTCTCGGTCTCTCACTCTTGCTGTCTGTAACTCTACTTTTTTTTTTTTTTTTTTTTTTTTTTGACAAGCAGAGTTAGACAGTGAGAGAGACAGAGAGAAAAGTCTTCCTTACGTTGGTTCACCCCCCAAATGGCCACTATGGCTGGTGCACTGCGCTGATCCAATGGCAGGAGCCAGGTGCTTCCTCCTGGTCTCCCATGCAGTGCAGGGCCCAAGCACTTGGCCCATCCTCCACTGCCTTCCCGGGCCACAGCAGAGAGCTGGCCTGGAAGAGGGGCAACCAGGACAGAATCTGGCGCCCCAACTGGGACTAGAACCTGGGGTACTGGCACCGCAGGCGGAGGATTAGTCAAGTGAGCCGTGGCGCTACCCTGTAACTCTACTTTTCAAATAAAGAAAATATCTTTAAAAAGATTTGTTAATTTGTTTGAGAGAGAGGGAGAGACAGAGCTTCCATCCACTGATTCACTACTCAAATGGCCGGAGCCAGGAACTCCTTCCAGGTCCCCCATGGGGGTGCAGAGGCCCAAGGACTTGGGCCATCTTCTGCTGCCTTCCCAGGCACATTAGCAGGGAGCTGGAGCAGAAGTGGAGCATCAGGGACTGGAATCTGTGCCCGTATAGGATGCTGGCGTCGGAAGCAGCAGCTTGACCCACTGTGCCACAACGTTAGTCTTCCCACACTCGTGATCAAAACCGGGACAGTGCACAGCCCAGCAGGGAACAGCATCTCGGGGCCCTCAGAGTCCCACCTCCCTCCTCAAGTGACCGGCACCCTGGCTTTGCCTTGCCTGCATTAGAACTGGAATCCCACACCCTAGGTCCCCGTCAGTCCTGAGCAACCGAGTGGGGCTGATCCTGCTCCCTCTGCTGTCCTGGGCCCTGGACACAGCTCAAAGCAGGCGGGACCTGCGGAAGAGGAGCTGGGCCAGTGACTGCAGCACCTTCTGCCTGGCCCTGGCACTGACCGTGGGCAGGTCCCAGAGCCATTTGTGGTAGCGAGTGTGGAACGCGGCTCGTCCTGACCGAGCAGTGGGAGGAAGCGAGCGGCTCCACCGGCATCAGTGACTCCTGCAGATCTGCGCACCCCCAGGTCTCATGCAGGACGTGCGGCCCCAGCTGGGAAGCTTGTGGAAACGCCCTCCTGCCGCCAGCCCAGTGGAGATGGGCTGGGGCACTGAGGCCTGACCCAAGGCCTCTGCTCCCCCAGTGCCGAGCGCCCAGCTGTCCTGGGGCAGGCGTGGAGGGGCGGCGCGCTAGGCTGC